>NC_139566.1:10342423-10730164 GCF_965112155.1 Podarcis liolepis
ACCGAACAACGGGAGCTCACCCCGTTGCGGGGATTCGAACCGCCGACCTTCTGATCGGCAAGCCCTAGGCTCTGTGGTTTAACCCACAGCGCCACCTGCGTCCCTAGTGAAGCACAGAAACTTGGCTCCAAATCCATAAAAGGTATTGGTGTTGGGTGACTTTGGGCTGGACAGTATCTCTCAGGCTCGCCTACCTTCAGGGCTGTTTGGAGGGAAGGCTATAGGCATTCCCCAGGCTCCTTTGGATGAAACTTAAGACAGGAACGTAATGCAAGCGTCTAACCGTCCCGATCGACTTAAGGAATGTTCTTCTTTGGCAAGATAGCATCCTGATTTTCTTTTTTTAATGCCTTTGCCATGAGTACTACAATTCTTTAGCTTTCAGCCCCCATCCCTTGAGCCAGAAGCGAAGTCTCTTGAGTTTCTTAAGCCGGTCAGGTTCTTGAGCATGTCTAAGCAGCCAAGCCAACCCTCACCAGCAAAAACGCTTTAAAATCCCAAACTTGTACTATGTTTGCATCTTAATTCCCTAATGTCCAGCACCCGGAGCTGCCTGCCCGAGTTGGTGAACGTTTGGCAAACACGTCTCTTCCGTTGAACCCCATCGGTTCTGTTAGGTGGTGTTTTAAGTTAAAAAGGAGACTCTTGCTTTTTGGCCATCTTACTTTGCGTCCCATCGTAGGAGAAGTTGGCGCAGATCTTTGGATCACGTCATGTCGACGACGTCTGTGACGTGCCGATTGGCTAGGATGCCTGAGGTCACACCCCCAGCATACATCGAAAACACACTTCGGCAATCATGGCTTCCACCCCACCAAAGAATCCTGGGATCTGTAGTTTCCCCCACCGCAGAACTACAATTCCCAGAATCCTTAACAAACCACAGTTCCCAGAATCCTTTGCAGGAAGCCATGCAGTTTAAATGCAGTGTGTGACCTGACTCCCACTGGTAGGAAAAAGCCCTACATTTCAATCCTCATCATCTCCAAGGAGGCCTGAGAATCTTCTATCTGATACCCTGGAAAGTCTGTGTGGACAACTGTAGAATCGCAGAGTTGGAAGGGACCCCGAGGGTCATCTAGCCCAACCCCCTGCAATGCTGGAATGCACTTGTCTTAGCAATGGCAACAAGAAACACTGTTCTCTCCCCCTCTCTATTATATTGCTGAAATAAATCAAATAAAGAAATATGGGTGGATTGGGCAGGGAAACCAGGATTTTTGTGTGCGGAGTTCCACATCCAGACAAGCGCAGAATTATTTCAGTTCTAAGAATATATGCTTGGCTTCAGTTAGTGGATTTGAAACAAAAAACCAAGTAGATCCCTCAAGGCTGAAGTTGTGTGGATGTACAACAAGTATACAACGGGCAGCAGGGCGTATGCCTTACAAACATCCCAGGGTGTGAGAACCAGGGATTTTATGACTGCACAAGGCTTTGTTGTCTCAGGACTCTCAGATCCTTTTGTGCTGCTTTAGGATTGGAACTGCTTTTCAAGTTGTTCAATAGTTTGGCTGTGTGTGTGCCCTCCGTTACGACATAAAGACGATTAATTATAAGATGCTTTGGAGAGTTCAAAGCTCTCCCTGAACTTATCAGGTCAATCTTGGCTGCACCCCTGTGAGGTAGGCTGGCGTGGCTGTCCCCTTTATGGGGCGGCGGAGACTGAGAACAGGGCAGCTTTGCCCCCGAGCCAAGTCATGCGTTGGCTGGTGTGAGATTCAAATCTTGAGACTATCCGACTCGCACCCGACGTTCCCGAGACTTGAGATCGCTTCCACGCTCGGCGCTTTGCTTCTGCCTTAATTACCTTTCCCATACTTGCAAAGCAGAATGCTAAATGTGAACATTTGACAACAAAAGCTTTGGTTTTTCTAAGCTTCTTCCTTGCGTTAAAATTTGGCTCAGGTGTGTGTGCTTGCCATCGCCTCTTGAGGACTAGCGGCCTAAGGCAGGAGCCGGATTTGCTAAATACCGTATTTTTTGCTCTATAAGACTCACTTTTTCCCTCCTAAAAAGTAAGGGGAAATGTGTGTGCGTCTTATGGGGCGAATGCAGGCTGCATAGCTATCTCAGAAGCCAGAACAGCAAGAGGGATTGCTTCTTTCACTGCGCAGCGATCCCTCTTGCTATTCTGGCTTCTGAGATTCAGAATATTTTTTTTCTTGTTTTCCTCCTCCAAAAACTAGGTGCGTCTTGTGGTCTGGTGCCTCTTATAGAGCGAAAAATACGATATCCAATGCAACTCCAGTAAATCCCAGGTTCTGGTAGGCAACTGGAACAAAAAACCGAAAACCCAACGCAATTCCAAGCGGGACTGAAAAATGTGCAAATTTTAAAACTCTTCACCCCGCCCCTTGTCCCATCTGGCTCCGCCACTGACTTGATCCTCCATAACCTACCAAATCCCACTAGGCTCCGCCCCACCACGCCTGGGATTCCGCCCTAGCTGAAAATTCTCCTAGGCCCCGCCTTCACCCCACCAAGCCCTGCCTCCCCACCAAGCTGTTAACTTCTGCGGTCTGCTGGTTTTGGGGCTGATGCCCAGGACGGCCGTCACAAATGCAAGGGGAACCGCAGGGCTTAGTGTCTCTTTCGGGGGAATTCTAGCTGATTCAGCTTTTCTCTAACCCCTGTGTGGCAAACGACACTTTCCAAATTCCCCCTTTGCTGCATTCATCCTCCCCCCCCCCTTTTGCATCTGGTCACCCTCCATATTCAGGGCTTCCCGTAAATGCGCAAAGCCCCAGCACCCATAGATGTGCACTTTTGGCCCTGGCCTCCTGGCCCTTATCTCTCAGCATCTCCCCCGAGAGCGGCGGCGGAGGTGGAAAAACCCCTCCTCCAGTCACCGCTGGGATAGCTCAGCCCTGCTGCAACATCCGCCACCCACTTTTTAAATTCTTCTTAAAACGGAGGCAAACAACTGCCTGGAAGCTACATTCTCTCCCCCCCCCCCTGCACCCCGGCCTTCCCTCAATCCTGACACCCTCCAGGCATTGAGGGACTACGATTCCCATCATCCCTGAGCATAGGCTGTATGTGTGGGGAGGTCAGTGGGAGCCGGGAGCCCCCGTCAGTGAAGACCACCAACCTAGATGGCCTTGAAAGAGGAGTGGGGGCCTGTATAACTTAGCAGCCTAGACCGTGGCTGGCTCCCAGTAATAGAAACTCAAGTACAGTGGTACCTCGGTTACAGACGCTTCAGGTTACAGACACTTCAGGTTACAGACTCCGCTAACCCAGAAATAGTACCTCAGGTTAAGAACTTTGCTTCAGGATGAGAACAGAAATCGTGCTCCAACAGCGCGGCGGCAGCAGGAGGCCCCATTAGCTAAAGTGGTGCTTCAGGTTAAGTACAGTTTCAGGTTAAGAACGGACCTCCGGAACAAATTAAATTCTTAACCCAAGGTACCACTGTATATAAGCTAATTGCAAAATGGCACCTTGAATCTAGGTTGCGGTAGCCGCAACAGAATGTCGATTTGCCACTGGGGGGGGGTTGGACTAGATGAGCGCTGGGGTCCCTTCCAACGCTACGATTCCATGATCTCAACTACATTGCTTGCCCTTACAACAATTCACCTGCCCCAAGAAGGAGAAGCACACACAGGCGAAATGGAAATGGTATTAACTATGGAGCAAGGCAGAGGTTTTTTAAGGCAGAGGTGGGGAAAATGCAGAGAATACTCCACAAAACAGTGCCCTAAAATACATAACTGGACTCGTTTCGATTAATGTCTGCAGGAGACTTTGTGGATATTTAAGTTATAATTAGAAAAATCTTAATAATTATTCTTAAAGGAAACGGTTTATCAGAAGTAAATGAGGAGTCCACATACAGGATAAAGGAAGTCTTTTATTTGGTTGTTTGTATTGTTGTATGTTATGCTCATTGTATGTTATGTTCATGTTTAATGAGGGTGGGTTTGTGTATTGGGGGTGGGGGGTTTATGTTGTGTTGTAAATAAAATTCCAATAAAAATTTAGACATTAAAAAATAAAATAAACTGTGGTAGCCAACCTGGCACCCAGAAATCTGCATGTGGTCGCAATTGGACCTGTGGCAGTAGCAAAACGCGCCTGGCGCCTGGCTAATTTCTAACACCGCCAGCTACGGGTTCGGCTCCATTGTCTGCCCCAGGGGGTTATTTATCGAGCCTCTAAGGGGTTGTCTTGTGTGGATCACCTAGCCAGCTTGCCTTTGAAGTTGAGAACCTTTGGTTCCTTTCATGGCCAGTCTGAAGAAGTAGCCAAACCTGACGGATAAGTTCTGATTATTTGGCTGGGCATGGCGACGCTGAACCCCGCAGAGGAGGCATTCGCCTTGCCCGCTTGGCCATGCTCCGAGGGGCCCGAAAACGCCCCTGTAATTTGTTCCCCATCAGATGTTGGAGGGTATCTTTTCTGAAGCCTGGGCTCCGAAATCTCCCTCCTGGGTGACGGAGGAGACAGCTTTCGAGTGGTTGAGAGGCCGTGGGTGTGATGAGCCGCGAGGCACGCAATTCTCACAGACCCCCCCTTGGCCTGCCGCAGCAAAAAAATCTTTTGCTGAAAACAGGAAAAGGTGTCAAACCCCAGAGCTCCCACGTCAAAGGTGCAGGGTGGGGGGGACGGTGGGGGGGTGTTGCTCCGTAAAGATCTGGTTTGAGTGTCGCTAGATTTGTTGCCGAATCTTCCCCTTGTAGACAGTCTTTCGGCCGACAACGACAGCTTGATCACACCCAGGGCATTCGCGATGGGGAGACTGCCATCTAGCTCAGCCTTTGAGCCCCACGTTGGACAAAAAAACCCATTCATTTTAGAAGTTTGGACTAAATGACTCTGCTCTGTGATTCAATGATTGTCCACACGGACTTGCACCAACTGTCCAGGGCAGGCATAGGCAAACTTGGCCCTCCAGATGTTTTGGGACTACAGCTCCCATCATCCCTACCCAACAGGACCAGTGGTCAGGGATGATGGGAGTTGTAGTCCCAAAACATCTGGAGGGCTGAGTTTGCCTATGCCTGGTCCAGGGTATCAGATAGGAGATTCCCAGGCCTCCTTGAAGAGCTGAGGAATGAATGTAGGGCCTTCTTCTACCACTTTTCCCTAGAAATAAGCTAAGGTTCTGGTCCTCAAGATTCTAGAAGATAGATTTGAATAGGAACCCAGGAAGCTGCCTTAGTGAGTCGTCTAGACCGCTGCCCCATCTAGCTCAGGACTGTCGACACGGGCTGGCAGGGGCTCTCCCGGATTTCAGGTAGGGGACATTCCCAGCCCCACCTGGAAATGCAGGGGATTGAACCCGGGACCTTCTGCATGCAAAGCAGGTGCTCTCCCACTGAGCTGGGGCGCTTCCCAGCCCCCCCAGGGCTCCTTGCAATACACCTCCATCCTGCATTACAAAAGGGTGCAGTCGCAAGCTCACAGGTGAGACCGGGCTCAGGGCAAGATTGCTTCATCGCCCCAGCCTGAGCCAAATGGCTGCTGTATCAGATCTTGGTGTGTAAACTCTCTGCCATAGGTGGGGAAATGATTCGAGCACAGCAGGTAGCTGGAGTTTATTGTTTGGAGTGGGGTAAGGCGGCACGACGCACCGCCTTTTAGATTAGTTCATGATCATCTCCCTTTTTGGGATGGGTGTGTAAGGCTAGAATGCCAGCAAGCATGCACAGAGTGCCTTTCTCTTGGCACCGATGCCTTGCTGCCACTGCAGGTTTGGGGCCCAAGGACTTCTCATTTAAAACAAGGCAAACAGATATCAGAATGTGTGGTGGTAAGAATTCTCATTTTGGATAACCAGAGCCTGGTTTGAATGCCTGCTTACCCAAGGAATAAGTGGACTTGTTCAGACTCAGTTTTCCCCACCTGTGAAATGGAATCAGCAGTGCTCTGAGTGGCTGTGATGACTAACCTGGACCATCATTTTAAGATTGTTTCTGAGACAAGCTTTATTCCTCTGGTTTTTACACCTTTTAGATACTGGCTTGTTCCTTCATCTTTGAAAGCCTAGTTCTCGATTCCTCATGTTCCACAGCCTTCCAATCTGGACTACTACTACTACTACTAATATTATTAGCAGTGAATCCAGAACAACTTGGGCAAAAACATCTGAACACAACATCTCCACATTCTCTAGTTTCCATTTCCATTTTGTCTCTGCCAGCAAGCTGCAAAAGGGCATGTTATTTTAAAAATAAATACACTGCAGTTCTGATTTATCTTTAAATCTTGCATCAAATGCACAGTTAAAGCGGAATAAATTACCCCAAACCTCTGTCAACCAGGCTATTTGGAACTGAGCTGGATATTCCTGCATTTGGGCAATTTTTATTTACATTATTTGGGTTGTTAAATGTGTACGCTGCCCTAACCTTTTAAAGGGCCCCTACGTACATTATTCTGCACCCTGCCCTTTCTGTTATCACACCAACCCTGTAAGGGAGACTAGGCTGAGAGAGGGCATTGACTGGCTCAAGGTCAACCAGTTAGCCTAGTGGCTGAGTGGGGATTCGAACCCGGATCTTCTAGCTCTCTAACCACTATACAACACTGCCTCTTAAGGCACAAATGCATTTCCTGAGCAGTATTTCCTAAACCTCGCATCCTCTAGGTGCAGATGTGCTACAACTCCCATCATCCCTGACCATTGACATTGATGGGAGATATTGTCCAGAACATCTGGATGAAGATTTTGGGGTGCCAAATTTGCCAAACAGAAATCATATTGAAAGTGAAGTTTACTTTATCAGCAGTCAACAGACCATTAAAACATTTTGTAACAACTGAATGCACCTGAAAATCAGAATTAAAATACTAGACACTCAGGCAATATTTTCAGGCAATCCTAAGAAGTCTAATTAAGGATAGCTGTGCCCAAAAACTTTGCCTCCTGATCAATGGTTGACTTATAGGAACGCTGCAGCTTGGAGGAGGGACCAGGGAGGGACTGCATTGTGGGATATTATTAAACCTTTCCTCACCTCTTCATAAAAGCTATAATAGAGAAGGACATGCAAAATAGACTCCGCCTCAGCGTTATTACAGAAGCTGCATCTGTTGTCCACTGAGGCCACAGTCACACCATAAGTTAAAAGCACTATGACGCCGCTTTAAACAGTCATGGCTTCCCCCAAAGAATCCTGGGAGCTGTAGTTTGTTACGGGTGCTGTTAGGTGGACCGTGCCCCCCCCATTCTCCTCCCAGAACTACACTTCCCAGAGTGCTTTAAGAATCAACCCCGCCTCCCAGGAGCTCTGGCGTTCGCTGAAACACATAAAATTCTAGTCCTCATGATAATCTATGGCAGGGGTAGGCAACCTAAGGCCCGGGGGCCGGATGCGGCCCCAATCGCCTTCTCAATCCAGCCCACAGACGGTCCGGGAATCAGCGTGTTTTTACATGAGTAGAATGTGTCCTTTTATTTAAAATGCATCTCTGGGTTATTGGTGGGGCATAGGAATTCGTTCAATTTCCCCCAAAAAAATATAGTCTGGCCCCCCACATGGTCTGAGGGACAGTGGACCGGCCCACGGATGAAAATGGTTGCTGAGCCCTGATCTATGGGAACAGCTCTTCGGGGAAAGGATGGGGATTGAATTGGAGATGTGCTGCTCACGGAACCACATTATGGGAACAGTGTGAAGGGGACATGGGGGCAAAATATAATACAGTGGTACCTCGGGTTACAGACGCTTCAGGTTACAGACTCCGCTAACCCAGAAATATTACCTCGGGTTAAGAACTTTGCTTCAGGATGAGAACAGAAATCGTGTTCCGGTGGCGCGGCGGCAGCGGGAGGCCCCATTAGCTAAAGTGGTGCTTCAGTTAAGAACAGTTTCAGGTTAAGAATGGACCTCCAGAACGAATTAAGTACTTAACCCGAGGTACCACTGTAATGGGAGAATCAGGGTGTTGCACAATTGTCCCCATGTTTTTTTCTCCGTGAAATATTAAGCAGATGGTGAGTTTGGGTCATAGATGATGCAGTTTAGTAGTTCATTTGGGCTATGGCATTCATGGTATTATGGGAATGAGAAGGTGGGGAGGGGTATTACTCAGAAGGGTGGTAGGAATGGGTGATTGGCAGATAGCTGAGATGAGCCTGTTGATGACTCTTAATGACTCTTAATACCCCTCCCCACCTTCTCACTATATAGAAGGATCTGGCAACTTCTGTTTCAGTGTATCTGAAGAAGTGTGCATGCACACGAAAGCTCATACCAAGAACTAACTTAGTTGGTCTTTAAGGTGCTACTGGAAGGAACTTTTTTATTTTGACTATGGCAGACCAACACGGCTACCTATCTGTAACTGGTTGGGGGTTGTATAGGTGTGCCTGCTTTCTATTTGTTTTGGGCTGGGCATGAGCATTTTGACTTTTGCTCAGGGGGTGTTCCTTTCAAATGGGTGTTTTGCAGTTCCTCCCTCTTCTCTCTATGTCCCTTCCCCTCAAAACTTTGGGGACCCCCAGTGTTGCACCTCAAAGCTGCCCCGTTTTCTTATCTCAAACAACACCGGGCATGTTGCCTGTGGTTTCTGCAGCGTGGTGACGCTCTTGACATGCTCAAAGGCACTCTCCGTAGCATGTATGGATGTGCAGGCGATAAAAGTGGGTTGTGCTCACCCTGACTATACAATACGGGTACTGAACATGCATTTATTTACGTACCGGTGTGAGGAACCTGTCGCCCTCTAGAAGCCAGCAATAGCCCTCCCCCCCCATGAATTTGTCTAATCCTCTTTTAAAGCCATCCAATTTGGTGGCCACCTCTGCCTCCTGTGGCAGGGAGTTCCATAGATTAACACCGCTGCAGTTAAGCTAAAAAGTCCCAAATGCTACCACTCATTTCTGATGCTTTCTTGTTTTTGACCTCTCAAGGGGCTCAGCAGGAGGGTCATCCCCTCTGGCAGTCTTTGCAAGAACCCTGAGAGGTAGGTTAGGCAGAATAAGGGGAGCCAACCCAATGTCACACTTTGGAGGTGAATAGAGGATTTGACTTTGCGCTGGCTCTGCCGCGGATACAGAGTTCTGCCCTCCTTCTGCTTTTCCTGATAAAAGCTCCATGCTTTCAATGCCTAGCAGGCAGCAGTGCACCAGATGAAGCTTTCCCAGAAATCGCTGCACCAGTTGAATTTCTGCCTGCTGTGCAGTTTTTAGAGCCCTCTGCCCACAAAGCCCTTATAGCTGATTGCGTCTGGACCCTGCCAGTCTCCCCTCAGCTCCCTCCGAACCCTGGTGGCTTCCGCTTGTGCCACAACCACCACCTCTAATCCCAGCCGATTGCTCCTCCTGCTAATCCCTCCTAATCTGATTGGCGTTTGTCAGGGTTTGTCAACCCAGAGGGGCATGATGGTTTAATTGCAGCTCAGCCCGTCCCTTTGCCTCCCACCTGTGCCCGCAGGGGCAGGTGGAGAAGGCCTCGTGGGTAATCTCAGGACTCCTGGGTTCTATTCCCAGCCCTGGGAGGGGAGGGAAATCGAGAGCGGAGGTTTCTGTCTTGCTGCCTTGTTTTGTTTCCCCTGCTGTTTTGCAGCAGCAGCAGCAGCCGGGCAGAAATTCCACAGGCAAAGTGCTGTTTGGTCACCTTTCTCTGCAGTGGGAAGGGCCGTGCCGCTGCTCGGTTTGTTTTCCTGCACAGCAGCCAGGCAGAAATCCAACAGGAAAAACACGGCTCTCACCTGATCCCTGCTGCTCAATTTCTGCCCTCTTTCACAGCAGCCAGGCAGAAACTCGTCAGGTGAAGTGCCACACGGACACTGCGTGCAGCAGGTGACCTGCGACTGCTCAGCTTCTGCTGCCCTTTAGAGCTGTCAGGCAGAAATTCAACAGGAAAAGCTCTTTCTCTCTCTCTCTCACACACACACAATATTCACTGTGCAGGGAAGATCGCATCAATGTCTGCCTGACATCGTGACATCCTGCGGGGAAGGGGGCAAAGGCAGTGGCGCTTAGACACGAGGAATGGGAGCACGAGGCTTGGGCTGGGGGGCGGGGAGAGGGCCAGGCGTGCAGTGTGGGAAAGGAGTGGGGCGCTGGGAGGGCCAGGGCGGCTGCTAGCTGGGACTTGGAAAGACCGCGGAGAGGAGACGGAGCAAGGCCTGTCCTGGGCATTTTGCCCCATTGCGCCCCTCCCTGAGGGAAGGCAATCAAAGCCAGCCTCTCTCTCTCTTTCTCTTTCTTTCTTTCTTTCTTTCATTCTTTCTTTCTTTCTCTCTCTCCCCCCTCGCTCCTCCATGCCAGGCAGGGGCTGGCAAAGTTCTGGCTGAGCTGGCATCCCCCCGGGCGTTGCCATGACGCGGACCGCGCCCAGCTGCTGGGTCAGAGTGCTCCTCCAGGAAGAAAAACCACGCCTGCCTGGCAGGTCCCCATCCGTCGTCCCCCCCACCCTCCAAGCCTTCCCACCGCCGCTCTCCTCCTCCTCCTCCCCGCAGAGCCAGCCTGCCCGCCTGCCCATCCCCTTGCCCGGCCGGTTGAGCCTGCTTGGCAGAGAGGGGAGCGGCTGCCCCTGCTTGGAGCCCGTCCCCTTCCCACCCACCCCTGCCCCGTCGAAGGCAAACACACAGCCTAGCTGGCTGGCACCCAAGGCGGGCAGGGAGCGGCCACAAGGCAGCCCCGTTCCGACTTCCGAGAACAAGGCGAGGCACCACGACGAGTCTCTCTCGCTCCCCCCCCCCATACCCCACCATCTTTGCCCAGCTGGCACCCAGGTTATCTGGGCGAAAGGTGGGTGGGAGAACAGAATGCAGCAGGGGGAACATTATTAGAGGGTGCCGGAGGGAGTTTAGGATTATTTTACTTTCCTTTGTATAGCACGTTTTTATCCAAGCAGCCTAAGGTAGCATACGTTGCTCCCCCCTTCCCACAACAAGTTGGAATTCGAACCCGGGTCCCTCCCAGGTCCTAGTCTGACGCTCTCGCCACTACTGGCTCTCTCTTAAAAACTGACTTCTTTTAATTGGTATTGGGTAGGGGGCAAGCTAACCCTTTCCATTTCAATTTCTCATTTCTACCACTGTTTGATTTTTTGTTTTCCCCAAAAAATGAAAATTCGTTCAGTGTGAATTTTTCCTACTGTACCCATTTTTCGTACGCAGTTTGCCAGAGAGGCACATTTTCTTTGCAGAGCGCTTCCCCCTAATATAATGCATGTTTGGGTAGGGTGTTTTCATGAATACATGCAGTAAAAGTACAATTTACCCTCAACGGTGTTTGCACCATCATCCTTTCCCATACCCCAGAAGTTGTTGGACTACAACTCCCATCATCCTTGACCTCTGCATGAGCTGGCTGGGGACAACGGGAGTTGTAGTCCAACATCAGCTTGAGGAGGAGCCAAAGCTGAAGAAGGCCATAGCCTAGAATATGCTGGAGAAACTGCATCATAAAATTCAGAGGAGTGCAAATTTCGAAGGCGGGCTGCGTTTCAGTTCTCGCATCATTTTGGAAATTGCAAAAATTAGGTAAAGGTAAAGGGACCCCTGACCATTAGGTCCAGTTGTGGCCGACTCTGGGGTTGTGGCGCTCATCTCGCTTTATTGGCCAAGGGAGCCGGCATACAGCTTCCGGGTCATGTGGCCAGCATGACGAAGCCACTTCTGGAGAACCAGAGCAGCGCACGGAAATGCCGTTTACCTTCCCGCCAGAGCGGTACCTATTTATCTACTTGCGCTGGTGTGTTTTCGAACTGCTAGGTTGGCAGGAGCAGGGACCGAGCAAGGGGAGCTCACCCCATCGTGGGGATTTGAACCGCTGACCTTCTGATCGGCAAGCCCTAGGCTCTGTGGTTTAACCCACAGTACCACTGCCTTAAAATGTGAACTGGATTGAAATGCTCCCCCTTTCCTGGGAAATTGCACCTGGGACCTCACCTACAGCACTAAGGATCTTTATAGTTCTACTGGAAGTTTCTAGACTCCTGTCAGGCCCCAGTCAGCATGACTACAGGTTCAGGGAATGATGGGAGTTGTAGGCCAGCAACTTCTGGAGAGGCACAGGCCCCCCTCTCCTGTCCTGGACCGTGTCACAACCTATCAGGGATCCCATATGAAATGATTCCAGCACAGCCTACCCCTGATCTGTACTCTGGCACACAGAAATGGCAGTGCTCCTAAGCAAGTACATGCAATCGGAATTTCGACCTGGGAAGCAGCACGCAGCCTTGTTAGGAACATCTAGGGCAGCCAATGCCCTCCAGAGGTTGGGAGCTGTCATTCACAACCTCTGGAGGCCAGGAAGCCGGTCTAGGGAACGGCTTGGCTGAAGAGGCTATGCTGAGAGCCACATTCCCTTTGTGGGGGGGGGCACATGCCAGCGGTGGGCGGGGCCAGAGGCAAATCTGGGTGGAGCAACAGACGTGATTTGCCTGGAGAAAAAGCGCTATTTTGTGGAGGGACAGCGCGGCACAAAATTGTGCGAGGGCACGGCAACCAAAATGACTGCCATGCTCTCTCGATAAATAATAATAATAATAATTTATTATTTATACCCCACCCATGTGGCTGGGTTTCCCCAGCCACTCTGGGCGGCTTCCAACAAAACACTAAAATACAATAACCTATTAAACATTAAAAGCTTCCCTAAAGAGGGCTGCCTTCAGATATCTTCTAAAAGTTTGGTAGTTAGTTTTCTCTTTGACATCTGGTGGGAGGGCGTGCTACAGGGTGGGTGCCACTACCGAGAAGGCCCTCTGCCTGGTTCCCTGTAACTTGGCTTCTCACAGCGAGGGAACCGCCAGAAGGCCCTCGGCGCTGGATCTCAGTGTCCGGGCTGGACGATGGGGGTGGAGACGCTCTTTCAGGTATACAGGACCAGGGCCGTTTAGGGCTTTAAAGGTCAGCACCAACACTTTGAATTGTGCTCGGAAACATACTGGGAGCAAGTGTAAGTCTTTCAGGACCGGTGTTATATGGTCTCAGCGGCCGCTCCTGGTCACCAGTCTAGCTGCCGCATTCTGGATTAGTTGTAGTTTCCAGGTCAAAAAACGGGAAGATAGTACGTCTGGGAAGATGGCGTCCTGGATTTTGCCTTCAGATTGTTGGAGGGCATGGGCTGCTTCCCACCCACCACATTCCTCTCTCTCTCTCTTGCCTAAATCCAGGGCAGCCCGAGGCATGATGGTTGCCTCCCAGCCAGCAAGGGTGCGAAGGCAGGGTCCGTGAGGGGCGTGGCCTAGGGAGAGAGTTCCGGGGGCCAGACACAGAGGCCTTAAGGGCCGCCTGAGCCCTCTCCCCCTCCTTCCCCCTGCAGCTTTCGCTCTGGGTCTTCTCTCTCTCTCTTCGGGCGCCCCGAGAGTGGAGGGTTTGAGGCTCTCAAATGCCATGGGTCGTGGGCGGCAGGAGGGAACTGCCCTATCTTTCCTAGGAATCTGCCTCGAACCCTGTCTCTATCAGGCCCCCGATCTCCTTTGCACCGTCTGGGGGCGAGGGACTTCCTCCCGCTCTGAGAAGAAGTCAGTGCTGTTGCTCTCTCAGAGTCTGCACACTTCCTTTCCGTGTGTGTCTGTTCTTTTCTGAGTTTCTTCACGTACATCTGCCATCTTCCCTGAAGGAGGCCTGGGTTTTATTGCTTTATTTAATTGAAGCTTCTACGTTGTCTTCTCTCTCCTCCCCCATTCAGTAGAGAACGTAAGACTCTTAATCTTAGGGTGGTGGGTTCGAGTCCCGTGTCGGGCCAAAAAATTCCTGCATTGCAGGGGGTTGGGTCTAGATGACCCTGGAGATCCCTTCTGCTATTCCGTGATTCTGCGATAAAGGTTCTAAGAGCAGCTTACGTAAGATCAGTTAAGAAAACGACAACTGCAATGCTTGCGCTCTGAGAGACATGGCACAAAAGGAAAAGGCATGGGGAAGGAAGAGGAAAGCGAGCAAAACACAACCCCTTTTTGATTTAGGCTTGGAGGGGAGGCAGGCGGGAAAGGTGAGTCCTGCACTAAGAAGGCCTTTCTTCAAACCTTGCCTCCATCTTGGAGGTGCAGCTGTCGCGGCCCTCCCTCTTGGCCACAAAGCTCCCTGTGCGTGACCTAAGCCCCGCCACTGCTGTTCAGCCTAACCTATCTCACTGGGTTATACTGGGGATCAGTTCGAGGAGGAGAACCATGTGTACCACCTGGGGGAAATGGTGGGGTTTAAATGCAAGTAATGTATAAATGGTAAGAACTGAAAGCGATCATTTCCCGCTTTTAGTTTCTTTAGCTCCTTTCCTGGATTGTCAGTTTCCTACAGAGACAATGTGTGCAGTTGGTGAATCTTTGGGCAGATCAAGAGTGAAATAGTCTCTGATGTTGAATGACGAAATACATAGAAAGAAAGAAGATTCCACCTAAACATTACAAGAAAGAAGATTCCACCTAAACATTAGGAAGAACTTCCTGACAGTAAGAGCTGTTCGACAGTGGAATTTGCTGCCAAGGAGTGTGGTGGAGTCTCCTTCTTTGGAGGTCTTTAAGCAGAGGCTTGACAACCATATGTCAGGAGTGCTCTGATGGTGTTTCCTGCTTGGCAGGGGGTTGGACTCGATGGCCCTTGTGGTCTCTTCCAACTCTATGATTCTATGATTCTATAGGATCTTGGCGAGTGATTTAATGAGGAACCTGCAACATCGCCTCCTAAACACCTCAACAGACCCAGTTTCGGATTTTCTACAAATTAGCACACTCTTCAGACCCTATTTAACCAAGCCCAATGCCACTAACTGCACACAGGGAAATCAGCGAGGCTGGTTCAGTGGGCAATGCGAGGACGCAAAGAAAGATCTGCTAAGGGCTAGTAGAATAAACTTTCCGAAATTAACAAGGGAAATAATGGGAATGGAGCAGAGCAGCATATAAACAGGACTAACGCAACCCTCTGTTAGCCTTAGTAAATGATTGCGAGTTTAAGGAATTGATTCCATCTTGAAGGATTAATTGATCAAAACTTCTCAAAATAAATGATTGTCCGTCCCCAAACACCTTGCTTTGAATGGCTTTTAAATACAAAACCTAAATGCTGCCTGTATTGGCTGGTGCTAACATCCCTGCTCTTTCCCCCCTGTTCTTGCAGGTGAGGCAATGGGAAGCCCTGAAGACGACTTGATTGGGATCCCTTTCCCAGAACACAGCAGCGACCTGCTGGGCAGCCTCAACGAGCAGCGCCGGAGGGGGGTTCTCTGCGACGTGACCTTGCGGGCCCAGGGATCGGAGTACCGGACCCACCGGGCCGTGCTGGCGGCTTCCAGCCGCTACTTCCGGCGGCTCTTCGCGGGGCCCGGCATGGGGGTCTGCGAGCTGGATTTCGTGGGGGCCGAGGCGCTGGGCGCCCTGCTGGACTTTGCCTACACTGCCACCCTGACCATCAGCACCGGCAGCCTGGCAGAGGTGCTGCGAGCCGCCCGGCTCCTGGAGATCCCCTGCGTCATCAAGGCCTGCGTCGAGATCCTGCAGGGAAACGGCTTGGAAGCGCCCGTCCCCGATGACGCCGCCCGCGAGCGCGCCCGCCGCTACCTGGAGGCCTTTGCCACCCTCCCCAACGCCGAGGGCGACCTGCCCGAGCCGCCCGTCTACCCGGCCCCCCGCCGCAGCAAGAAGATCCGCAAATTCCTGCAGGCCAAGGGCTCCCGCCTCAACAACCACCTCGGCGAGCTGTCGCCCTCGCCGTCCCCCTCGTCGACGGGGACGCAGGAGCGGCCGAGCCCCCCCAGCCAGGCCTCTCCGGCGCCAGTCCTCGCGCACCCCCACGAGGACGAGGTGCTGGCGCCCTCTCGCGCCTTCCCGTACCCGTACGCCCCCGGCCTCTCGCCGGAAGACCTGGGCTCGGACGAAGAGCCCACCGAACACGACATCATGTCCTACATGCGGGCCCTCAACCCGGAAGGGCCGTCCCTGGGCCTGGACCCCCCGGACAAGCTGGTGCGCAAGCGGCGCTCGCAGATGCCCCAGGAGTGCCCCGTCTGCCACAAGGTCATCCACGGCGCAGGCAAGCTGCCTCGCCACATGCGCACCCACACCGGGGAGAAGCCCTTCGCCTGCGAGGTCTGCGGGGTCCGCTTCACGCGGTGAGCCTTTCCCCCCTTTCTTTCGAAACTGGCTCGCTCTGCCCACTGCGTCCTGGCCTGATGCCAGCAGCAGGATGAGGCAGGTGCGAGAGAACAGACTGTACCACATGGGAGTGTAGGGGTGTGTGTGAAAATACCACAACTTCCTTCTTTTGCTGTTGGCCGTGTTGTTGAAAACACAGCTCCTTGCAAAGGAGGAGGAAAAGGTTCTAGATCAGAGAGGAAGGGGGCTATTTTGTCCGAAGGCCCCATTGCTTTGCAGGGAACCTTCTGGGGGCTGGCATGCCCAGGGGTAGATACAGCGAGAGGCATTGAGCGGGTGGAGTTAATGGATGCGACTCTGGATCTTTGTTCGGGAGGCTACATCTGAGGGGTTTTTTAATATGCGCACAACCTGCGTCTCTCCATCCAGACATCCCAAATTTCCCGGGAAAAGGGGATTGGTTGTTAAACCACTCAGGGGGAGGAACGGGGGGGGGGTGTCTCCTAACAGCTCCGTTGGTATAGCAAGAGACTCTTAATCTCACGTTGGGCAAAAGACTCCTGCATTTCGGGGTCTGGTTCAGCAAGCTGTTCTTATGTTCCCCAGTATCCCAGTTGCATGGGAAGCAAATCTTCAGACTACGTGAAAAAGGCCGATTATTCAGCTCCTCCTTGGCAACACGGTCCCTTCCAACTCTGCAATTCTATGATTCTAAGATCTCTCAGCACTCCTAGCAAACTACACTTCCCATGATTCTTTGGGGGAAGCCACGGCTGTTTAAAGTGGTATCATAGTGCTTTAAATGGCTAGTGCAGATGGGGCCTAGGCAAAACCTTATCACTCCCATTTCTGCTGAAAAGCTGGCCCCAGCTTCCTTCCTTTTTTGTTTGTAAACGGGCCATTGGTCACCCTCCGAGAAGACCCATTGAAATTGGTGGGCTTAAGTGACTCAGGCTTCTACTGAATCCAGCCCAGTGTTTTTTTTAAGCCATGCTAGCTTGGTTTTATTAGAATTATAGAATCTGTAGAGTTGGAAGGGGCCACGAGGGATATCTGGTCCAATTCCCTACAGTGCTGGAATGATTTTGCACAACATGGGGCTCAAACCCACGACCCAGATGTCTTCCTTGGTCCCCCCCCCGAGCTGTGCAGAAGGGGGAAAAGAAGTTTAAAATAAACAGTACCTTTTAATCCTGCACAAAGTGGTGCTCCCTCTCCTAGAACTGTCAGCGGCGAAGAGACAGGTGAAGAGAAAGGCAGCGAGAACTGTTCCATCCTTAGCACTCAAGGGAGCCTGTCTATAGCCAAACTTCAAAGAGGCTTCTCCTTTCCTAGAGCTCCTTCTAGAGGCCATTCTGCATTTATCTAACTGAGCAATTACTGCGGGGGGGGGGGGCTTTTTTGTACCCCATTTGCCACCAGCCCCTGCTAGCAAGGCCAATGCTCAGGCATTGCGATTTTTGCATAGCGCACAGACACACAAATCATGATTTGCAATATATCATATCTCTGATGAAAATAGGGATGTATTATTATTATTATTATTATTATTATTATTATTATTATTATTACTTACTATTTATAACCCACCCATCTGACTACGATGCCCCAACCACTCTGGGCGACATATATGAAACCATAATAAAACATTAAACATTTTTAAACTATACAGGTCTGCTTTTAGATGGCTTGAGGGTTGGATAACTCCATATCCTCTTAACATTTCTCCAGTGAAAATAGGGAAAAAAGCAGGACGTTCCGGAATCAAATCAGAAACCAAGATGGCTTCTTGTAAATCCGGGACTGTCCCTGGAAAATAGGGTCTGATATATTGCCAGGTCAAAAATGATGAAACAGTATCACAATGTGGACCTCAAACCAGTTTCGGACAATAAATCGCCCAGCCTTAATTCTGTGTGGGCCGCTGGGTTCCTCTCCGTTTCATAAGGACTAGCTGCCCTCTTGTTTGAAATTGAGGTTGCCCACAAGCAAGGAAAATGCTGCTGGGGCCACGGGCAGAGGTTTCCGTAAGCTCTTGCTGACACAAATCTCATGCCTCCCCCCTTTCCCCCTCGCAGGAACGACAAGCTCAAGATCCACATGCGGAAGCACACGGGAGAGCGCCCCTACTCGTGTCCACACTGCACGGCCCGCTTCCTGCACAGCTACGACCTGAAGAACCACCTGCACCTGCACACGGGCGCCCGTCCCTACGAGTGCTGCCTATGCCACAAGGCCTTCGCCAAAGACGACCACCTGCAGCGCCACCTCAAGGGCCAGAACTGCCTGGAGGTGCGCACCAGGCGCCGGCGCCGCGGGCCCGATCCCGAGCCCAACTCCTTGCCCGCCGCGGGGACGCCCTTGGCCGACCACAACTTGGCCAACGGGCTGACGGATGAGCAGTGCCTCTCGCTCGCCCGCGGCTACTGGGATCCGGCCCGCGCCCAGCAAGCCCTGTCTCCTCACATCAAAGAAGAGGAGGACGAGGACGAGGAGGAGGAGGAAGGCCGCGAGGAGGGAATGGCGACGGACGACGGGCCGGCGGCGGAGGCAGAAACGGCGTAGGGGGCCCCCTCCCCGAGACTAGGCCTCAGGCCTTCTTTGCTTTGGCCGTTGCCACGGCGACTCCGGGGACTAGGCCGTGGTCCAGGCCGAGATGCACTATTCCCCCACCCTTTCTGTTGCCGCGGCAACAGAGACGAGATGCACTATGACCCGCCCCTCCCTGGTGCACTGATTTGGTGCCTTTAGCGACCCCTCAAAGGGGTACGGGGCAGTTATGAACCAAAGCAGGTGGGGTTGGGGTGGTGGGAGGGCAGAAAAGCAAGGGAGAGGGTTCATATGCTCAGGATCAATGAAATAAGCAATTAAATAGGGATAGTGCTATTTGGGGGGGGGTGGCGTGGGAGGGAATCCTGATTTTTTTTTCTCCTAAGAAAACATGAGATTTATATAACTTTGGGAAGGGGGGAGTGGTTGGTGGCCCCCAGACCCTGCACTTTTGGGGGGTGCTTTGACCCCCATGTTAGGGAGGCTAGGAGGGGATGACTAGATTTATTTATTTTTCTTAAGGCGAGGATGTCAGGTTGAGGAGCTTTTGAGGAGTGTGCCAGGATTCCTGGGTTTGATCCCTGCCTCTAGCTTTCCAGAGAATTTTATTTCTGAGGGGGCAGAAGAGAGAAAAGAAGATCTTTATATTATTTCGGGCCCTGAGACTGGCAGCTGCTTTTTGAGAGGGGGTGAGTGGGAGGCCCACAACCTTTGCATGGTGGGAAAGGGAAAACGGGGCGTTTTTTTCCACACCACCCAGGGGCGGGGCCTGCACCCTATATTGACTTCACCTCCTTTTTTGCACAGAGAGCCCCGCTCGGCCCCTCGAGGCTTTCTGGTGGCGTCCTTGCACAGTGCAGCGGGCTGGTCCCAGCAGCAACCCGGCGTTGTCGCCCCCAGCTTGCTCATTTGGGGTAGGAAGATGCCCCCAAAATGAGTCTTCTGACCCACATTCCCATAGCTCTTCCACACCAAGACCCAGAACTCCTTGCAAGAAGATAGGTTTTAGCACTTGGCGGGGGACGGACCATCAACTTGGGGTTACCCCCCCCTAAAAAACCCTCCCCACAGAAGTTTCATTCCACAGCAACAGGTGTCCGGTGGACTTTTGCACAAAAAGGCAACGACCCCGTTGTGTTGACACCCCCCACCCCACTTTAATTTTCCTCCTCCACCATTGCACTAGGGTTTTTGCCTGCGATTTAAGGGTGGGAAGGGTTCGGGACTGGCACACTCCTTGATGGTGGTTAGGGGTCAGGTCTAACTTGTTCCCCCTCACCCCCATTTGCACATTCCTTAGATTTCCATCCCCCCCATCACCTCTCTGGAGGGGGCAAAACAGCCGGGGGGTTGGGTTGGAGAGAGGCGGCGTTTGGGGAGCGCAGGGAAAAGTCCGTCCCTAGAGTATTAGCACAGAGTTTAATCTATATTTAAGAGATGATGTAATATATTATTCCCCCCCTCCCCAAACTCTGCTTTCCCTTCCACCCCCAACCCTGTCCCAACTCCCCCCACCCTCCCCGCAGGTGTGTTTTGGGGGAGCCTCTCCTCGGGTGAATAGAGGGAGGGCAGGTCTCCCCTGTCTTCCCTGACTTTGTTTTTTAAAAAGTGCCTGTATGTTTAAACTTGAATTTCTAGCTACTTGAAGTGCAAAAAACCCCCCCCCGCTTGTTCCACCTTACCCTGCAATACCTCAGCTACCCCTCACCCTGTCTTCCCTGCCTTGAAGACCCCCCCTCCCCTTAGACTCTTCCTGGAGCAGCGATTTGGTGATGGGGGGGGGACAGCTGGAGATGAATGGAAATGCCACCCTCCCCATTGCCTTTCTCTGGGAGCGCTAGCAAAAATGTGGATATTTTCCTGGATGGCTGTGGGGGGCGGGTATGTGGGAAAGACGGATGGGGTGTTCACCTCCCCTCCATTTCATTTGGTGTTGTTGTTTTTTTAATTATTATTAATGTGCTGGTATTCCCGGTGTCCGTTGAGGCTGCTTGACAATAAAAAAGGAAAGCAGGGGAAATTTTGGGCTTGCGTTGGTGCCTTCATGGACAAAAATTCTCCCACAAAAGGTGGAGCGAGGTGGCTTGCGCGCGACACGAGGTTTTACATTACCTGTGCCAGGAGGTGCCACTAAACCGGCTGACACATTGTGCGTGTGGTGGGTTTTTTTTATTAAAAACAATGTTTAGGGGTACAGTGATACCTCGGGTTACGTACGCTTCGGGTTACATTCGCTTCAGGTTACAGACTCCGCTAACCCAGAAATAGTGCTTCAGGTTAAGAACTTTGCTTCAGGAATCAGGAACAGAAATCGTGCTCTGGCGGCGTGGCAGCAGCAGGAGGCCCCATTCGCTAAAGTGGTGCTTCAGGTTAAGAACAGTTTCAGGTTAAGAACAGACCTTCAGAACGAATTACCGTATTTTTCGCTCTATAACACGCACTCAACCATAACACGCACGTAGTTTTTAGAGGAGGAAAATCCGTAGGCATGCCACCCGTAGGCATTTCCTCCATAACACGCACAGACATTTCCCCTTACTTTCTAGGAGGAAAAAAGTGAGTGTTATGGTGCAAAAAATACGGTAAGTACTTAACCCGAGGTACCACTGTACTCTCATTTTGACTCAAGTAAATCACCATTTTATAGTTCAAATCAGGGGAAATAAATACAGTAAATGGACAAAAGTACAATGGACAAAATGTTTAGGCGTATGCGTACCCCTACGTACCCCCAGAAAAAACCCCCACTGTGTGTTTACACACGTCTTACACAAATTCCTTCACTAGACGGGAAAATATGCTGCGAGCAAAACTCCTCCTTCCTCTACTGAGGGGTGACCATGTTTTTTGGCTGTGGCTTCCACATGGGGGTGTGGGAGAGGGTAATAATTATATCCACGTAGCACCTCCAGCAAAACGCCGCAGGGTTCGCAGGATCCAGAGGGGAGGATGCTAAGCAGTAGATTTGAATGGCAAGAAACGAGATTCTGACTAAATCTTAGGAAGAACTTTTTTGACAGTGGAATGGAGCACCTCGGAGGCTGGTAGACCCAGGGGTCAGCAATGTTTTTCAGCGGGGGCCAGTCCACTGTCCCTCAGACCTTGTGGGGGGCTGGACTATATTTTGGAGAAAAAATTCCTATGCCCCACAAATAACCCAGAGATGCATTTTAAATAAAAGCACACATTCTACTCATGTAAAAACACGCTGATTCCCAGACCATCCACAGGCCGGATTCAGAAGGCGATTGGGCCGGCACCGGGCCTTAGTTTGCCTACCAATGTGGTGGACTCTGTCGGACGTTTTCAAACAGAGCCTGGACAGCCATCTGTCGGATTCTTTAGCCGCGATTCCTGCACTGTGCGGCCACTGAGAATGCTCAGTCCTCACTGAACTGATTTTAGGGTATTCCCCAATGTCCCTTAGACTTTTCCTAAATACCTCTTGGGTGTGTGTGTGTGTGACATTTTGCAAACCTCAGGATTCCCCTCTGCAGCCCCGGACCGTTTCCCTCCTGCTTGCGGGTGGGTGGTGCAGTTCTGGCTGCGTAAGGACCAACATGCCCTGGCTGTATATTGAAAATAGAAGGCACTGATACCTAATTTATTGCCATACATACTTCCTCTCTTTAAGGGAGGTGGCAGAGACTCATTCTCTGTCTCGCTCCCTACTTTTTTGGGGCAGACCTCTTTTCGCTTTTCACCTCCTCCAGCTCCTCGCCGCTGCTGGTCTCCACTTCCTTCTGGTAGCCGAAATCGAGGCTGCTGGAAGGCGGGGAGAAAGGGATGGGTGATATAGGAGTTCTCATTTAATTTTAAATGGTTTCATAGCCTCACTTTTCCCGCTCGCCTGAGGTGCTGGAAGCTACTCGCAAAAAGGGACATCTTAAAAATGAGACGATCTTGTCAGAATAATTTTAAGAAATAGACAAAAGACAAGAGAGAAGCACAGGCTTGGCGAGTTGTTGTTTTTTAACTCTGTAAGGTCATGGTTTGCCTCCCACACCACCTTCTGGGGGGGGGGAGCATGTGGGGGGCAGAGCCAGAGGCACATTGGGTGGAACATCCCAGTTGTGCAGATGTCAGAGGTTGCTACAACTATGCACACGACTTTCCCCATGGCATCCAACAACATCTGGAAGGGCCGAAGTTCCCCATCCCTGGGGTATTCTCTGCTGTTACGAGCTGTCCGGCAGGCAAGAATTCAACAGGTGCAGTTGCGGCCTCGGCACGCCACCGTGGCTGGGCCACAGTGCCGCCGGTTGACTGCCTGCCTGTCCCACAACTGCTAAGGGCATGAAAGAGTGTTTGGGATGAACAAGGGTGACTCTTAAGGGCGGCTCTGCTTTGGGTACAGAAGGTCCCAAGTTCATTCCCTGGCATCTCCAAGCCAGGCTAGGATAGACTCCCTATCTGAACCCCTGAAAAGCCACTGCTTGCCAGTGCGGGGCACCCCGAGCTAGATGAAGCAAGGGTCTGGCTCTGCAGAAGGCAGCTTCCTGTGTTACTGTTTTGATCAGCCCCGAACCCTGAGGACTGGGATCTTAGTTTTATTTCTAGGGACAGGGCCTCAGAGCTCCAGCTCATGGGAGCTACCAGGTGCCAGCCCCCCAGTGGGCTGCAAGAGAACTGCTGCCAGTCAGTGTAGACCAGGAGTCAGCAGACTTTTTCAGCAGGGGGCCAGTCCACTGTCCCTCAGACCTTGTGGGGGGCCGGACTGTATTTTGAAGAGAGAGAAAACGAATGAATTCCTATGCCCCACAAATAATTCAGAGATGCATTTTAAATAAAAGCACACATTCTACTCATGTAAAAACACCAGGCAGGCCCCACAAATAACCCAGAGATGCATTTTAAATAAAAGGACACATTCTACTCATGTACAAACATGCTGATTCCTGGACCATCCACAGGCCGGATTTAGAAGGTGATTGGGCTGGATCCAGCCCCCAGGCCTTAGTTTGCCTACCCATGATCTAGTCCAGGGGTCAGCAACCTTTTTCAGCCATGGGCCGGTCCACTGTCCCTCAGACCATGTGGTGGGCCAGACTATATTTTGAAAAAAAATATGAACAAATTCCTATGCCCCACAAATAACCCAGAGATGCATTTTAAATAAAAGGACTCATTCTACTCATGTAAAAGCATGCTGATTCCTGGACCATCCGCGGGCCGGATTTAGAAGGCGATTGGGCCGGATCCGGCCTCTGGGCCTTAGTTTGCCTAACCATGGTGTAGACAGTATGGAACTAGGTGGCGCCAATGGTGTGACTCCTGGATAAGGTACCTTCCCACGATGCCTTGCCCTCACCTTGACGTCGACCCTGAGGAGCCGTCTTCCTCAGAGCTGCTAGATGTGTCGTCCTCGGCATCTTCTTCGCTGCTGCTGCTGCTCCCTTCCTGCTCCTTCAGCTGCTCCAGGATCTTCTTGGCCAGTTCAGGGGGTAAGCGGCGGCAGCCCCCGCGCCCTTTCACGGCCCGCTCGATCCGCGCCCTCAGCAGTCGCCGCTGCTTCTGCCGTTCCTTGTCCGGCGACCCGCTGAGCGCCTGCACTGCCTTGGTCCACAGAGCCATGGCCTCTTCGTCACTGGAATCCCTGGATGAAAGCGAAGGGCTGTGTGGCTCAGTGAGTGGAGCACCTGCTCTGCATGCGGGGGGGGGGGTTCAGGTTTGGCCCCCCCGGCATCTCTGGGGAAGGCACCCTGCCTCAAAGTCTCAAGAGCCAATACTGGCCAAGAGGGACCAGCGGTCTCACTTGGGGTGAGGTGACTTTCTGTGATGGGCAGGTAAATTTTTTTAATTTATCACTTATTTTTACATCCGTGTAAAAATGAGAGGGAGCTCAAGGCGGCATACGCTCCTCAATAGCTCAGTCGGTAGAGCATGAGACTCACAACCTCAGAATTGTGGGTTTGAGCCCCACGTTGGGCGAAGGAGTCCTGCGTTGCAGGGGGTTGATCTAGAATTAGATGACCCTCGTGGTCCCAACTCTGCGATTCTACAATTCTATGATGTAGGTTAGGCTGAGAGGCAGTGACTGGCCCAGGGTCACCCAGGAAACATCCTGGCAGAGTGAAGATTTGAACCCTGGTCTCCCAGTAGCGTAGCGATGGTTGCCAGTACCCGGGGCAAGGCAAGTATTGCGCCCCGTAACCAATGGTTCCTGTCAGGGCCAGACAGCAGCAGTGAAGAAAGGTCTTCCCAGCGGGGAGAAGGAAGCTGGGGAGGGGACAGGAGCAGCAGAGGCCACTTATTGTTATTATTAGTGTCATGAAAATTTTACATTGCTTGATTTTTTTTTTAAAAAAGTCAATATGGGTTTTTTTTCCTTTTGAAATCTTGCCGCTGCCCCCCCCAATTTTGCACCCAGGGCAACAGCCCCACTGCCCACACACTGCCAGGCCCTACCCCAGTGCTCTAACCATTACGCCACAGTTCCTTTGCCCTGGTTTCAGCACCAACAAACTAAGCTCTAAATTATTTCATCACTCTTCTTTGCCTGCATGCATGGGCGTTGCAGGAGAGGCGCTGTAGAATTAGCTTCTAGAGAGGCTGGCATTATTTACTAGGGTGCCCTCAAAGCAAAGTTAATGGAAACACGAAGTTTCTCACTCACACCTCCTCGTCCATGTCTCCCTGGTAGGTTAAGGGCGCCATGCAAATGGAGCACGTGTTGTCCAGGAGTTTGTAGCAGTCCGGACAGTAGATACCTGCGGAGACAGGATGAGGAGAGTCATGTGGCGTAAGGGGAGCCAGGCTGGGATACCTTTATCAACCCTCTGAGTGGGTGGGGCCAGAGACAAAGGTAGGAGGAGCAATGGCAGAGTGGGAGGAGCAATATAAGGTGGTTCAATTTCCACACACCCCTCTCTGTACTCTTCTCCAGGCAAGATCAGGGTGTGAAGGCAAGGCCAGTGAGGGGTGTGGTCTGGAGAGAAGGGGTGTGTCCAAGGATGGGGGTGTGGACTAGGGAGAGTCATGAGGGCCAGGCAGACTGGCTTGGAGGGCCGCATTTGGCCTCATGGACTGTGTTTTCCCACCACTGCCGTACAGATTTTCTGGGGGAGAATCCCAAGGGTACATATGGAAACTTCTTCAGCTCAAGACATGGGTGTAACCCACTGCCCGTTGTCCCGCCCCCCCCGGCCACCGCCAAAATCAAGTAAATTTTAAAAAATACTTAACTAAAAGTGGACAGAGCAAAGGGTATAAATTTCCCCTGTTACAGCAAGCTAGTTCCTACCCTCACTGCCACGCACCCCGCCCGGCTCTCTAGTCTCCGTCTGAGCAAGTGAGAAACAGGATCAGAGTTCAAGGACACAGTCTGGCCAGTCTGGTGAAGGCTGTGCCTTGGGGAGCGCACCAGATACAGAGGCTTGGGGGGCCTGTATCAGCCCTCTGGGCCTGAGGCAGCCGCCAGTAGCTGCATCCTGCGCAATATGATCTACCCCACCCTCCTTTTACAGCCTTTCTGGGCCTCGCCTTTGCCCCACAGCCTCCCTTGCCCCGCCCCGGCTTCCAACCTCTGCATCCCTGCGTACTGCAGGTGACAAAGTCCTCGCTGTCCGTGTCCTTGCGGATCTTCCCGCAGCCCATGCAGTAGGACTCGTGGACGCCCAGTTTCTTGACCAGCCATGAGCACAGCCGAGACCTGCGGAGGAGACCCGTGAGGGATGTCTCTCTCTCTCTCTCTCTCTCTCTCTCTCTCTCTCTCTCTCTCACACACACACACACACACACACACACACACACACACACACACAACACACTGCAGGTCAAGATTCTGCAAAAGCACCGTCAGTCTCTGCTTTTATCTGCGTGCAGGTGAAATGTCGTCATTTTGATACATATACCACCCTTACTCAAACATCCCAGCTGCTACTGGCCACAGCTTCCTCAACCCTATTATTACCACCTGCCCTTCACCAGACGGTCCCTGGGCAGGTTACACCAGTATAAAATAAAGCATTATAACCAGTGTGAAACAAATCAGAATCGCAACTAGAGTGTGTCCTGAAAATAAATTCCTCAAGCGTAGAATGATGGATCGGTTGTATTTCCTGTGCTCTGGCCAGAAGGAAAGGGATATCAGGTGGAAAGCATTTCTGATGACGACAACGACAGAATTGTTTGTCCAATGTTTTTGACTGCAACTCCCATCAGCCCTTACCAGCATGGCCATCATAGGCTACAACTCTTTCCTTCCATTGTGGGGAAAAGGTTTGGGGGCTTACTTAGCTGCGAGGACCAGCAAAATGTTGGTGTGGCCCCCGTCTGCGGAGCGATTCCTCACGGCCTTTAGCACGGCTTGGGCCAGCCCCGTCCTTCGTGTCAGGATGGTGTTGTAGAGGTAACAGGTGCGCTCCTAAAGGATTGTTGCGAGGAAATAAGATCACTGGGTTGAGCGGGAGACCAAGCGCCCAGGGTATTAGTTGGGGTGAAGGCCTCATGCAGAAAAAACTGGAGTTGAGGTGGTCAGGTGGCTCAGGGTGGTGGTGTGGTTAGAATCATAGCGTTGCAAGGGACCCCCCAAGCATCATCTAGTGCAGGCATATTCAAAGTCCATTTTGGGGGCCTAATCCGGCCCACCGGTCGGCTTAATCCGGCCCCTGTGGCAGTTTATTTCCTGGGGTAAAATCCTACAGCAACTTTGGTCGGCCCCCATGGCCCTTCACTTCATCAAACCTGGCCCTCTTTGAAAAAAGTTTGGACACCTCTGATCTAGTGTAACCCCTCCAATGCAGGAATTTCAACTAAAGGTAAAGGACCCCTGACCGTTAAGTCTAGTCGTGGACGACTCTGGGGTTGCAGTGCTCATCTTGCTTTATTGGCCGAGGGAGCCGGTGTACAGCTTCCGGGTCATGTGGCCAGCATGACTAAGCCGCTTCTGGCGAACCAGAGCAGCGCACGGAAACGCCGTTTACCTTCCTGCCAGAGCAGTACCTATTTATCTACTTGCACTTTGACGTGCTTTCGAACTGCTAGGTGGGCAGGAGCAGGGACCGAGCAACGGGAGCTCACCCCGTCGCGGGGATTTGAACCGCTGACCTTCCGATCGGCAAGTCCTAGGCTCTGTGGTTTAGACCACCTGCTTATTAGCCTACCTGAAGCTAAATTCCTCCCCGATCCAAGGGCGTGTGTGTGTAGAGTCACTCACCTGTTCACGGGAGGGATAGTACCAAGCACACACGACCCGCCGCAGGCGCTGTATGTAGGTGCCGAAGATGGCGATGAAGAAACAGACGCCGTACATGAGACCTGGGAGACGGGTGGTTGGGAGGTTTGAAGAAGCAACACCACTTAATTATCTACCTACTTGGCACATTTAGATCCATCCTCCTCCCACCCCCAGGAACTTGATGTGGCGCGCATGGTTCTCTTCAGTTAAACCCCAGAACAACCTGCGAGGCGGGTTAGGCTAAGAGGCAGCGACTGCCCCAAGGTCCCCTAGTGAGCTTCATGGCCAAGTAGGGATTTGAACCCTGGTCCGTCCCCCCCCCAGTCCTAGCCTGACGCTCTAACCACTGCCCCACACTCTTATATCACATGGAGAATCCTGGGAACTGTAGTTTGTTAAGCCAGCTTGCCGGAAGGAGGCTTACAAGGCGTCATCCAACCATCTCAGGGACTCCACTCCAGATTTGTGCAGCGTTTGCTCCTGAGGCTTTTCCTCCCTCAAAGATTTCCCACAAGGCAGCAAAGGTTTGGGATCAGTGTGTGCAGGAGCCAGGCCCTGGGACCAGTAGGACTTTGCAGGACTAGGGCCTTCCTAAGTGTGTTCTGGAGAGGCAAGGCGCGGCTGCACAGGTGAGGCCGATTGGTAACTCACAGCACCTGGTGGCCAAAGCTGGGAAGGGATATAAGGTCAGCATTTCCCTTTGGCTCTTTGCCACAGCAACACGTTCACTGCCTCGCTGAGTTTGGTTCCTTGACTCCTTGCTTCTTGATCCTCGGACCCCTGACTTCTTGACTCCTTGCTTCCTGACCCTCAGACCCTTGGCTTCTTGACTCCTGGCTCTCTGACCCTCGGACTCTTGGCTTCCTGACTCCTGCTTCTGGACTCCCGTTCCTGCTCCCACCCCACCATCTTGCCCCCGGTCCCGACATCCCCAGCCGGGACTTCAATCGCCCGAGAACCAGACCACGACAGAGATTTCCTTCTCCTAGGTGGGCTCCCTTCCCAGGTGGACGAGCCCCACCTGTCCCTCACTTCCCTCTACAGCAAGTGCAGAAATCACCTTGACCGCTGGGCCCACTCCTGGTCTTGTCCACTCAATCCTTCAGAGCTTGTCTTTGCATACAGGGGCATTCCCTAACTCGCCAAGGGTTTGTGACCCATTGTCTCTCCTTTCTTGGTTTAGCAGGTCAACCGAAGCTGTTCCCTGGGGTGTGGCCGCCATCTCATGCTGACAGCTTCTAGGAGCCACAGGTGAAAGCTGGGTGCAGGGTGGAGACCCAAGGTGGACAAACTAGACCAGAAGGAGCCCGATGTGTCCCCCGCCAGAGGTACTATCCTCTCCCCTAACACCCCGTTGCACTGTGGTACCCTTGCGGAACATTTCCTGCACTGTGCAATTCCAGAAACAGCCACAAGAGGCTGGTGCAGAGCTTTGTGCTTTTAATGGGCAATTCCATGCAGTTCAGCAGTTCAGGGAATCTCCCTCTCCTCCACTTTTCCACTTATTATTATTATTAAATTTTATTTATACCTCTCTCTCCCCAGCCAAGACCAGGCTCAGGGCAGCTAACACCGCTATAAAAGCAATTGATTGAAATACAACTTTAAAAAGATTAAGATACAACATTAAAATGTAGCCTCATTTCAGTAGGACCTGAAATCAAAAACTTTTTGGGGGGGGTGACGTCAAGTCTTCACCAACTTCACTGTTATGAAGTTCCTGGTGCACTTTCTTCTGAGCGATGCAGCGTAGACATCTGTATCCCCCATCTACCGTATTTTTCGCACCATAGGACGCACTTTTTCCCTCCTAAAAAGCGAGGGGAAATGTGTGCGCGTCCTATGGAGCGAATGCAGGGGTGAGGCAGGCGGGAAAAGCCCTCAAGAGCCGCACACAAGCTCCGTGCGGCTCTTGCGGGCTTTTCCCCAGGAGGGAGAAGAGACTGACTGGACGCATCAGTCCCTTCCCCCACCTCCCAGAAAAGCCAGGAGAAGCCGTGATCTCTTTAAAGGGGTTGTGCGGCTTCTGCGGGCTTTTGGGAGAGGTGAGGGAATCCCCCCACCTCCCAGGAATGCCAGGAAAGCCCTGCGCAGCGTCTCCCGGCAAGGAGAGGCTGCACGGGGCTAAAGAGGAAGCCAAAACAGCGAGCGGGATCCATCCTGCTCGCTGCCTTGGCTTGTGCCATAGCCGCGCGAACCCCTCCAGCAGGGAGAGGTTGTGCACAGCCTGTACGCTGCTCTTTGGGGCTGGGGGGGGGAGACTTTTTTCTTGATTTCCCCCCCTAAAAATTGGGTGCGCCCTATGGTCCGGTGCGCCCTATGGTGCAAAAAATACGGTAGTTTCTTCCCTGACGCTGGTGGCCGAGTCTACCTTGCAGCTGGACTTGTGGCCGCAAAATCCCATTGGGACCTTTCAAGTCCGCCTTTCACTAACCTGGCTGGCACCCTCCAGATGTTTTGGACTACAACTCCCCATCAGCCCTGGGCAGCGTGGCTGTTGACTGATGGAAGTTGTAGTCCACAATGGCCCGGCTGCCTGGGGCCGATGGGAGTTGTAGTTCAAAACATCTTGAGGGCGTCAGGTGGTGAAGGTTGCTCCAGCCCACAACCTTAAGGCTTCCCCTCCCACAACCAGTCATGGAGTGGCTCTGCCTGTTTCTGGTGCCACCTACTGCTAGCCTCCCCATGCCCTCTCAACACCCATCAGCAATCACACGACAGCAGAGGTTCTCAACTTTCTGGGGTCCACAGCTCCCTTTCTTTCTGCGGCACCCCTGTGGAAAGCTCCGTTGTGGTGCCCCTTGCCTGCAGAGCTGACAGACTCTTAAAGTAAAGGTAAAGAGACCCCTCCCTGACCATTAGGTCCAGTTGTGGCCCACTCTGGGGTTGCGGCACTCATCTCGCTTTATTGGCCGAGGGAGCCGGCGTACAGCTTCCAGGTCATGTGGCCAGCAGGACTAAGCCGCTTCTGGCGAAATAGAGCAGCTTACGGAAACGGCGTTTACCTATTTATCTACTTGGACTTTTTTGTGTGCTTTTGAACTGCTAGGTTGGCAGGAGCAGGGACCGAGCAACGGGAGCTCACCCCGTCGCGGGGATTCAAACTGCCGAACTTCTGATCGGCAAGCCCTAGGCTCTGTGGTTTAACCCACAGCGCCACCCTTACCCTTTTTCAAATACCCTCCCTTGTGAAGTGTTCCCTCAGCCTCCTCTCCCCTCTACTTGGGAGTCCTTTGGGCAGCCACTGCCACTGCCCCTGGTCTCTGAGCTGCCTCCCCACCCCAAAGAAAGGTGCCTCCTCACACTGCCCCACAGGGGCCTGGGAAGCACTCGCTAGTCAGTCCCAGAGGCAACCTTCGCCTGGGGAGCTTGTAGCCAGGGCCGCTGCAACTAACAGCTGTGCAAACCTTGGGGAGGCAGAGGGCATCAGAGGAGGGAAGGAAGGAAAGAAAAATGGTTGGAGGCCAGTGTTGCCCGCGGCACCCTTGACCATCATTCAAGGCACCCCACGGTGCCACGGCACGCTGGCTGAAAACCATGGCTCTACAGGACAGAGGCAGAAATGAAAGCAGGAGGCGTGCCTTGTCCTGCCCATCTGATAGGCTCCCTGGAAACATCCAATGGGATGGCATTTCCAGGAAGAAGATGGGGACAAAACTAGTTACAGGTAGGTAGCCGTGTTGGTGTGCCGTAGTCAAAACAAAACAAAATAAATAATAAAAAATAAAAATAAAAAATAAATCCTTCCAGTAGCACCTTAAAGGTAAAGGGACCCCTGACCATTAGGTCCAGTCGTGGCCAACTCTGGGGTTGCGGCGCTCATCTCGCTTTATTGGCAAGGGAGTCAGTGTACAGCTTCCAGGTCATGTGGTCAGCATGACTAAGCCGCTTCTGGCAAACCAGAGCAGCGCACGGAAACGCCGTTTACCTTCCTATTTATCTACTTGCACTTTGATGTGCTTTCGAACTGCTAGGTGGGCAGGAGCAGGGACCGAGCAACGGGAGCTCACCCCATCACAGGGATTCAAACCACTGACCTTCTGATCGGCAAGTCCTAGGCTCTGTGGTTTAACCCACAGTGCCACCCGCGTACCTTAGAGCAGTGTTTCCCAAACGTTTTTGGGCAACGGCACACCTGTTTACTGAAAAAAAATCTCGCGGCACACCACCATTAAAGCCCCGCCCCGTGACGTCAGCGCGCAGCGTCACGCCGGGAGGGACGCACAAAAGTGAAAGTTTTTTCCCTCGGCAGCTCCTCTCAGCTGCGCTCAATCCGCCTCGGAGCGCAGGAGCGATGCCTCTCTCTGGCTCTCCCTCCGCGCAGGCTGAGGGAGGGAGGGAGGGGCGCGTGTGACCCGTCTCTGCTGGGAGACCAAACCCAGCGAGGCAGAGTCGCGCGGAGGCGCCCAGGCAGCGCTGCCGGCTGCGAGGAGGAGCGCCAGGCAGCAGCAGGAGGCGCGGCCTCTCCTCGCCTCTCGCCGCCCGACTCGCCCGCCTCCCTCCAGGCATCTCGCGGCACACCAGCCGATGTCTCACGGCACACTCGTGTGCCGCGGAACACCGGTTGGGAAACACTGCCTTAGAGACCAGCTAAGTTAGTTATTGCTATGAGCCTTCGTGTGCATGCACACTTCTTCAGATATACTGAAACAGACCCTTATATATAGTGAGAGGGTGGCTCTGGCTCCACCTACTGTTGGACCTCCAGCCCTACCAGTCCCCAAAGGCAGCACCAGCCACCACTGGGGAGGAAGTCTTTCCCACTCCCCCCAGTTACCAATGGTGATGTAGCCGTCGTAATCAGGCTCCGCTGGGCGCAGGCGACATTTCCGGGACAGCACGCTGACATTGCCCCGCTGCAGGACCTCGAAGGCCGAGACCATGTCGCGGTACATCTCGCCGGTGTAGCCCGTCCCGTTGACACTGACGCTCATCGTCACGGGGGCTGCGGGGAGATGCGGCTCAGGCCCTGACCTGAACAGTAGCCCTTATGTCTGAATCCGAAACTCCACCCATAATTGGTGCAAAAACAGATCCACCTTTGTACTCTCTTGGTGGGCTGCACAAGAGGCCACCATCCCACCAGTTGGGTTACCTCTTGCAACGATTTCTCCATGCAGCAGGTATCTCACCAAGTCCAAAAGCCAGAAGACCGAAAAGTCGGCAATGATCAGCAGGACAGCAAGGGTCAGTTGGCGGAAGAGGGAGACGATGGCCAGCGTGTAGCGGAGTTGCTCTTTGCGGGGCAATATGAGCGAGGCTGCAGAGGAAGAAGCAATAGCGGCTGGGTGGACTCAGAGCCACATTCACACCATTTAAAGCACTACGGTGTCCCTTTAAACCACCATCCTTCCCCCACAAGGAATTCTGCGAGCTGTAGTCTGTCCGAGGCGCTGAGAATGATTAGGAGACCTCCCTATTCCCCTCACTGAACTAAACTTTGGAAATTGACATTGTGTGTAGCAACCTTAACACACTACATTTCCCATGATTCTTGGGGGCGGAGCTATGCTGTTTAAGGTGGTATGGTACTGCTTTAAATGTACAGTCATACCTTGGGTTATGAACGCCGCAGGTTGTGCGTTTTCAGATTGCGGACCACACTGAACCCGGAAGTACCGGAACGGGTTACTTCCGGGTTTTGGCGCTCGCGCATGCACAGAAACACAAAACGACATCACGTGCATGCGCAGAAGCGGCGAATAGCGTCGTGCGCGTGCGCAGACACGGTGCTTCAGGTTGCAAAGATTGTGGGTTGCGAACATGCCTCCCGCATGGATCACGTTCACACCCCGAGGTATGATTGTACAGTGCAGACGGGCCCTTGGTGTGTAATGCATTAATAGTAGTAGTAGTAGTAATAATAATAATAATAATAATAATAATAATAATAATAATAACCCAGCCACTCTGGGTTCAGTTGCCCCAGCCACTCTGGGTGGCTTCCAACACATATAAAAACATAATGAAATGTCAAACATTAAAAACTTTCCGATATAGGGTGGCCTTCAGATGTCTTCTAAAAGTTGTGTAGTTCTCCTATGTATCTGATGGGAGGGCGTTCCACAGGGAAGGCGCCACTACCGAGAAGGCCCTCTGCCCGGTTCCCTGCAGCATACATATGCATGTTTCCACCCAGCACCTCTCATTTTAGTGAATAATTTCCAGAGGCCAGAATATCCAGGCTGGGTCTTTCCAAACTGCTGCCTTACTTGGGCGGATGTACTTGGTACACTCCTTGGCAGACAACGGCAGGACGGTGGGCTTCTTATTCTTCCTCCGCATTGCGTCCATCTCCAGGAACGGCTTGGTGATGAAGATGTTGTCAAAACTGTCCTCGTGCAAATAATGCTTCCGGTACAGCAGAGCCCTGTTGAAGTCAAGCAGCTGACATTTTCGTGTTGCTTTCACATGAGAAAGACTGATAGGTTAGCTCAGCAAGTATAAGAAGATCGCTGCTGGATCAGGCGAATGGCCCATCTAGCCTAACACCCTGCTCTCACAGTGGGACCCGAGCACAAAAACACTCTGTTCTCCTGTAGTTTCCAGCACATTGTCTAAATGTCCTTGTGGTGATCACACAGGGTCCCCGGACGTTTGACGGTCTATTGATCCCTGTGCCACCACTGTGCCCGCTTCCCCGCTGCCACCAACCCGTTACTCTCGGGTACACACTGAGTCCAGACAGTTGTTAAAATTAAACCAAATAAACAAGTTTATTTTATAAGTATTAACAAGTTTATGGTTTCTCAGATAATATTCTTGTCAGTTTCTTAACTTTAGTTTCTTTACTGGCCTATACCTTCCTAATACTTTCTGGCTGATTATCTCAACTGTTTGACTGACTCCTCTTAACAGATTCTCAAACATCAGACTAGCCCAACCCACAGACTTATCCTCTTCCTCTCTAACACTAGACTGACTTCTTACCAACTCTAGCTCTAACTCCTCCCCTTGGATTTCCTATTGGTTAGTCATTTTACAATTAGTTAACCCTTTCCTTATGAACCCAGTATGATGTCACACACCTAGGGGGGCAAACGCCACAGTCCTCCCAACCAATCAGGGATCACATATCAAATTGAACTTAACAGTGGTGTTTAGCCAAATGGAACTTATAGAGGTGAACGTCCAGAGGTTGTTGGACTCCATCTCCCATCAGCCCCAGCCAGTAAGGCCAATGGTGAGGGATGATGGGAGTTGTAGTCTACTGCCGCCTGGTTCCTTAGCCCTGCCTTAGGAATGGCATAGAAGCTCCTCGCTCCTCTTGGCCTCCTTGCTGTGACTCACTTGATGTAGAGGTACAGAATGACTAAGGTAGACATATAGCCAAAAAGCCCTACAGCCTCCTTTGCAGGCTGCAGGCGCTTGGAGACGTCCTCCATGATGTCAAAGGCGACTTGGGACAGGCTCTTGCTGGCATTGACGGTCACGTCGTAGTGGTGCACAGCTGTGATGTTGAACTCGAACTCGTGTCGCACGCGGTTCAGCACAGCCACGATCGCTGGTGGTGCATATTGGGGGAGATGGGAGGGTAGGGTGTGAGAACAAGAGTGGCTATGTCTATACTACAACTCTAGCGGGGGCGTGAATCGCTTTGTTAAAAGGTCACGTTTTGGCGATTCACAGAGCCACAAGACTGTTAAGAATAATTGTTTAATCGCATGGTGAAATTGAGAATGCCTGTATGTATATTACTAAGGGTTTAACATTGGAATATTCCACTGAAGCATACTGAAGCACCCAGAGCTCTAACAGGTTGATAATTAACTGCTGGTGTTCTCTGCTAGCTTTATCGCGAGTGTTTAACCTTAGATCATGCGAGCGGTATTTGATTGCAAATCTCCACCTTGAAAGGAGTTGCCTGTTAATCTTTCTCTGGAAGCCACAGGGAGCAAAGGATGCGGTAATGATGTTTCTCCAGCAGCAAATAACCTTATGCTGGATGCAGCTATGGCAGAGACAGAGCTTTGATTTTTGCTCTGACCGTAATGATATTATATATTTAAGAAGAAGAACCTCTGCATGAATATGCATATGCTTTATACTACTTTCTGGGTGTATCATTCATCGTTTTTGTACCTGTTTTGAAGGAGTTATGGTTAGTAAAGCTTTGAATCATATTTATTGGTCTGGGCAATTTTTATTCCAAAAGGAGTCAGTTTTTATGCATCCAATTGTTTCATGGCGCACAGGAATGATGGGAATTATAGTATCAAAACATCTGGAGGGCCGAGTTGCGCTGTGGGTAAAACCTCAGCGCCTAGGACTTGCCGATCGCATGGTCGGCGGTTCGAATCCCCATGGCGGGGTGAGCTCCCATCGTTCGGTCCCAGCTCCTGCCCACCTAGCAGTTCGAAAGCACCCTTAAGTGCAAGTAGATAAATAGGTACTGCTTTGTAGCGGGAAGGTAAACGGCGTTTCCATGTGCTGCGCTGGTGCTGGCTCGCCAGAGCAGCTTCGTCACGCTGGCCACGTGACCTGGAAGTGTCCCCGGACAGCGCTGGCCCCCGGCCTCTTAAGCGAGATGGGCGCGCAACCCCAGAGTCGGACACGACTGGCCCATACGGGCAGGGGTACCTTTACCTTTACCTTTATGCCTATGCCTGGTCTGAGTTTTGGTTTTAGTTTTCCTTTGCCCTCCCTGTGCCTTTTACCTTATGTGCCTTTTTTTTAAGATTGCAAACTTAGGAGTAGGGATTGCCTTGTTTTGACTGTATATAGGCTACTCTGGAAGCCTTTTGCCGTACCAAATGCTATGTATAAGTAAAGGTGTCCACTTAAAAACTTAGGGAAAGCCCTGCTGGATCAGACACTGGTTTAGGCCCACCTGAACTGGACAGGTGTTTTATCCCCCAACCTTTCTCCACACTCACGCTCAACAACCTTGCGGCGCAGGAACGGTGCTATGTACTGCGGGATTATGCAGAAGACCAGGAGGACTGTGGGGAAAAAGACAAGACCATTAGGAGGGCAAGGCACGGTGGTCTAGCTCCCAGCTGCACACACATTCATTGGCTGGCCTCAGTCACAGCAATATTGCTACTCCTAAGCATTCATATAGTAATTCAGTGAGGTCAAAGCATGTTATTATCTCATTCACCCACATACAACAGCCCTCCAAGGTAGGCTTGTATTGCTATTCCTTCTTTTGTCAGTTAATCAGGGCCTGAAAAGCCAATTAACTGCAGCTACCATATCTTGCCAGCACATAACACAACCATAACACACCAGTCTCCCCCGCCCCAATAGCTCCCAACAATATATTATTAAATGGCTGATTTCTGCGAATCTCTCTGGATTCAGCTATACAGCTGCAAACAAAATGTTTTAAGTGTGTTTTAAGTGCATTATACAAATGTGACACTAGATGGCGATGGTGAGCTATTGGCGAATTATTTTATATATATATATATATATAATTTTTAAAAAAGCATTTTCACAGCATTTTTTAAAATAAGTCTAGATTCCACCTTTGTCTGGCCTGGTTAGACTCCGGGGCTGAGCTCTGGCAGTGTTTGAGGCTGGGGCCATGCAGAGAACGCGAAGAAGCACCTGAGTCACGCTAGCTATTTGCCACAGACACCAGAGGTCAAGGCTCACACTAGGATGACAAAGGGGTCAGAGGTTGCACAAAGCAGTGACATGGCTCATGAGAGGTCAAGGGTAACGTTAAGAAGGGGGACGAGGGGCTCAGAGGCCGGTTCATGGACTTTGATTAAGGCCAGGGGTCACGGTAGGCAGAAACGATGAGGGGTCATCCTAAATAGTGACCAGGCTTGTAGGAGCTAGAGGAGCTATGCCGTGTCTATCCTGAATAAGCATAGTTTGTGCATAGTTTGTGCTTGTGGAGTCATGCTAAGCAGTGAAAAGTCGGAAGAGGTCATAGGTCAGGGGTCATGCTAAGCAGAAACTAAGTGAACCAAGGGTCAGAGGTCAGGAGTCACACTGGGCAAGGACTAGGCTAACTAGCGGTCGTAGGTCATGCTAAACAGCGATTAGCCTAGCAAGAGGTCAGAGGTCACAGTAAGCAGTTGTGATGGCCTGAGACTTGGGCTCGGACTCGGAACCAGAGGAAACTCAGTCTGCAGTGGATCCTTTGCCTCAGGCATCATCTGAACCAAGTCTGGGGCCGGATCCTGAAGAATATCAGTCTGCACAGGTTCCCCTGCAACAAACACCAGCTGGGTCAAGTCAGGGGCCTGAGCCTGCCCTGGCTCCAGATGCGGGGATTCCCTCGTTGCCTCCAGCTGGGCCATCACTTACAGCTGCTCCACTACCAGTTGGGTCAGGGAAGGCTGAGGCAGCCCCTGGGTCTAGTAACCCACCGACATCTCCCGAGCTGCAGAGACTGAGGTCTGAGAGAAGGAGAGACCTGAGTACTCGCAGGAGGAGTGCTCGTCTTCGGGCGAGACAGGGAAGTGAGTCGCCGGGGGATCAGGACCACTGTTACGCCCCCCCCCCCGGTCAGAGATAAAAGGCTGCTGGACCCAGCCCCAGATTGCGGGAGCAACCAGTCATTTAAGAGAGGAATGCAGAGGGAGAGCTGAGTCACCAGTAAGAAATGCTAGCAGCAAGGACAGTAGTTATGCGTCTAGGCAATTTACAAAGTCCAGAGAGATGCCCAAGAAAGTGGTTTGCTTCAATTGCACAAAATTGTATTCATTTAGCACAGGCATTCCTAGTTTTGCATCACTATCAAAAGCTGCTCTAGCCATCTTAGAATTCTAAAATTTGAAAAATATTCAAAATTCTAAAATTTGTCAAAATTCTAAAATCAAAATCTCAAAAATCTCAAAATACAAAACAAATCTTCACTGCCTTGGGTCACTGTGAACTCTGAAGGAGGGGGGGTTGCTTAATCCCCACTGCACAATAGAACAAAAGACCATGTGCTTACCAGGAAGTTCTCTCAGAAAAATACTACTCAGCTCAAAATCACAATCCAACGCAATCCTTCAAAAATACACAAAAAATATGCAAAGGTTGCAGTTTGCCAGAACCTTGCCTGGCTTCCTGCCTTGGCCCTGTCGGACTGACTCCTTGCGGAACCCTTGCATTTGGGACCAGACCTGGACCGCGTTACTCGGGTTAACCCTGGGCCCAGATCGGGGGTCACGCTAAGCAGTGACTAAGCCAGCGAAGGGTCAGAGGTTTGGGGATGAAGGGCTGGAGACAACAGAATCCCACTGACCGCTGCCCTAGTGTCAGAGGTCAAGTGCAGCCATCGGACGGGCGGCAGGAGGGTCAAGGGGTCAAAGTTCACGCTCACTATTAGCCAGGCCGCAGAGGTACTTGAAGAGCAGGACGACGGAGCAGAGGAAGTAGAGGAAGGGGATTGCCCGCTCGCACGTGTCCTTGGCGTTGTCAAAGAGACTGGCGCACTTCCGGTAGGGGGTGCCCATCTCCTCGTTGCAGACCTCGCCCAAGTTGAGGAGGAAGTACCACACGTTGCGCAGGCAGTGAGCTGCACGGAAGGAAGGGGCAGAAGAGAAAAGTGTGAATTTGACTGTCTGGAGCACGTGCAGAGCGCAGCGGCTAGGCTGCTTGTGGCTGCCGGCCAATAACACCCTGATGGCAGGATTTGAACTCGCAGCGAGTCTTCCGCTGGGCCAAGTTCAAGGTATAGTATGTCCTTCTCAAGCTCTGGACCAGGTTACTTGAGAGACGGCCTTATCCCTTATGCATCCCTTATACATCACTGCGGTTTCGGCAGGGTCTCCCCTGCAAATCTCAAAGATTTCAGAAATCCACTATCTCAGAGCACGGCTTTTAGGGGGTCTGTACCTGTTCTGTAGAACAGTATCCCTGGCCAGACTAGCTGCACTTCCTGGAAACAACTGAATATATTTTTGTTCTGGCAGGTTTTTCCACTTGGATAATTGGGTCTTTACCACAAGTGTACACTTTGCTTGTCAGTTTTTAATTCTGCTTGCGGAAAGCTCTCCCCAGAGAGACCAACCTGACACCATTTTAGGCCCTGGGAAAAAACAATCTTCTTTCACCAGGCCTTTAGCTTTTAATTTGTAGGCTGTTTTAAACTGTTTTTAATATTGCGTTTTAATGTCGTAACTCATACCTTAGGGTCAAGGGCAGCTAATTAATAAATAATAATTATCTGTGGCCTCCTTGACTGGGTGGGGTGTTTTATTCCTGCCTTCTTAAAAGAGGATCGTGCTTTAGGTTTTTCTCTTCTTTTGTGCCAGCTTTAATGGATGTGTTTGTTTGTTTGTTTGTTTGTTTGTTTATATACCATAGGTCGCTTTGAGTTATAGATGCAATTATTATTATTATTATTATTATTATTATCATATATTAAATTTATTGATTGCTTTTTCTTCTTTTTACCAAGGTAACTCAAAGCGACTTTTGATATATAAACAAACGAACACATATTATTATTACATTTAGTTTTTATTACCTGTAAATTGGTTTGGAATGTGATTAGTAATTCAAAGATGATGAGGATGATAATCGTCATAATGACAGACAGTCTCTGTGGGTAAACTACCTGTCTTGTGGTAGGGTGGAGTTAGCCAAAAGCTCTCCTCTCCTTTGATCCCATGGGTGACACCATAGGAAACCCAGCCAGATGGGCAGGGTATAAATAATAAATTATTATTATAGGGTGCAACCCCTTTAGCCCATCTCTTTGGCTTCTTGCATCCTTCCTCCATCCCAGCCCCTTCTGCACCCATTCAAACTCACCCACGTGCCGTACAGAGTCCATGACAGATCGGAAAAGCTTTCGGACGCGGTCACCAACCACTTTTGCCTTCTGAGCGATGTCCTTGATTTTTCGTAGCGCATCTAGGCAGAAGATGTTGGGGGAGAGAGAGAGCCCACCTTAAATATGGTTGGTGTCTATTAAGAACCAAGAACAGCGCCAGGACTGAAGGAGTAGGCAGTGGTGGTGCCATTCTAAAGTCGCTAGGCTCCAATTCCCATCAGCTAGGGTGGCCAGATTTCAGAAAGTAAAATTCCTGCGCTTTCTGGGGGAAAACCTAACCCAAAAATAGTGATTCTAAGCTTTTTGAGCTGTTTCCGCTGCTTTTTCCATCATGTTACCATATATCCAGGTTTTCCCTGACATTTTGCCAATTCAGCAAAATTCTCCCCGATGCCATTTTTACACCCAAAAACCAAGACGTGTCAGGAATTTTCCTGATGTATGGCAAGCCTACATCAGCCCATGTTAGGACGGTTAATGGTGAATGAGGATGTTTGGCGTGGAGAAAGTAGATAGTCTGCCTCATCAACGTCGGTGGGCACCCAGGGGAGCTGAATGCCTGGAAATTCGGGACAGATAAGCACAGAAACTAAGGAATATGCTCCAAACGAGGCAGTGATGGCAACCAACTTAGATGGCTTTAAAAGTGGATTCAGCAAAATCACAGAGGCTAGCAACTGCTACCAGCCACAGTAGAGATGTTCCGCCTCCAATATTAGAGGAATTCATGTGCCTCTGAATTAACAGTTTGGTGCTGCTGCACTCTGTCCTGCTTTGGGCTTTACCGGATACATCTGGGGGTTGTTTGTTTGATTGTGTGTCTGACCGCTAACCAGAAGGTTGGTGGTTCGAGCCCATGAAGGGATGTCTGTGAGCAGGATTCCTACACTGCAAGTCGGTTGACCCAGATGCCCCTCAGGGGTCTTCCAGCTGTACAATTATGTGATTCTACAATTCATTTGGGCCGCGGGTGGCGCTGTGGGTTAAACCACAGAGCCTAGGACTTGCTGATCAAGCAAGGTCAGTGGTTCGATTCCCCATGACGGGGTGAGCTCGCGTTGCTTGGCCCCTGCTCCTGCCAACTTAGCAATTCGAAAGCACACCAAAGTGCAAGTAGATAAATAGGTACCGCTCCAGTGGGAAGGTAAACGGCGTTTCCGTGCGCTGCTCTGGTTCGCCAGAAGCAGCCACATGACCCGGAAGCTGTACACCGGCTCCCTTGGCCAATAAAGCGAGATGAGCGCCGCAACCCCAGAGTCGGTCACAACTGGACCTAATGGTCAGGGGGTCCTTTACCTTACGATTCATTTATATTTTGTTATTTGTTTATTTATTGGATTTCTACACTGCCCTTCATCACAAGATCTCAGGGCAGATGGCAAGATCTTTCCCCCAGAAACTTGTGCGGAATCACATGCTAGTGGTGGCCAATGTCCGAGTCATAAAGTGGGTGGGGTCACGGAGGTAAATATTTCCTTTGCAGAGTGCAAGTAAGGCAAGCAAGAGGCATTCTTCTTCCTCAAGGGAGCATGTCAGGAAAAAACAATTGAGGAGGGTGTGAAGTTGGGCTGATGAGGGGCATGGCCTGGGTAGGCGTGGCCTGGGCTGCTGAGGGGGCAGGGCCTAGGGAGAGGAGGCGTAGCCCGGGGAGAATTCAGAGTACAGTGGTACCTCGGGTTACATACGCTTCAGGTTACATAAGCTTCAGGTTACAGACTCCGCTAACCCAGAAATAGTGCTTCAGGTTAAGAACTTTGCTTCAGGATGAGAACAGAAATCGTGCTCCGGCGGCGCAGCAGCAGCAGGAGGCCCCATTAGCTAAAATGGTGCTTCAGGCTAAGAACAGTTTCAGGTTAAGAATAGACCTCCGGAACGAATTAAGTACTTAACCCGAGGTACCACTGTGCTTAATTCGTTCCGGAGGTCCGTTCTTAACCTGAAACTGTTCTTAACCAGAAGTACCACTTTAGCTAATGGGGCCTCCCACTGCCATTGCGCCACCAGATGTCTGTTCTCAACCTGAAGCAAAGTTTTTAACCCAAGGTACTATTTCTGGGTTAGCGGAGTCTGTAACCTGAAGCGTATGTAACCTGAAGCGTATGTAACCTGAGGTACCATTGTACCAGACAGAGAGGGCCCCATTCAACTCCTATGGACAGAGGTCTTCCAACCCCTGCCTTTCAAAAAATACACTTCCAACCCAGCTAGTGATAAAAGTGCAAGGCTGGTGCAAGCAGAGCAGCAACAAAACCCCGTTGTCTCACTGATCAGGGGCTCGCGGGCCCTCTGCAGCATTTCTGCCGTCTGGTTGAGGGCGAGCTCGGCGCCACACGACACGGCATCGGCACACCGGGTGAAGTTGCGGATGATGTTGGCGAAGGGGCCCTCCATGGCCAAGCCGAATGCCAGGATCAACAGCATGGTCTTGCCTTCTTCTGCAGGGGGCGATAGAGATGGGAGACGGAATAGAAAAGCGTCAGAGGCTGTGGGGTCCCTCTCAGGGAAGCCTTTATCCTCCTGCCCCAGAACTGCAGCTGTATGTTGCCAACCAGTTCTTAGGCCCTACCAACAGCACTGAGTGAGGCGCTTCAACAAAATGTTGCAGTGCGGAGTGTGGCTGTTTGCAGCTGTCTCCTCTCAAGCCTAGCTGGAGATGCCAGGCATCGAAACTGGGACCTTGTGTGTGTAAGGCAGATGCTCTCCCAGCGACATAGCTGTTAACTTACAGATTTGAAAATAAGGGACCAGCAGCCGCCAAAATAAGGGATTTTCAGAGCACAGGTATGTTCAACTTCTGAGCCCCTCCGAGCCAAAGGCAGAAAGCCCAGTCAGCAGCCAAACGAAGCCTCAAGCGGTGGTTCCCACAGCGCAGCAACCCAGCAAAGGGGATGCAGCAAGGGAAACCACCGTCACCTCTCCGCTGGGAAGCGCTGAGCAAAGGTGAGTCCCCAGGCAACGCGGCCGATTTGATCGGCACTAGGTATGCAAGCTCCACCCCCCAATTGTTCTTAGAGTCCTTATTGGGTGAGCAACGCAGCCAAGCAACACAGCTGGAGCCTCCCTCCTCCCTGGCTGGCAGGGAGGGAGGGAGAGGAGCTGCTTCCTTTGAAACCCGGGAAATTTAAGGGACATCATCAGTAAGGGACAGCAGCAGGAGACGGTGCTGGGATAAGGGACTTTCCCGCCAAATAAGGGACGGTTGACAGCTATGCCCAGTGAGCTACAGCCCTTGTTCTCTCAAGTAGCCAGTATTAGGGGTAGGAATAGTCCCCAAAGAATAGCAGCTTTCGCTGTGGGTCGTTCCCCAAAATAGTGGATTCTGTTTGGCTCACGATGCCACTTCCTACTGCCCGCCTCCAATGCTGTCTGGGGACCAAATTATTTTCACTTGTTGGGTTTTTCCACACTTACTTGAGAAGATCTGGGGCAGCATGAGGAGGACGGTGACACGAACTTTGCATGAGAAGGCCATACCAAGGCCAAGCCCAAGGGCCAGGGTGATGGTCGACAGAAGGCAGTACCAGATGTTGTACCCCTGCACGAAAATGACCATTGCCCCATAGGCTGTGGCGAGGACCATGCCCAAGGCAAAGCCACCCACACTACGGGTCACGGACCGGCCCAAGGTGTCCTCGACCACCCGTGGGACCGGTGGCTTCTTTCTCTTCCTGTTTCGCCCCCCACGTGGTGAGAAAATAGACAGGAGACCCATGGCGGTGTTGGCTTCAAGGAGGCTACCCAATAGAGCACTGCATGGACCGGACCAGGGGGCGCTCCGTGGTCTCCGTGTCTGCAATGGGTTTGGAAGTGTGTAGGTAAAATCACAAACCAAGAGAAACCAGTGTCAAAAACTTATGGGGTGGTAAGATATTTGGAATGGGGGAGCCAGGAAAGGAGAAAGTCTCCAGTCAGTGTGTTATCGTCCCAACAACAACTACACCAACGTTCCTATTTGAGGTCTGAAAAACCAGTACACTTGAGATTCCGCTAGGCTCCACACATCACATGTCAGATTCTGTTCCCTAGCCCCACCCACATTCTACAGTAGCTCCTCCCATCCCTTGCTGGATCCTCTCTTGACTCCACCCTAGCCACGCCCACATTATGTACTAGCTCCACCCATCATCTGCTGGATCCTCCATTGACTCCACCCTAGCCGCGCCCACATTCCACACTAGCTCCTCCCACCACTTGCTGCATTCTGTTGACTCCACCTTAGCCCCACCCACATTCCACACTAGCTCCTCCCAAACCTCCTTACCAAATTCTGTCCCAGCCTTCCCCTAGCCCCACCCACAGTATTACACAGAGGATATGAAATTTGTGAAATCAGTGTTTGGCAACTTAAATCAGAGGGACAAGCCAGGAATTGCATTGCTCTAGAACTTCAGAGGATATCCTTCGAAAGGGCATAGCTTAAAATAATAATAATAATAATAATAATAATAATAATAATAATAATAATAATAATAAATTATACCCTGCCCATCTGGCTGGGTTTCCCCAGCCGCTCTGGGCATCTCCCAACAGAACACTAAAAACAGAATAAAACTTAAAATGTTAAAAACTTCCCTATACAGTACAGGGCTGCCTTCAGATGTCTTCTAAAAGTCAGATAGTTGTTTATTTCCTTGACATCTGATGGGCGGGTGTCACTACTGAGAAGGCCCTCTGCCTGGTTCCCTGTAGCTTCGCTTCTTGCAGTGAGGGAATTGGCAGAAGGCCCTTGGAGCTGGACCTCAGTGTCCGGGCTGAACAATTGGGGTGGAGATGCTCCTTCAGCTATCCTGGGCTGAGGCTGTTTAGGGCTTTAAAGGTCAGCACCAACACTTTGAATTGTGCTCGGAAACGTACTGGGAGCCAATGTAGGTCTTTTAAGGGTGGTGTAATATGGTCTCAGCGGCCACTCCCAGTCACCAGTCTGGCTGCCGCATTAACTCAGCTTAATCAACTCAAATCAATTCTGCTCTTGCAACTCAATCAACATTGCTTCTATTCATCCAATGATCTCAATAGATCACCCAGCAGAGCTGAAATTCTGAGAGAGAAAGCAGTGCATCTTCCCTGTCCCTTGTAAACACACTTTGCACGGCAACGTAGAACCCAGATTGTGATGACACAATTCTCACGGAAGGGGTCAGGCTGTGTCTGGAGCTGCTCCGCTTCAGGTTACTTGCTGGTGTGTGTTGAGGGAGGGGTTTTCCCTTCAATGGAATGCTCATCTGCACAAATAGGATAAAAGAATCCCTGCACTTAGAAATCTAGCCTGTCAGGAAGAAGGCTAGGCTAGTGGGACTTTCTGCAGCTACAGCTGTTGATAGATGACAGTGGAGGGAGATGCCTGTTGGAGTTAATTACTGTGCACAAGGTTCTTGCATATATTTAACAAGCAACAACAACACCCTAACCATTCCGATTTTCCTCGCCGGTGAATCTGTGCTTTGGAGGTCTTGTTTTTTTTAAGAAATACAACGTCCTGCTCCTTTTTTGCGTCAGGATACAGGTGCTATGGGGCACTCAGACGACAAAGGAAAGTACCAAAGAGTGAAGAAGCAGAAGGGCCGGAGGCAAAAGCCCCCCAACACCAGTGAGTCTCCCCCTTTGAGTCCTTGCCCTCCACTCAAGCCTTGGAGGAGAGGTGGGGTATCCATACCCAAGGGTCAAAACCTTGTCCTCTAAGCCTCCCTGTTTGGTCCTTAGTGACTCTCCCTGGCCACGCTCCCTCTCCCCCAGGCACATAGCTGTCAACCGTCCCTTATTTGGCGGGAAACTCCCTTATCCCAGTGCCGTGTCCCGCTGCTGTCCCTTATTGATGATGTCCCTTAAATTTCCCGGGCTTCATGCTCGCCCGGCTCAGGAGGGAAGCAGTGGCTCAGGGTCCTCTGCCGTGAGAGAGAGAGCGTGCTGGTGCCATTGTCCTGGTGCGAGGAGTTCCATCGGCCCTTCCCCGCCCGAGAGAGAGGGGGGAGGGAGGGAGAGAGACTCTCACCCACGCCACCCATGAGCCCGGAGGCGGCAACGGTGGTGGCAGCTGAGGAGGCGGCCTGAGGGAGGAGGAAGAGGAGGGGATGGGGAGGGACGCAGAAGGGTGGCGCTTCAGCGGGTGCCGCGGCGCCGCAACCGCCTCATGCCAGATTGACAGCATCTGTCAATCCTACCAATGTATGTAACTCTTTACAATAGCAAAATCCCTTATTTTGGCTACTGATCCCTTATTTTCGAGGCTGCTGGTCCCTTATTTTCAAATCTGCAAGTTGACAGCTATGCCCAGGCAGCGCCCTTCACTGGGTCTGACAGTGGAGGAAGAACATAGGTACCAGGGCTAGTAGCCATTGGCAGACTTCTCCATTAATTTGTCCGATCTTCTTTTAAACCTGTCTAAATTGGTGGCCATCCCGGCCTCCTGCAGAAGTGAGTTCCATAGTTTTAACTCTGCGCTGTGTGAATAAGTCTTTTCTGTTATCTGTCCTGAATTTTCCAACATTCAGCTTCGTTGTACGTCCTTGAGTTCCAGCGTTCTAGCCACTCTCTCCACGCCAAGCGTAGTTTTATAAACTTCCCTTGCAGCTCTGAAACGTGCTCTCAGCTTCCTCCTGCCTCGCTTCTGCATCACGTTCCTTTGGAGCCAGCCGGACGAATTCTGGGCTGCCAAGTTTTTCCTGGGGGCTGGAATCGGGAGCTTGTATGCTCTGGGTGAGTCCACTTTGATCCAGTAAGGGCTGGAAACGTGAATGCAGACGGAGGTAGAAATATATATATGCATTTTGAATTGGTCTCGGCCAACGTCAGGTCCCAAACTATCAGGGTCCCATGAAACTGGAGGAGCTCACAGCAGTTTGGAAGCAGGTGGGTAGTCCATAAGAGGCAAATGTTGCATTCTAGAGAAGCAAAGAAGGGCAATAACTCAGAGCACCTGCTTTGCTTGCAGAAGGTCCCATGTTCAATCTCTGACATCATCTGAGACCTCTGGGTGTAGGGCGGTACAGTATATATATTCAGTAAATAATCATCATCTCCAGATAGGGCTGAGGGAGACTCCCTGTTTCAAACCCTGGAGAGCTGCTGCCACACAAGGCAGACAGTATTTAGCTACATGGACCTACATGGACCTACCGGTAACTCCTATGGTAGCTTTGTATGTTCCCATTTAAGGGACGCGGGTGGCGCTGTGGGTTAAGCCACAGAGCCTAGGACTTGCTGATAAGAAGGTCGGTGGTTCAAATCCCCGTGATGGGGTGAGTTCCCATTGCTCAGTCCCATCTCCTGCCAACCTAGCAGTTCGAAAGCACGTCAAAGTGCAAGTAGATAAATAGGTACCACTCTGGCGAGAAGGTAAACGGCGTTTCCATGCACTGCTCTGGTTCGCCAGAAGCGGCTTAGTCATGCTGGCCACATGACCCGGAAGCTGTACGCCAGCTCCCTCGGCCAGTAAAGCCAGATGAGCGCCGCAACCCCAGAGTCGGTCACGACTGGACCTAATGGTCAGGGGTCCCTTTACCTTTACCTGTGTTCCCATTTAAGTCACCCCTTTATCCAGAACCACGAGGACTGGTATCTTTATATTCAAGGTCATAGGTCAGAGGTAGAGCACTTGTCTAAAACCCTGCTTGGCACAGACAGGACTGATCTAGATAGAACAGTTGGTCTGACTTGGTATAGGGCAGCTCTAGTGCTCCTTTTAAAAATCACTTCCTTTATTAAAAGAAATGATGACTGGACTTTTAACTTGATTTACCACAGTAGCATAGCATGAAGTGTCAACAGTCCTAAGGTAGATGGACCAGTGCTCTGACTTGGTATGAGGAAGATGCCTGTCTCCTATCAGACAAGCATATTCTGAGGCTAGGAGTTTATAGGGCCTGGGGGGCTGGGATAGACCCTTGCAGATTGTCAGCTGTGACTCAGCTCAACAACTTTGGGTAAAACTGAATCTTCACTTTTCGAAATATGGCAACTGCCATGGCTGTTGGAAGCGGTCCCATAACGCTTTAAATGCATGGTGTGAATGTGGCCAATGGTGGAGGATGGTAGGACCAAAGTAAAGATGGTTTCCAAGCGGGGAGGGTCAGAAAAGATGATGCACCATTCATTCAAGGGATAGAAGCAAGAGTAGGGCTGCAATATCTTTCCCCAGACACATATGGGAATTGGGCTGTCAGAATGGCGTCCGGGCAGATTTTTGCTGAATCGGCAAAATGTCTGGGGAAACCCAGCTGTATGTCAAGTAGGGCGATGTTTTTTATTATTATTACAGTGGTACCTCAGGTTAAGAACTTAATTCGTTCTGGAGGTCTGTTCTTAACCTGAAACTGTTCTTAATCTGAGGTACCACTTTAGCTAATGGGGCCTCCCACTGCCGCTGCCCTATTTCTGTTCTCAACCTGAAACAAAGTTCTTAACCCGAGGTACTATTTCTAGGTTAGCGGAGTCTGTAACCTGAAGCGTCTGTACCCCAAGGTACCACTGTATTACAAAAGATGCTTTTAAAAAAATCAAAAAAATCAGGATTTTCACTTTGGGGAACCCTAAGCAAGAGAGGCCCCTGTCTTGATTTCCAGGCCTTTCCAGGATGCTGATTCTCCCCATGACCATCTCCGAAGAGCACAAGATCGACCTGATGTGTGGCATGGCTGGTGAGGAGGGACGGCGGAGGCTCTGGGGAGAAAGAGGAGGTGCCACGGCGGCGGAAGGATTTGTAAAGGGTTTGGGCAACGAAGGGCCCGCCATCTTGGGAGACGTGTTAGCAGCAGGGCCCAGTTCCCTTTAGCTTTCTGCAAATACCCCTGTAACCCAAAACCTCCGTGCAAACAACCAAAACCATGAATGGTCTTACACTGGAAGAGGCTTATCTAGTGCCAGGAAGTTGTGGCAATCAGTGGGCATATTTGGAGATTTTAGAAATTTCCGTGGGGACCATGGCATAGCACAAAAGGGCCGCCACAGACGGGGTGTGTGGCATATACCCTGTTTACCCAGGCCTGAGGTGCATGTTTGCAAGGCCTATGCTGTCCCTGCGGTTGTAATCTTTTCCAACTGTTTTTGGTTTTGAATTTTGAGTTGTTGTACCCCTGCCCTGCTGGTAAAGGGCAGGTAATAAATTCAATGATACTAACGCACAATGTTTCCCACAGGGATATAGCATGACACAAAATGGCTGCCACGGGGCGCTTGGCATGGGTGTTGCCAGGGTTTTTGTTAGAGGGGAGGCAGCCAAAGTTCTTGAGCTTTTTTAAGGAGACCCCCCCCCAAGTTGTTGAGCCTTTTGGGGGGAAATCATGGGTAAATATACAGTGGTGCCCCACAAGACGAATGCCTCGCAAGACGGAAAACTCGCTAGACGAAAGAGTTTTCCGTTTTGGAGGAGCTTCGCAAAACGAATTTCCTATGGGCTTGCTTCGCAAGACGACAATGTCTTGCAAGTTCCTGCTGTTGTTTTTTTCTCCCCCCCCCTTTTTCTAAGCCGCTAAGCCGCTTATCAGCTGATCGGATCAGCAGATAAGCCGCTAAAAGCCGCTAATAGCGCTAATCCGCTAATCCTTCAATGGGCTTGCTTCGCAAGACGAAAAAACCGCTAGACGAAGAGAATCACAGAACGGATTCTTTTCGTCTTGCGAGGCACCACTGTATACCCCAAAAAGAGGATATTATGTGGGACAGGCTTTGGTTGGGGGGGACAGGCTTCTCCAGGGGGCATAACCTCAGTTATGAGTACTTTCAATGGTTTTCAAATAAATGTGAATATCTGGGGTGTGTGTGTATGTTTTCAGGGCCCACTGTTCCCGTTATTGTAATCTGCTTTTACTGTTCCTAACTTTTAGTTTTTTAATTGCTTTACCTCCCCTGGGATCTGCTGGTAAAGGGCAGGTGATAAATTTAAGATAAATAAGTGTACCTGCCATGGGGGGTGTTGAAATTCCAAAAGTGGTTCAAACAACCCATCTTTCTTCAGAAGTGCAATGTGTATGCAATTAAATCAAGCTAGTTCCTCCCCAGCGCTGATAAGAGCATGGGGCAGCCCCACAGCATAAAAACTGACTGTCTCCCCCTTCTCCCTCCCCTAGGTGTGGCTGCCCTGGGCTGGGGCACGTCCCCACACTTCCGCTGTGCCAGCCTCTTGGTGGTCCCCAAATTCCTGGGGAAAGAAGGACGGATTTACATCCTCACCTATGTCTTGGCAAGAGTCTTTGATGGTACAATAAATACTCATATCTATGACTGCGTGAGAGAAATGTGTAAAATTAAGCTTGCTATATGGAGAAATTGAATGGAGAATTGTTTTTCTTCTTCTCTCGTAATACTATAAAACTCAGGGATATAGAATGGTACACAGTGTGTACAATACAGTGGTATCTCAGTTTACGAACTTAATCCGTTCCAGAAGTCCGTTCTTAAACCAAAACTGTTCTTAAACTGAGGCACGCTTTCCCTTATGAGGCCTCCTGCCACCGGTGCCCTTCCACCATTCGGATTCCGTTCTTAGACGGAGGTAAAGTTCGCAAACCGGGACACTACTTCCGGTTTAGCGGAGTTCGTAAACCGAATCGTTCATAAACAGGACTGTTCTTAAACCGAGGTGCCACTGCCTAGGTCAGGTCAATGGCAGTGTCTCCGTATGTTCCTTAGAGTCTTACTGCCCTGCCCACCTCATTTTTCCTATTCCCACCATGGAACGCTCATCTTCCTGCCCTGGTCTGTCATTGGATCCTTCGTCAGCAAATTTTTAACGGGGTGTTTCTATTAGCGCAGGTTTAGGAAACCTCAGGCACCAGGGGCCTAATGTGGCCCTCCAGTCCTCTCTATCTGGGCTGTCAGAAAAAATAGTGAGAAAATAGTCATGCTCACGTCATACATTTAAAGCACTCTTACACCACTTTTAAGAATCATGGCTCCTCCCAAAGTATCCTGGGAACCATAGTTTCTTAAGGGTGCAGAGAGCTGAACTCTCATGGAGCTACAGTTCCCAGGATTCTTTGAGGGGAAGCAGCCATGGCTGTGAAAGAAGAGCGCTTTTGCATGCTGTGATCTTACTGGATTTTGAGGGCCCTGTTTTGTACAGGATAAAAGAATGGGAAAGGAGTAATGTAACACTGTATAAATTTATGAGGGTTTTTGCAGTAGCTGGGCTGTAGTGTTTAGTTGCTACTGATTGTTGTTTTCAGTGCATTTTGTACTGAATATGTTTTGATACGCCTCTATCCAGCATGATAATGTGTGTGCGCTTGCATGTATATAATACAACTTACTATATAATAAGATTGTAAGGATGTCGTCATGCTGCAGTTTGTGTGGCTGCTGATAGTATGCAAAAAAAGAGAACGTATGGGGTGAATGTGACCAATAAATATTATTAACAGGGGCAGGTTTGAGCATCCCTAGTTTTTCTTTCTGGCTGAACAAGAGGGCTACCCACAGAGGCTGTGGTAAGCAGCCTAACTTCTGGTGCCAACTATACTGCCATTGCCAAGAAAGCCACAGCAGAGGCCTCCTCCCCATTCCTGGATGGTTTGGCACAAAGGGTGCTGCTCCTCTTTCTTGCATGATGTTTGTCTCCCTCCTCCCACCATACTCCCTCCTCCCCACCAGGTCCGGTGGCAAATACCCGTCACAACCTGGGCGAAGTAGTGCGTTCCATCAGCTGCACCGTGGAGATGCAGATCGACAATGCCAAGCGTGCCTGGAAGATTTCGCTGTCCCCTCTACGCAAGATTCTCAAGGACATGGTGGTGAGAAGCAGTTTACTAGGTTGCCAGGTGGGGTGGGGGTTGGCAGTACTGCTACTGCCCCCAAAGGTCTCTGGGCATTCAGCATGGGAGCTTCTGGCAGGGAGAAACCCTGATGTGATTGATTAATAATATGTTATTATAAATTTGTATACCGTCCTTCATCCGAAGATCTCAGGGCGTTTCACAGTACAGTGGTACCTCGGGTTACATACGCTTCAGGTTACATACGCTTCAGGTTACACACTCCGCTAACCTAGAAATAGTGCCTCAGGTTAAGAACTTTGCTTCAGGTTAAGAACAGAAATCGTGCTCCGGCGGCGCTGCAGCAGCTGGAGGCCCCATTAGCTAAAGTGGTGCTTCAAGTTAAGAACAGTTTCAGGTTAAGTACGGACCTCCAGAACGAATTAAGTACTTAACCCGAGGTACCACTATGCAAGTTAAAAATGCAAAACTCACCATATCAACAAGAACAGAACCAAACTATAGCCCCCCGCCTCCGCAAATACATTTAAAAAGAAATAGGTTAGTCAGCCAAAGGCCTGGTTGTAGAGGAAGCTTTTCAGCTGGCGAAATAGAATGAAGGCGCCAGACGAATATCCCTCAGGGAGAGCAATTCCACAAACAGGGAGCCACTGCGGAGAAGGCCCTTTTCGCGTTTCCACCCTCCAGGCCTCACGTGGAAGGAGGCACACAAAGAAGGGCCTCAAAGGATGATCTCAGGGTCTGGGACACTTTATATGGGGAGAGATGGTCCTTGAGGTATTGTGGTCTTGAGCCATTTAAGCTGTTTAAGGAGTCTAGGCAGAGGCTTAAGAAAGCAGCTCAACACAGAGGGGATAGTTTTCCAGGAACGGCTTGGCTCTGCAAGCTGGGGTACTGCTAGTTCTCTTGGAGCATCTGCCTGGCCATTGGGTGTTGCTGGACTCCAATCAGCCCCAGCCAGCATGGGATGATGGGAGGTGTAGTTCAACAATGTTCTTGTACTCCCAACTACTATCAGCCCCAGCCATCATGACCAATAGCCAGGAATAATGGGATATGTGGTCTGGCAACACCTGGGGGGCCACAGATCCCCTCTTCCCTAGATTACATGCACCACTGGTCCCATCCATCAGGGTTCACTTCCTGTGGTCATGCAAAGTGAGAATAGTGGAATGGGAGCCCTAGAATTTGCCCATTGTGGTAGCTGTCCCTGCTGCTTGGGGAAAATATATACAAAGCAATCTTTTCCATCTGTGGGGCTGCCATCTCTAGTCCACTCCCCTCTGCCCCCATCCTTCCCCACTCCTGTTTTCTGCACCAGAGGAGCGGCAAGACCCTGAGGTCCGAAACCAGGGACGTCTCGCGTTCCTTCTCAGAGCTGAACGAGCAGGTGGCCAGCAATGCAGGCCTTGGGGTTCGCTCGGTGAGATCGGCGGTGCACAAAGCCAACCCTTCCACACAGGAGATCTACGAGGCCAAGACCCGGATGCGCTGCACCCGTAAGCATATGGGAAAGGGACACGTGGGATTGTGAGCACGGATTATTCGAAGGGTGGGTGAAATATACTCAGAGTCGCAAAGTGATTTCATGCTCTTTATTCAGCTCATAGTGGTGAGGAGGAATGAATGAATGTCCCCTCAAAGTATCTGCTTTATATACATTATTTACACAATGGGCTGCACATGATTGGCTAATTCTGGAATTCTACTGTAAGCCAATCAGGTTGTGGATTCACTTATATCTGGAGCATGATTGGGTAGTTCCTGCCAACCAATCATACTGCTGTATTGTTCTAGGACCAATCAGACTGCTGCATACTGAATCCTATTGTTCTAGGACCAATCAGACTGCTGCAATTTGGATCCTATTTTTCTAGGACCAATCAGACAGCTGCAGTTTGGATCCTATTCAACTCAGTACATAACAGTGGGCATGAGGATCAAATATCTGGTCAGCATCACTTTTGCTTCTGTTCACCATCCATCAGTTCTGTCCCGTTTCCACCTTTGTCAGAGCTTTATTTTATTTTTTTAATGCATTTAAACCCACATTTGACTCTGCACTCAAACCTGCATTTAATATCACATTCACACCATCCATTTAAATCACTCTTAATCCGCTTCAACAGTCATAGCTTTCCCCAAAATGTCTCTCTAACCAGTGGTTCTCAACCTGTGGGTCCCCAGATGTTGTTGGAATACAACTGAGCTCTATCCTTGCTAGCTAGGGATGATGGGAGTTGTAGTCCAACAACATCTGGGGAGCCACAGGTTGAGAACTGCTGCAAGCCATCTTTGTTCATTCATTTCAATGGGGCTACTGTAAGTAAAACTGAGTTGATGCTGCCCAGAAAATGTAAAAATATAGAGCATTAAAAAGTTGACAACATCAAATAAGAAATGGCAGTGGACACCAAGGAAGTTATTCCTGATAAGTCCTAATCTTTCCCCTATATATTGGAGAGGGTGTATTATAGTTGGTACATCCACCCATATGGGGTGGGATTGATTGATTGATTGATTGATTGATTGATTGATTACATTGTACCCAAGGAGCTCAAGGTGGCCTACGTAGTTCTCCTCCTAGTCCTTTTACCCTGTGAGGCAGGTTCAGCTGAGAGTGAAATTACTCAGATTACCGATAGGCAGATATGTCCATCTCTGACTTTTGTTCTACTAAATAGGACTCTCCTTCCTTGGAGTTTTTTAAGCAGAGGTTGCATGGACATCTGTCATGGGTGCTTTAGCTGAGACTCCTGCATTGCAGGGGGTTGGAATAAATGACCCTCAGGTCCCTTCCAGCTCTGCAATTCTATGTTTCTATGATTCTAAGCATGTTCTTGAACAGAAATCTAGATTTTTAACCATCAGGAGCTGTTGAGTCTTTTACTCTCGGCTACTTGTGAACCGGAAGATGCTGCAGAACATAAATATTGAACAGTGGTATCGAAAAGTTTGGCATTGTGCAAAAATTTAGGGCAACCAGGGGCCAAAGGATAAAGGCCCCATCTGAGTAAATATGGAAAGCATTTATTGACTGCACAGCAGAGCTTTCCAAACTGAGTCAAGACGCGTCAGTGTGTCGGCTGCAGTGTGCGGACGCTCCCTACGCTCTTCCTAGGCCTGGACAGGGGTTAGTTTAACCTCTGGTTTGCTAGTAAAACTGAATTACTTGTGTTGCAAAATGATGCACATTTAAAAGTGTGTCACCAACATGAAAAGTTTTGAATGCAGGGGGTTGGACCAGATGTCGCTTGGCATCCCTTCAAACTCTCTGATTCTACTCTTCAAACTTTTCAGTCCAGGTCCCACTTTTAACCCAAACATTCATTTGTGGACCTGTTTCTGAACCTTTCACCAAATATTTGCATGGTGGCAGTTCTCCTGTCGCAGCCCAGGCAGTGCTCCTGTCGGACCAGGCCGTGACCCACGAGGGGGTGCCGATTCACCAGCTGAAGACTTCCTAGACTGCAGACCTTTAAAGTCATCTCTTTGTCTCGGAACCTGTAAAGAAAAATCTAGCGAGCAAAACCCTGTTACAGAAACGATAAAGGAGAAAGGAAGCATTAAGTGTGAATAGCTGTCTTAAGCCTGTTACATTAATGACTTGCCCTTTGCATCTGTTTCGTTTGATTTATTTTCAGTTTGCATTTTCAAAGAAGTTTAGCAAATAAAATAGTAACAACGACAACAACACTGTCGATGCTTTCCTTTTCCCCCTTCTAGAAATTATAGACCAAGCCATCAAGCGCTGCCAGAACTGGTTTGCAGTTAAGCATGCATCTTGCATGCGGACAATTTCTGTGCCCTTCATCAACCACCTGCTTTGCATTCCTATGAAGTTCAGCTTCCTCTGCCACTTTGCCAAGAGTGAGTTCCAGCCAAGGACAAGAGAAGAGAAGCTGCCGTGATAATAATAACCAATTTATTATTTGTACCCTGCCATCTGGCTGGGTTTCCCCAGCCACTCTGGGCGGCTTCCACAAAGACCAAAAATACACTAATATATCATACGTTAAAAACTTCCCTAAACAGGGCTGCCTTAAGATGTCTTCTGAATGTCAGGTAGTTGTTTATCTCTTTGACATCTGATGGGAGGGCATTCCACAGGGCGGGTGCCACTACCGAGAAGGCCCTCTGCCTGGTTCCCTGTAGCTTTGCTTCTCGCAATGAGGGAACCGCCAGAAGGCCCTCAGCGCTGGACCTCAGTGTCCAGGCAGAATGATGGAGGTGGAGACGCTCCTTCAGGTATACTGGACCGAGGCCGTTTAGGGCTTTAAAGGTCAACACCAACACTTTGAATTGTGCTCGGAAACGTACTGGGAGCCAATGTAGGTCTTTCAAGACCGGTGTTATGTGGTCTTGGCGGCCGCCCCCAGTCACCAGTCTAGCTGCCGCATTCTGGATTAGTTGTAGTTTCTGGGTCACCTTCAAAGGTAGCCCCACGTAAAGCGCATTGCAGTAGTCCAAGCAAGAGATAACTAGAGCATGCACCACTCTGGCAAGACAGTCCGTGGGCAGGTAGGGTCTCAGCCTGCGTACCAGGTGGAGCTTGAGGCCATTGCTTGTAGGGACTGCTTGTTGTGTGGCTGATGGGCTGTTCCTAAGCCTCTTGATTACAGCTCTGCTACCTAGGCTGAACTACAGTTCCCAGGGATCTTTGGTGGGCAGCGGAAGCCACGCAGGACCTCCCTAAACCAAGGTTTGGCTTGGCACACTGTGTGAACCAGACTGGCATGTCGGACTCAAATCCTGATCCAAACCACGTGCTTTCCAGTAGAGGGTCCCTGAGGCTGGGCATCCCATCCTGTGAGTCCCCACCTGTCACCAGCAGTGGTACATTCCCCCCCCCACCTGCCCATCTGGAGTGGTACATCCCTGCCACATCCTTGCTGAGCACCTAATTCTCCTTCTGAAATGCAGCTTCGCTCTCCAGCTGCTTTTTTCCACCTCTTCCTCCTCCTCTTCCTCTGCAGTTATGCACACTTGGTGCCACGACAAGATTCCTGTGGAAGGGAACTTTGGCCAAACCTACGACCGGGTTAACGATTCCGTGGACAGTTTAAACCAGGACTTCACAGCCAGTTTAGCGGTCAAGGTACGTATGGCAAGGCCGTAGGGGTCTATTTATTTATTTAAAGCACTTCTGCCCTGTTGTTCAGCTGAAAAGACCCCTAGCAAGGCTTACAGATCATTTAAAAAACAAACAATTAAAAAAATAAACAACCCCCAGACATTTAATAATAATAATAATAATAATAATAATAATAATAATAATAATAATAATACGCCACCCACCTGGCTAGGTTGCCCCAGCCACTCTGGGAAGCTCCTAACAAAATATCCAACAGACAATAAAATGACAAACCTTAAAGATTTCCCTATACAGCCTTCAGCTGTCTTCTGAATGTCATATAATACTTTATATCCTTGACATCTGACGGGAGGGCGTTCTACAGGGAGGGCACCACTACCAAGAAAACCCCCTGCTGGTTCCCTGTAACTTGGCTTCTCGCAGGGAGGGAACCGCCAGAAGGCTCTCGGCACTGGACCTCAGTGTCCGGGTAGAACGGTGGGGGTGGAGACGCTCCTTCGGGTACACTGGGCTGGGGCTGTTTAGGGCTTTAAAGTTCAGCACCAGCACTTTGAATTGTGCTCAGAAATGTACCGGCAGCAAGTGTAGATCTTTTGGGACCAGCGTTTAGGACATTCCTTTCCTTTCTTCTCCCCCACCCTCCCTCCATCCAGGAAGAACACCAGACCATGCTGGTCGGTGCCAACCTCTCCCACAGACACCTGGTGGATGAAGTCAACGAAGAGGTGGCCAAGCAGGGCGAGCGCCTGAGCACCTCCATGTCTGTGCTTCGGGTCCTCCTCTCCTGCATGTTCATCATTGTCTTTGCCTCGTGAGTTGGGCTGGGGGCGCGGCGGCACCTGGGTGGGGGCAGGGAACCCATTTGGGTTGTACCTGAGGCCCTAGATTTGAGCACCCTTCGGCACGTTGGCAACCTTCATGGATTTTGTTGGACTACATTCCCAGCATGTCTGACCATCGGCCATGCTGGCTGGAGCTGATGGGGCCCGGAGTCCCTGTAAACATCTTGAGGGCTGCAGGGAGGGCCTTTACCCCTGTTGTAGAAGCAGGAGCCAATAATTACAGAAACTATGCCTCTGCCCTGCCTACTGACCTTCCTAAGTCTCTGGGCGAGCGTTCAACATCTGGCTTTTCATTGACTGCAGCATGAAAACGTATTCTGTCGTTATTCCATGTGTGAAAATAAAATAAGCCAAGGAAGGGGAATCTGTGGCCTTCTGGGTGTTGCTGGTCTGTACAGTGGTACCTCAGGTTACATGCACTTCAGGTTACAGACGCTTCAGGTTACAGACTCTGCTAACCCAAAAATAGTACCTTGGGTTAAGAACTTTGCTTTAGGATGAAAACAGAAATTGTGCTCCGGCAGCGCAGCAGCAGCAGGAGGCCCCATTAGCTAAAGTGGTGCTTCAGGTTAAGAACAGTTTCAGGTTAAGAACGGACCTCCAGAACAAATTAAGTACTTAACCCAAGGTACCACTGTAGCTCTCATCATCCCTGATGGGAGTTCTAGTACCAGCAAACAACTGGAGGGCTGCAGGGGCCCCATCCCTGCTTCACCCCTCTGCAAGAGCATATAACGTGATCCCTGATTGGTTGGGATGTGTGCCCAAGACAGGAATGGAAAACCTGTGGCCCTCCAGAAGCTGTTTGATTAGAATCATCCTCCCCTGCCTATTGGCCATGCTGGCAGGGAGGACTGATGGGAGTTGGAGTCCCAACACCATCCAGAAGGCATCAAGTTCCCCTCTTGTGCAAGAGAAATGATTGTTGTGTTCCACATCGGCTATGGGACTATAATAAGCAGGTGTGCGGTGGGGATGGATTTTGAATTTCTACCAATGGTGGGTTGGACACCAAAGCTGACAACCACCAGCAGCCCAGTCCCAGAGCTTTGCAGCCTTCGGCAGCTGTGATCTGAATGTTGAGGACTAGTTGCATGCTATGTCATTGGTTGGTTTTTTTAACGAAAAGGCTGCATCCCAGGCCTTGGCAGGAGCTTTTGCAGTGGGCTGTGATGGGTTGGGAGTGGAGTTCATGTGGAGATTTCACCCCTCCCATATCTAAGAATCTGCTGATGTTCTCTGCTGATTCTCCAGAGAGGAGGGGGCGGTTTCTGCTCTCTATATATTCCGCTCCAGCCTCACATCAAAGAGAGAGAGAGAGACTGAGTGTTAGAGAGAGGTCGTGTGTATAGATAAGGTTGCTGCTAAGAGCAGCTGCAGACAGTGCAGTTCAGCATTTTCGTTTAGACCTCATTTAGCTCTGTACATAGTTGTGTATTATAGTTGTAGATAGAATAAAGAAGATATTCTACAGAGCTGCTCTCCGAGTCGTTTATGCTCTGCTAGAGTCTGCTGTACTCTGCTGTGTGACGACTGTATTGTGGAAGTGAATCCGGTGCTCACAACTCTAAGCTGTGAGTCCACAGCACTTTGACCTGTTCCTGTGCAAAAGGTGGTCTCTGGAAGTGCTACCCAGCTTGCCTAGCCCAGTCGGGGCTGAAGTGGATGAGTCTAGTTGGTGGCACTGGCTCAAGGGCGATGCTGACAGTTCAGTGGATTAGGCAGACAAGGTTGGAGTGTCCCCACCTCTCGCCCAGTGGCGTAGCGTGGGGGGTGCAGGGGGGGCCGGCCGCACCGGGCGCAACATCTGGGGGGGGCGCTCGCACTCTCAGCTCTCTGCCCCTACCTGGCTCACTCACTCTCTCTCACTGCAGTGCTGGCTGTGCGAATCCGATCCGAGCCGCTGGGTCGCCGCCCACTGTGGAGGGGGTGGGTGCCAGGCGTGCGGTGCGGAAAGAGAGCGAGGGACTATCTGGGGGAGGGAAAGTGCAGCGGCCGCCCAGTGCAGCGCTGAGCGCGGGAGAGAACCACACCAGACCAGACCAGGCAGCAGCAAGAAGAAGCTGGCAGCGGCGGCAGGTTAGGGGTTAGGGGGCGCAAATTACTTGCCTTGCCCCAGGTTAGGGGGCACAAATTACTTGCCTTGCCCCGGGTTAGGGGGCACAAATTACTTGCCTTGCCCCGGGTTAGGGGGCGCAAATTACTTGCCTTGCCCCGGGTGCTGACAACCCACGCTACGCCGCTGCTCTCGCCACATTCTTTTCCAGCCCCTTCTCCATCCTCTTTTCCCTCAGGGCGTTCTCCTACACAAACAGCTACACGCAGGACATTCGCTTCGACAATCTTTACATATCCCGCTACTTCCGGCAGATAGACGCCCGACGTCGGAAGCAGGTAGGTGTGGCCGGAGTTTGCGGCTTGGCTAGATGGCCAGGTGGTGGCGGTCAGCAGTCACAGCCAGAGGGGGTTATGGTTGCAGGCGGCAGAGGTCAAAGGGCATTCGGGGGAAGGAAGCAGAGCCCCTGTGGGGTTCTCAGACCCATGAAGGATACGTCCCTCAGCAAACGTTTAGTCACAAGAGATGAAGTGGAACCTCCACATCCAGAGACAGTCTACCTCTGGATGTAATGTGCTGGGTGATGGCAACAGGCAACAGGGTGATGACAACTCTTCCCCACTCCTACTGCCTCCTCCCGCCCTGTGACCCTTGCAGAAGAAGCGGACACTTCTGCCCTTGCGGCGTGCCGAGCAAAGCAGTCTCATCGACCCTTTCCGCCTCGCTTTCCAGCCGCCCGAGACCAAAAATATGGTAAGTGGATGGGCTTTGGGGCAGAGACCTACGGAGATGGGGGTGGTGGGAGTTAGAGGGAGGCAATGAGGCAGGATACCAAAGGATTGGGATCCTGCTATGCTTTAATAATTGTGAGCTGTGTATCCAGTGCCAGCCTTACTCAGAGTAGGTGCATGGAAGTCAATGACATGACTCACTTAGGTCCATTAATGTCAGTGGGTCTATTCTTTGTAGGGATCGCAGGATCTGTCCATTTCAATTCTCTTAGGTCACATTTGCAGCATACCTTTTAAGTGCTACGATACCACTTTGAACAGTCATGGCTTCTCCCCCAAAGCATTCTGGGAGCTGTAGTTTGTCAAGGGTGCTGATAACTGCCAGGAGACCCCTGTATTCCCCTGACACAGCTACAGTTATCATCCTGGGGTTGGCCCTATGAGTTTGCCTACCCCCACACCCACACTGCTGTTTTTATGCCAACTTCAGATTTATTAATAAGGCAACCAAGTGATGGTTGTAGCCAAGCAGAATCATACCGACATAAAAATATTCATAGGAATTATGCAAAACAAAAACAAAAACGTGACCTATACAATATATCATTATGCGTTTTTGGGTACCAGGTTCCCCTAAATTCCTGGATCTAGTAGATGTTAGAATTTAACCAAGCCTCCTGAACCCCTGGATCCAGCAAGGGTTAAAATATAACCCCAGCCAGTCTCCTGATGAGGTAATCGCCTGGGAGATGAGCCATTAAGAAAACAAAAGGAAAGTAATGGGCCATTAAGAAAGCAATTAAGATGGCTCTGTGCCAGAAGCAGGTGAGTGGGGCCCCTCCTTCAGTTCAGAACTCGTTAGAAGAATGAAAACCAGGGTTTGGAGTTTTAGCATAGGCTGGAATGTGATTGGGAGAAAAAAAGTTTCAGTTTGGTAAAGGCGGCAAGCTAGAGAGAGGGTCAGAACTGTGTCTGATGTCTGTTGGAATCCAGGGCTGCAGCTGTGGGGGAAACAAGACCCTCTTGGGACCAGGTTGTATATAAGTGTAAATAAACCATATATCATAGAGATGCCACAGTCTACATTGCGCCTCCTTTCCAAAGGGAAACAGGTGATGTGTATGTTGGGCCTGAAACCCCTCGAATCTTACAGTGCCCAGAGATGTACAATATAAAGCAGGCATAAAAATCCAGAATCTTAAATCTCGAGGGAGACCACATGACCTTGTCCAAGTTCAGCAGCTTTCCCTGTGAGCTCTATATGTCCAGTGGTGCCCTCTTTCTTTGGAGAGGCAGCGGTGGAATAGTGGTTAGAGCTCCGGGCTAAGACCAGGGTTCAAATCCCCCACTCCGCCATGAATCTCACTGGGTGTGACCTTCAGCCAGTCACTGCGTCTCAGCCCAACCTATCTCACGGGGTTGTTTTGCAGATAAAATGGGGAGGAAGAGAACTGGGGAGGAAGGCAAAAACGTTCCTTTTTAATCAGGCCTTTGGTTGATCTTATTGACACCCAACACTCTTTTAGAATATGGCTTTTTTTGGTGGGGGGGGGAGGTAAATTAGGTTACTGCTTTTGGTTTGGTTTTATACGTTGTGGTCTTGTTGTGAACCGCCTTGAGACCTCCAGGTATAGGGTGGTGTATAAGTTGAATAAATAATAATAACAATAATAATAATAATAATAATATTAAATGTACACCTCACCTTGAGCTCCTGGGGTGGTGGGGAAAGGTGGAATATAAATGTAAACAAGTACCGTATTTTTTGCTCTATAAGACTCACTTTTACCCTCCTAAAAAGTAAGGGAAAATGTGTGTGCATCTTATGGGGCGAATGCAGGCTGCGCAGCTATCCCAGAAGCCAGAACAGCAAGAGGGATTGCTGCTTTCGCTGTGCAGAGATCCCTCTTGCTGTTCTGGCTTCTGGGATTCAGAATTTTTTGTTTTTTGTTTTCCTCCTCCGAAAACTAGGTGCTTCTTATGGTCTGGTGCGTCTTATAGATCTAAAAATATGGTAAATAGATTTAGCTGTTATTAATTGTTGCCCAAAGTCGGACAAGTTCTTTAACCTGACTCCTTTTGCTGGGGGTAGCCTCCTCCTCTCGTGATTTCTCTGAACGTTTTCCGCGTAGGTGTTTTATGCTGTTTACTGTAAAACACGGGCGATGTCCTCTATCCGGGGGCTGATCAGCCCCATATGTGTCACTGACCCACACTTATTCCTCCCGCGGACACACCCTGCTTCTTTCCAGATGTCAGAATTACTGGGCTGTTTGCCAGCATCGCTCTTCGTGATCATTGCCTGCGTCCTTGACTTCCTGCTGTATAACATATTCAGCACCATCAAACACCACTCCTTTGTGGAGTATTCTTTCCGCAGTAAGTTATATGACCCTGGAAGGGAGGTTCCCCCTTTCCCCTCCTCTCCAGCCCTGCCTTAAACATCAGCTGGATATTTAGAAAACAAACGGGCAAATATTTATTAATTTCCTTTATTTTAGTACAAGGGTGGGAGAACCATTCTTGTGCTGCAAGGCAAACCTGCGGTGACCTGAGAACGGGGATTCTTCGCTGCTGCCGCCTCTATGCTGAACCATAAAATGGCATTGGTTACATTTCATCCCGCCTCTTATCTCAGTTATCTGAAATAAAACAGCAAATTGCACAACGTATGCTGCTTTTATGCATATGCAATAACGAAAGAAACGAATCAAATGCTTATAACAGAATGTATCATAAGTTCATTGCAACACACAACAGGATCTGATTTCCTTGCCTTACTTTGATCTGCATTGGTGGGACACCCCCTACTTTTATGCTTTAAAAGAAACACCATTCTAGCTTTTTGGGGGGTCTTGCTCAGCTATTGCCCTGAGCACATAAAGGTAAAGGGACCCCTGTTCATTAGGTCCAGTCGTGGCCAACTCTGGAGTTGCAGCGCTCATCTCGCTTTATTGGCCGAAGGAGCCGGTGTACAGCTTCTGGGTCATGTGGCCAGCATGACTAAGCCGCTTCTGGCGAACCAGAGCAGCGCACATAAATGCCGTTTACCTTCCCTCCGGAGCGGTACCTATTTATCCACTTGCACTTTGACGTGCTTTCGAACTGCTAGATGGGCAGGAGCAGGGACCGAGCAACGGGAGCTCACCCTGTTGCGGGGATTTGAACCGCCGACCTTCTGATCAGCAAGCCCTAGGCTCTGTGGTTTAACCCACAGCACCACCCGGGTCCTTTGCCCTGAGCACATGCCTGTATGGCAATCCAGCACCACTCCCAGGCACCAGCAAGATGGCGCAGAGTCATTTTAAGAGCAGGAAGTTTTTATGAGCGCAGCGTTTGTTGTTGGAAAAGCGGAATACAAATCAACATTGCAATGTGCTCTACGTGGGTCTGCTGTCAAAGACGACTTGGAAACTTCAGTTGGTCCAGAAGGCAGCAACCAGATTCCTGGCTGGGGTTCCATTTAGATCTCGTATAACCCCTGCACCAGTTGCCAGTCTGTTTCTGGGTCCAGTTCAAGGCAGTGGCATAGCATGGGGGCGGCAGCACAGGACACAAAATTCTTAGGGTCACAAAATTTCAGCACCTGGTGCTGCCTCCATACAGCTGCGTGCTTCTGTCACTGGGCTCTGTTGAAAATGGCTTCTCTGTGTGGAGCAGGAAGTGACCTCTCCAGACAGCAAAACAACAACTTCTTCTTTTTCCCTGTGGCTGCAATCTCCTGGGTGACACGGATGCCACTGGGCAGTTGAATGCGTATGTGTACTCCATCTGTTTCCCTCTCTCCCGCACCCTCCCCGCCTTGCCCCGGACGCTTGCTACCCACGCTATGCCACTGGTTTAATGTGTTTATGTTGGTGTTCAAAGCCCGATATGGCTCACGCCTCAAATACCTTGAAAGACTGCCTTCTTCCCTCGGGTGCTGTGATAGACAGAGGGGCTCCTCTTGGTCGTTCCTTTGCCTGCAGAGCCCTGGGGTGGTGGTGGGCTGCAAGAGGGCTTGTTCTCTGGTGGCCCCCAAAACTCCCTCCATACAGGCACATGTCTCACACCTTCATTATGCGGCTTCTGGCAAATGTTGAGGACGCCCCTTTTGACACTTACTATTTTTGTGGTCGCAAGTTGTTTTAACTTTCTTTTTTTAAAACATTGTGCTTTAATGGGATGGCTGGGATAAAGAGTGGGTGATAGCTAACTAGCTAAATCCCTTCTCCTGCCCCTCTCCGAAGGCAGCCACCACTTGGAAGTCATAGTCGGAGGGAACACCATGATGGCCCGTCTCCTGCGCAGCACCATCGGGGCCCTGAACACCTCCTCGGAGATGGTGATGGAGACAAACAACCTGCGTAAGTTGGGGAGGAGTCCAGGCAAGGGCGCAGTGCAGAGGATGGAGACCATAAGATTGGGGGTGGGGGTATTTTCTGTGCAGTTTTCCTGGAAGTGGGGAGGGATAAGGCCCCACAGTCCAGGGGTTAGCCTCCAGAGCTGCTACCTGTGAAGCACTTGCATATGGGTTTAAATATCTAGCGGCAGGTGAGCGCTGAGAGCAGGGCCAGATTTAGGTCTGATGAGGCCCTGAGCTACTGAAGGTAATAGGGCCCTTTATATGTCCAGCTATCCTTTGTCAACAACAAATAGTCGCTGTTTTTTGTGTTGAATATGTGCTATATGGTAATTTATGGACCTAAGAGGTATCTAAAGCCATTTGCACATGTTGCCCTGCAACCAGTCCATGCAGAATGCAGGCACCCTATATATAGAAATAAGCAAACCAGTGATATTTTAGGGAGCAGGCTGGCAGGCGGGGCCCATGACTTACATCACAGGAGCCTACACAACACAAAACACTGTTGCTGTATGTAGGTTTTATTTAATAATAATAATAATAATAATAATAATAATAATAATAATAATAATAATAATAATTTATTATTTGTACCCCGCCCATCTGGCTGGGTTTCCCCAGCCACTCTGGGCGGCTTCCACAGAAACAAAGAAACACTAAAATATCATACATTAAAAACTTCCCTGAATAGGGCTGCCTTAAGATGTCTTCTGAATGTCAGGTAGTTGTTTACCATTTTGACATCTGATTTTATTTGTTTTTTATCTTATATTTTGGAAATGTACGGTACATCCAGGTTTCGTTCTTTAATTTTTTGGGGGGGCCCCCAAGAGAGTGGGGCCCTAACCTATAGCTTGTTTAGCTTATACATAAACCCAGCGTTGCCTGAGAGGCCTGTCCACTTTGGCCCTTGGCCCTGCCCAGCGAAAATTTTCCCAGAAGGCAATGAGGCCTTTGGGCTGAGAGAGGCTCCTTGCAGGCCTCCACTCAGGATTGAACAAGACCATGGCTATTGCGCTCTGTCAAAGGTTGCCCCTCCGGCCCGTCTCTCTCCTTCTCTCTCTTCCGCAGACTGCTTGCCAGAAGCGCATGGAATGAGCAAGGAGCAGTACGTGAGCTGCGTCACACCGCTGGGCGCCCTGATCCTGCTGTGCTTCGCGCAGGTCTACGTCTTCCGCATCCGCCGCGTCATCGCCGCCTTCTTCTTCCCCAAGGTTGGGACGCCAGGCCCCAGATTAAATGCACCCACCCACCCTGCCCAACACGAGAAATGTTCTCCGTTGCACCATGAGGGTGCCAGATTTATGTATAAGACACAAGCTATAGCTTAGGGCCCCACACTCTTGGGGCCCCCCAAAAAAATTAAAGGGGGAAAAAACCACCTGGATGTACATTTCCAAAATATAAGATAAAAAACAAATAAAATAAAACCTACCTACAGCAACAGTGTTTTGTGTTGTGTAGGCTCCTATGTTGTAAGTAATGGGCCCCGCCTGCTAGCCTGCTCCCTAAAATATCACTGGTTTGGTCATTTCTATATACAGTGGTACCTTGGTTTTTAAACTTAATCTGTTCCAGAAGTCTGTTCCAAAACCAAAGCGTCCCAAAACCAAGGTGCGCTTTCCCATAGAAAGTAATGCAAAACGGATTAATCCGTTCCAGACTTTTAAAAACAACCCCTAAAAGAGCGACAATTTGTTGTTGACAAAGGACAGCTGGACATATAAAGGGTCCCATTACCTTCAGTAGCTTAGGGTAAGGTTACAAGATTTTTTTCAATGAATCCAGGGACACTTTTCAACTTCAATTGATTTTGTATGTGGACTGATTTGTAAATCCGGGGACTGTCCCTGGGAAATGGGGACCTCTGGTAACCTTAGCTTAGGGCCTCATCAAACCTAAATCTGGCCCTGGCTACCAGGGTGGGTGACGTCCACTTGCGGCCAGAACGGCCGGATGGCATAATAACGCTTTCTCTCCAGCCTCACGTTCTCCCTGCCACCCCCTCTCTCTCTTTCTCAGAGGGAGAAGAAGCGCATTCTCTTCCTCTACAACGAGATGCTGCGGCAGAGGATGGCTTTCATCATCGTGCAGCGGAAGCGCATCATCCTGCGCGTGCGGCAGCGCAAAAGACTGGTGAGTGGAAGAACACAGGCAGCTTCGCTGAATTGTAGAGGCGGGAGGGAGCCCCAGGGGTCATCTAGTCCAGCCCCCTGCACTGCAGGCATCGCAGCTGAAGAATCCAAAACAGATAGCCGTCCAACCTCTGCTTCAAAATGTCCAAGGAAGGAGAGTCCTTCCCTGGAAGTCCGTTCCACTGTTGAACGGCTCTCGCTGCCAGAAAGTTCTTCCCGACGTTTCGTCGGAATCTCCTTTCTTGCAGTTTGCAGCCAATTGGTTCATGTCCTCCCTTCCAGAGCAGCAGAAAACAAGCTCGCTCCATCTTCCATGCGACAACTCTTTAGATATGGCTCCCATGTCACCCATCATGCTTTATAAAGACTAGGACTAGCCGCCTGAGAAACAGTTTCTATCCAAATGTGATTTTGGTTTTAAACACAGTGTGAAGTAGTCTTTTAAAAGGGACGCGGGTGGCGCTGTGGGTTAAACCACAGAACCTAGGACTTGCCGATCAGAAGGTTCACGGTTCGAATCCCCGCGATGAGGTGAGCTCCTGTTGCTCGGTCCCTGCTCCTGCCAACCTAGCAGTTCGAAAGCACGTCAAAGTGCAAGTAGATAAATAGGTACCGCTCCAGCGGGAAGGTAAACGGCGTTTCCATGTGCTGCTCTGGTTTGCCAGAAGCGGTTTAGTCATGCTGGCCACATGACCCGGAAGCTGCACGCCGGCTCCCTTGGCCAATAAAGCGAGATAAGCGCTGCAACCCCAGAGTTGGTCACAACTGGACCTAATGGTCAGGGGTCCCTTTACCTTTACCTTTAAGGTAGTCTTTATGTGAGTATATTATATTCAATTATGGGGTATCAGAGTTTCTGCGGGCTAACCAGGCTGGGATAGCAGGCTTGTGGGTTTTTGAATGTCTGATGTAGATTTTTTCAATTTCGTTGTTCTGTATGGGGCAATGACAATAAAGATTATTGTATAGTATTGTACTCCAGGTTAAACATACCTAACTCCATCTGCCGTTCCTCATATTATCTCATTTTTTCTTTATTTCAATGTGCTATTGAATAACATGTTTTTGATTGAATAAAAGGAAGGATTTCCCCCAAACCTGCTTGCTCCCAGTGTGGATTTGCTTGTGAGCACCTGTTCTCTGCCCCCAGTGCATCTAGAGGATGAGTGTTTGGGCAGTTCTGTGCAATCCATTAAATCTCTGCCCGAAGGCAACACCCTGCCCCCGTTTCCTGCCCACTTGAGCCCCCTACCTTTCCACCTCCCCTGCTGCGCGGGGACCTCAGGGCAAGGCTTCCTGTTGGCTCAGCTGATGGGCCTCCACCCATTCCCTCCCACTGGGGACCACTGAGTAAACCAGCAGCCTAGCCGGGCGCTTTTAAACACCTGATGACTTAGCGGGCCAAGGGTCAGATAGTTTCATTCTAGGAGCTTGGCTGAAAAACAAGGCACATTCAGACTCCGTGACTATACGAAATGCTGGTTCAATTGGACCCGGGCCAATCTCTCTACCTGCAGGGGAAGGGAGGGGTGGCATTATTATTTTTTAGAGCATTTGCACCCCACTTTTCAGCCCTAGAACGGCTTACCTACAAGCAGTTGAAACAAGATTGTCCCTGCCTGCAGGCCTACAATCTAAAAAGAAGGCACACAAAGGAAAAGGCGCAGGGAGGGAAGAGGGGGAAAGGAAACTCAACATGGATTGTACCACTTCATATTGCAGGTGCGGGGGGAGGGGAGAATGCCATTTTAAATGGCTCTGGAATCTGGATCCTAAAAAGAGACTGTTGAATGCCAACTTTTTGAAATGGGTTGTTCTATTTTTATTCTGGTGAAGGTTGTTATGTAATTTAATGTTGATGTCCCCAGCACCCTCACGATTTCGATATATTTCCAATCAGCAGTCTCCTTCCTTCCCCAGGCATTCGTTGAAGGATTCTAAGAAATACACCCAAAAAAGTCTGTGCTGTTCTGAAACTGGTGGTTAAAATCAGGGCCTTTTTGAAAGGTTCAGTCGGCCATCTTGATTCAAAATGGCGCCCAGTTGTATCCAAACAGAGATGAAGACTCACTCCTTTGAACGCAGGAACTGCCGTATGAAATCCTTAGCAAGGATATTGTTATAATAATAATAATAATAATATTTATTTATACCCCACCCTTCTGGCTGGGTTTCCCCAGCCACTCTGTGCGGCTTCCAACAAAGTATTAAAATACAGTAGTCTGTTAAACATTAAAAGCTTCCCTTAAGAGGGCTGCCTTCAGATGTCTTCTGAATGTTAAGATGTCTTCCAGATGTTAAGAGGCATCCGGAAACATGTGGCGAACAACTTTCCCTTCAGTGGAAATTCCTGCATTGCATGGGGTTGGACTAGATGACCGTTGGGGTCCCTTCCAACTCTGCAACTCTGATTCCATGATATAATGTAGGCGGATAGCTCCCTTTCTGGCTGGGGCTGAGCACCTCCCTCCCTTCTCTCCTCCCGCTGCAGGAGAAGCCCTTCCTGGACAGGCTGGGCCGCTGGCTCCCGTTCCTCCAGCGGTTTCTCCGCAAGTACTGCATCCTCTGCGGCCTGCCCCAATCCAGCAACTCCAAATTGTGCCCAGACCCCGAGTGCGGGACCCTCTACTGCCGGATGTGCTGGCAGGACATGGGGCGGGTCTGCTTTGCCTGCAGCCCTGAGGATCTCCTGTCCTCCGACGACAGCAGCGAGGACCAGACGGGCTACGCAGATTGAGGCAGTCAAAATGGCACCCACCCCGCTTTTTTGTTATTAAATGATTGGCTTGGTTGTTCATTTTCCTAATCTTGGTTTTTCTTTTTTGAAATAATTTTCATTCGAGTTTACAAATATAAAATTATAACTATACAGTGGTACCTCGGGTTACAGAAGCTTCAGGTTGCAGACTCTGCTAACCCAGTAATAGTACTTCGGGTTAAGAACTTTGCTTCAGGATGAGAACAGAAATCGCACACCGGCGGTGTGGCGGCAGCAGGAGGCCCCATTACCTAAAGTGGTGCTTCAGGTTAAGAACAGACCTCCAGAATGAATTAAGTTCTTAACCCGAGGTACCACTGTACAACCATACACATCCACATTTACGGATTCTTCCAAATCTCTGGACTTCCCACCATCCCCTCCATGGGTCCTATTATTAAACCTTCTCTACTGCATCTTCTCTACTGTTCATATTTTATATAACTCCATTACCTCCATAGTACTTGCTATGTACATTACAAGTGTTATTGCAATCCTGCTAATGTTTTCATCTGCTTACAGCGGTCTCCAAGATAAATTATAATTTTTTCGCATCCTGTGTTATAGTTTGGTCTTCTTGGTTCCTGAGATTTCCTGTCAGTTTCGCCATTTTTGGCATAGTCCAACAGTTTAATTTGCCATTCTTCTCTGGTAGGGACTTTCTCTTCTTTCCATCTCTGGGCTAATAGCATCCCTGTGGCTGTCATCACATACATAAAAAGTCTTAAGGGGTAAAGGGGTCCTTTACCTTTACCTATGATTTTTTTATATTTATTTAATGTATTTATTTCAAAGATTTATATACTGCTTGCCCATCAAAGCCCTCGAAGCAATTTACAAAAAGAACGAAAGAATAAAATAATCAGTAAAAATAAAAAGTTTTTTAAAAAAAGCTTTAAAAACCCCAGATTTTAAAAATCGGCCAACATTCTACATATCTGGGTAGGTTTGCTTAAACAGAAATGTTTTTAGCAGGTGCCGGAAAAGACCTGACAACCATAGGCAAGGAGTTCCAAAGGGTAACTTCTTACAAATGTGGGACGACGACTATGCGGGTGTTACGCGCGGATTGCAACAGGGCCAGTCCCGCAGATTGGAGCAGCGGAGTGGGCGTGTTTGGGGTAAGGCGATTTCGCAAGGAAGATTATTTTTTTGTTGTTGTTGTTATTGTTATTATTCTGTTTGGCAACTCCTGTCAGGTCCAAAATGCCATGCCTCGCCCTTCCCTCTGGGGCAGGGAAATCCCGAAGCTCTCCACCGCCCCCCTTCCCCGCTGCTGCTCAGTGCCAATCCCTTTTCGGAAGCGGCGCCGCTTCCCAGCCTCGGAGCCCCTTCTTCGGCCGGGCGGAGAAGCTGGCACCTCGCCCGCCCGCCCGGTGCGCCCTCCTTGGGCGCGTCCCGGCCCTGCGCCAGCCGGGGAGGAGGGCGAGCTGCGCAGGGCGGGCGCGCCGCGGCTTCTCGGGCCGGGCTTTGGCAACGCGCAGCCGGGCGGAGGCTGAAGGTCGCTTGGGCAGGAAGTTCCCGTTCTCGGGCGGGCCCAGCAGCTGCGCTGCAATGCGAGGCGGGAGGGCGGGCGGAGGCGGCGGCGGGGCCGAGGAGGCGGCGGCCTCTGATCCGTTGCAGCCCGGCCCCGGGGAGGGATTTAGCCGGAGCCTTGGCTGCTGCCCTGGCTGCTGCTCCGGAGCCAAGCTGCTCCCCTTCCCGGCCGCCCCGATCTCCGGCTGCTCTCCAAGCGAGCGCCCGGAAAGCGCCGCCAAGGGCGCACGGACCTCTCCAAGGAGCCGGCGGCTGTTGCGCGCTAGGGCGCACCGTCGGGGCGCCTCTTCCCGCGGCTCCCCGGTGGCTGCGAGAGACGCATGGCGCTGCTTTGGGTGGTCGGCGTACTTCTGGCTTCCTGCGCTCCCTTCGGGGTTGGCGGCTTTCTCCCCGGAGCTACGCCGGAGCGGCGCGAAGGCACTTCGAGAGCACGGAAGGACGGTGAGTCAGAGAGGCGTATGCCGCTTACCCCTTTCCCCGCCGCCCCTTGGGGCCGCCTTCACACGTTACTTCTTCCCAAGCGCGGGTCCGTTTGCAGTCAGCTACCACGCAGGCTGACCCGGGAAAGCCGCGGCGGCGTTGGGAATCCCGAGTAAACACGCATGAAGATTTGCAGCATTAAAAAAATGGAAGCATAGCTTGGCTTGTTTTGATCCGCTACAACAACCCTGCAAGGTAGGTGGGTTATTGTGAAGCTTCCTTATTTCAAGTCAGTCCATTGGTCCATCTTCTATATATCCACACTGGCTGCCTAGCAGCAGCAGCAGCTCTCAGTAAAGGTGCTTTTATTGCCAAGCTTACCTGGAGATACTGGGGATTTAACTTGGAGCCGTTTGCATGCAGAGCAGGTGCTCACAATAATAAATCAGGCCAGCATTATTGCGTGTTGCAGAGAAAACAGCAGCTTGTCAGTAGTGAGGTGGGAGAGTTAGGAGCGGAATTTCCTGATGACTCAAGTTGCAGTTCTATTCATATCTGCAAAGAAGTCATTCCCGTTGTTTTCGATGGTAAGTGGCGTTAGAAGTGCAGCCTCTCTCTTCTAAGCTGTTATACCAGGGTGGGGAAACCTGTGTACATATCTCTCTCGCCAAATGTTTGTGGATTCCAGGTCCCATCATTCCATGCTGGCTGGAGCTGATGGGAGCTGGACTCTGACATCATTTGGAGGGCCACATCCTTTGGACCTCTGTAAATGCATTTTTTATGTGATCCCTGATTGGTTAGGACATGATTGGTCCAGGGCAGGAGTGGAAAACCTGTAGACCTGCAGATGTTGCTGGACTACAGCTCCCATCATCCCTGACGGTGGGTGCCATCCAATGTGCATGATCCTGGCATGCCCAGCCCCTTCATAGGAAATTTTGAGGGTGCTCGGGCACCCAGTGCCCCAGGGAGTTGGCACATATGCCCCTGACCGTTGGCCAAACTGGCTGGGACTGATGTGAGCCAGACAACATCTGGAGTGTGACAATTTCCCCATCTCTGCCTGTGGTTTAGTTTATCCCACCATGGAGCCATTGGCCAACCCTCTTCATTGGAGTATGTGATTGTCAGGCAAGATGAAGGTGCCTCTAAGCATGTTCAGAGGGCATTTGCATTAAAAGGTCAAGGTAAAGGGACCCCTGACCATTAGGTCCAGTTGTGGCCCACTCTGGGGTTGCGGCGCTCATCTCGCTTTACTGGCCGAGGAAGCCGGCGTACAGCTTCCGGGTCATATGGCCAGCATGACTAAGCCACTTCTGGCAAACCAGAGCAGCGCACAGAAACGCAGTTTACCTTCCCGCTGGAGCAGTACCTATTTATCTACTTGCACTTTGACATGCTTTTGAACTGCTAGGTTGGCAGGAGCAGGGATCGAGCAACGGGAGCTCACCCCATCGCGGGGATTCAAACCGCCAACCTTCTGATCAATAAGTCCTAGGCTCTGTGGTTTAACCCACAGGGCCACCCGCGTCCCTGGCATTTGCATTGTCACACAGTAAATAGACCCATATCAAATATTAGAGGGGAAATTTCCAAAATGGAAGGGGAGGGGAGTTGCTGCTAAAAGATTTAACCCCCCCCCCTTTTACAAATTAAGCACTGAGTCATTTAGGCATGTTTTCATCGCGTTCAATGGGATTGTTCTCAAGTAAGTATGACAATAAGATTGCAGCCCTTAACTGCCCTGCCCTGGAAAATAACTGAAGTGAACGCTCCAGACAGGTGCCTCTTTGAAAACGTGTCTTGCTCATCTAGAAAGCCGGGGTTGGCACTGTTTTCTGACTGCAGCCTTGGTTGTGAGAGTCTGGGCTTCCTGTATGGTGTTTGGTCTACTCCTCTGAATCAGCAGCCGAAAGAGCCAGTTTTTGCCCTAGTTCAGTGGCGGAGCAACTGCATTGCACACAGGAGGTCTCAGGTTTCATCCCTGGCATCTCCAGGTAGGGCTGCGAGAGACTCCCTCTCTGAAAACCCTGCAGAGCTGCTGCCAGTCAGTGTAGACAGTACTGAGCTTTGATGGGCCTGACTTGGAAGAAGGCAGCTGCCTATATTCCTAGGTTCTCTCCCCATCATGGGTGGAGGTTGCTGATAGCCGGAGAAGGCAGGTGAGGAGGATTTGGGGGGGTGGAAGGGACGCTGGTGGTGCTGTGGGTTAAACCGCAGAGCCTAGGACTTGCCGATCAGAAGGACGGCGGTTCGGATCCCCGCGATGGGGTGAGCTCCCGTTGCTTGGTCCCTGCTCCTGCCCACCTAGCAGTTCGAAAGCATGTCCAAGTGCAAATAGACAAATAGGTACCGCTCTGGCGGGAAGGTAAACGGCGTTTCCGTGCGCTGCTCTGGTTCGCCAGAAGCGGCTTAGTCATGCTGGCCACAGGACCCGGAAGCTGTACGCCGGCTCCCTCGGCCAATAAAGCGAGATGAGCACTGCAACCCCAGAGTTTGTCACGACTGGACCTAATGGTCAGGGGTCCCTTTACCTTTACCTCCATTTTTTAACAGTGGTTTGAGATGAAATCAGCAGGTGTACTTTCCATGACATGGAAAGTAATACGATCACCTGTTCACTGCTGCAGGTCAAATTGCTATTAAAGGCGCAGCTGCAGAAGTTGGCACCGCTAGACCAAACATCCATGAGCTTGTTTTCCAACAGGTTTATGAAGCCAAGAGCCCTCTCCCCATCTTTAATCTCTCTAGCCCGTCCTTGGTTTCTTCAGACACGGTTGGGACTACAACTCCCATCCTCTGACTGTGGGCGACAATGGCTGGGAATGATGGGGTTGTAGTCCCAGCAACATCTGGGGACCAAGGTTGGGTGTGGCTGCTCTGTTGGCAGGTAGACTGCCTCTGAACCTGGAGGCTCCGTTATCTGCTATCCTCGTTATAGTTACCTGTTTGAGAGTTGGCAACCCTGGTCCTCCGCTTCCAAAACAGTGGGGGATCGAGAAGTTTAGGATGAAGGGAGGTTAAAGGCCGCTTTTCAGAATTTATGCCTAGGGATATAAAGGGGATTTTGTGGGATCAGAGCAAAACTCCCATCTCTAGACCATTATCTTTCTGTTCTCCCAACAGTGGCCAGTCAGATTCCTCTGGAAAACTCCAAGAACCAAGGCAGTAGCACGGCCCTTTCCTGTGTGAGAGAGCTGCTACCAAGCCAGGATAAGCGATTCTGAGACTGATCTGGATTAAGTCAGCTTCCTAGGATCGTAAAAAGCAGAGCTGGAGAAACTGCGGTCTTCCAGATGCTGCTGAACTCCACCTCCCATCTTCCCTGACTCGTGGTCCATTGCTGGCTGGGGCTGATGGGAGTCGGAGTCCAGCAACGTCAGGAAGGCTGTGGGTTCCCCATCCCTGCTTCACACCTCTGTTAAGTGCAGTTAACCTGTGATCCCCAATTGGTTGGGACGTGTGAAGGACAAAGGCAGGGAACCAGAGACCCTCTTAAAGGTGTTGGACTGCAACTCCCATCATCCCTGACCGTTGGCTGCACTGGCTGATGGGAGTTGGAGTCCAACCAACACCTATGGTTTGGGCAGCTAAGGAATCAGGGGGAGCTGGTAGAGGTTTTTACTGTACTCCTTAAAATCTACTCAACCCTCTGGAAGTGATGGGGGCATTGTATGTCCGCACACTCAGCTTCTAGTCCCTCTCCAATAACAACGCTCTGTTTACGTTACTGTGTACTCCTTGATCGGATGCAGTCTTCCAAGAGGATCCTCACTCTGGCTTTCAACTTATCCTAAGTGCTGCACAGAAATCCATGTGGTTTCTCCTTGGCCACCTGCTAAATTTTTAAACTGGTACCTCCACAATGGATTTGGGCTTTGCCCTTCTTGGGCTGCATTGTCTTTCAAGCAACCTTCTGGGGGCCAGATGTGAAAGTGCGCAGAGGAATACGGGCTTCCATCTGGCTAGCAGCCCCTGTGAGAACAGGATGTGGGCCTTTAGCCTGATCCAGCTGGGCCCTTCTGATATGCTTTTCACGGAACCGTAGGGTTGGAAGGGAACCCTGAGTGTCATCTAGTCCAACCCCCCTGCAATGCAGGAATTTGCAGCTGTCCCTTACCAGGATCGAACCTGCAGCCTTGGCGTTGTCAGCGCTATGCTCTCACCAGCTGAACTATTCTATGAACCTTTACTCAGACGGTCTTCACACTTCTTAAATGGTGTAGCAAACAGGCGGTATATCATTGGTAGAGTGCTTGTTTTGCATGCAGAAGATGCCAGGTTCTGTTCCCAGGATCTCCAGGTAGGGTGGGATGAGGCCCTTGTCTGAAATCCCAAGTGAGCTGCTGCCAGCCTGTGCATGCAATACTCGGCTAGAAGGACCAACGTTCTGACTCTGGAACAGGAACCTCGGAAGCCGCCTTCTGCAATCAGCCATATGTTTTGAATGATGGGGGCTGGGGTCTTGCGTTGTTTCTGAGGGGAGGCCCAGAACTCGGTGGCAGAGCGCATGCAGAATTATAGGGTTCAGCTCCCGGGATCTGGAAGCGACTCTTGTCTGAAATCCCAGAGAGCTGCTGCCAGCCAGTGTAGACAACACTGCACTTGATGGGCTGAATTTGCATAAGGCAGCTTCATAGATGGTAGGAAGGAGCTTAGTCCACCCAAATTCCCGAAATGCTGCTGCAGGCCAGTGTGATCAATCCTGGTGTCGATGGACCAAAGATTGATTTAGAAAGACGTTTCCCTTTATCTGTGGACGTACATGTCAGGTCAAACAGCAACCAGATACACCTTTACCAGGAACTGAGCCCCATCGAACAGAGGCAGGGGATGGTTCTGAATAAACATGCATGGGCTTGTAATATTAGTCACTTTTTCTGCACCCCCCACTCCCTGCTTTCAGCTCACCACCCTCCCCGTTCCAGCACCATTTAAGCCCTTAAGCCTGTTTGAGCAAAGGCTCATTTGCTGCACATCTCAATGCACTGTGTCGAGTGATTCAGCAGAACCCCACTAAGAAAGGAAGTCCTTTCTTTAGTTCCTTGGAAGGGGGGGGGGAGAGAAGTGTATTGTGGCATAATCTTGCTTGTATTTCAGTTCTAAGGCTGAATTCTGCTCGTGCAAAAGAATAATAATAATACTAAAAAACCTGTGCACAACACCACACAGGTTTCTAGTCCATAAGGCTGGAGAGGGACTCAAAAGGTAGGGCAGATCATTCTAGAGGACCTGCGGCCCCCTCCAAAGGTCAGACCGCCAGCACTCAAGGTGATGTATAGGCCTCGGCCTCCCATCAGCCTCCCAGCCAGTATGACTAGTGGTTAGAGATGGTGGGAGTTGAGGAGCCCAGCAGTATCTGGAGGGCCGAGGTTCTGTCCACGACTGTTTCCATGCCTATCAGAAGCTGAACCAATTAGGCCTTGCAACTGTTTATAACAGTGTCCATTTGCATTATTCATTGAGGTGACGGCATAGCAAGCTTTCTCCATGGGGAATCCAGACTTTCCAAGATACCGATTTAATACATGGCTGGGCATAAAAGCTGGTGGGGGGAAAGGGCTTTCAAGTGGATGGAGCAGAGAGGGGAGGGAGGCGGCGAATGCTTTGTTTTTTTGGCATTCCGTGTTGCGCTGGAGAAGAAATCTGTTTCCGTTTGCATTTAAAGGGGAACTTGTTATATCTGCACTTCCCGGAACAATCTGCAAACCAGAACGCCCTCCTTTGAAATGTGCAGTTCTCCAAATTTTGCAGTTCCGTCCTCCAGCTGAGTGAGGGGTCTTCAAATACATATACCAGGACATTGTGTGCGTCAAAATGCATGCATTAGTCAAAAAGCCATGCAGCAGTGCACTGTGTCTAGAAAAAGGTTATTTTGCAAAAATAATAGTTGAAATTGCATACCAAAAAAACGGGTATGAGAAATTAGCACTAAAATCAACAAGAATGAGAACCTCCAGACACTTTTAATGTGATACGGCACCCTTTTATCATGTATGCAGCGGAACCATAATTTTCAAGCCTGACAAATCTGGAACTGGACTTTATAATCTGATAACGCTGATCCTCTTGATTGTTGCTTTAACCCATGTGCTATTGGATTCATTCTATGTGCCTATTTTGTAGTTTCGTTTTTCACCTGTTGTTAAAACCCTGTGGTTTTATATGTGTTATAGAGTGAAATAAAACCTTGTGGGGGTGGGTGGGGAGAAATTGATGCTGAAAAGCTGGTGAATTTTCACGAGGGCTTGAAAAAAAACTAATTGTAGATTGGAGCGGTGAGCCAAATCTAAGATTGCAGGAAAACATGAAAGTGAGAGTAACCCCTTGCCCATTTCCAATTTCAGATGTCGGGACCCAGCGGCCATGGGATGACAGGACTTGTTCGTGGCCCATCTCACCAACGATCCTGCGGGGCGGGCAGCCCGTCAGCCTGAAGGAGGCGGCGTTGGTGAGTTTCCCTGCCGGCTTTCCAGCTGGAGAGAGATCTGTTAACCGGGAGAAAGCTGGAGGCGGTCGGAAAGGGGGCAGTGGAGCAGCTGCGGTGACGCCGTGACCTCGAGCTGAGCTGGCCAAATGAGCTCATCGCGCTCTGCAACCGGTGCCACTCGCCTCCCCCTCTCCCCAAGCCTTCAGCCTGCCCTCCCAGTCCTATGCCTGACCCACGGATGCTGGGAGCCTTCAAGCATTTCCGGGTATTACTCCTGGGCAGGAAACGCTGGGTGGGGATGGCCGGGGTGGGGGGAGAGAAGCAGACACCCCTGTGCAACATGCTCGGTCACACACAACCCCCGCTCCCCTTCACGCCTGCAGGAGGACAATGAGCTAAGCTGGGCGAGGTGCTTCCTGCCATCAAGGGGACGAAGGAAGCTTTTTTCCCCTGCCCTAGGTTTGGCCTTGGTGAAGGGGGCACTTTTGGAAAGAGTTTAGCTTGCAGAGATCTGGCCCAAGAGGGTGGTCTCAGCCACTTGCTCTGGCTCACAGCGATACCCCTTCTCACTAAGCAGGGGCAGGTGAGATCTGTCCACAAAGAAAACATGGTGGGTTCTCTGTCGCCTTCTGCCAACCATCACCTCTCTCCTTTTCAGGGGTCTCAGGGCTTCCCGGCTCGGCTGAGGGTTGTGCTGGAGGTCGAGGGAGATCGCCTCCTCCTGGACTTGGTACAGAATCAGTGAGTTTGGATTTGCATCATGGGCAGAAGCGACGAGCGCCTTCTAACCAGAAATCTCTAGCTTTGCCCCTGGAATTACAGTGGTACCTCGGGTTACATACACTTCAGGTTACAGACTCTGCTAACCCAGAAACAGTACCTCGGGTTCAGAACTTTGCTTCAGGATAAGAACAGAAATCATGCTGTGGCGGCGCGGCGGCAGCAGCAGGAGGCCCCATTAGCTTAAGTGGTGCTTCAGGTTAAGAACAGTTTCAGGTTAAGAATGGACCTCTGGAACAAATTAAGTACGTAACCAGAGATACCACTGTATTTTGGCTCCTGCTTCGATACTCTGCAGCCACCATCACATTATGAAAACAACCCACAGGAAATAAAGCAGGGGGCCATGTCCACCATTTTATCCTCCCCCCTCCCCGAATCTTAGTGTAATCCAGTGGTTCTCCAAGGGTGTCGCGCAGAGGATGGCAAGTGAGGCAGGGAGATGCGAGGAGAATCAGAGAAACGTTTAAACATTTCAGTGTAGTACAGGCGACGGCTGTTTTTGCTGGTCCAATATGTGTGTGACAGCACATCCACACATCGCAACAGACCCAGAAGTGGCAGGAAAAAAAGGCTTGGGCAGGAGAAGAACGGGCTTTTGTATGCTTTGTCGACACATGCAAGAGTCAGGAATGTAACCTCCGTGCAAAACGGCCGTTGCCTGTATAGTATCAAAAAATATATTTATTTGCAGAATATGGCTAGATATCTTCTCAAACTGAGAGCAAAGAGTATCAAGCAACGTTGAGGACAATCCCAGTTGCGATCTTTTTGTTTTCCATTGCATTTCTTACCATTGAAAAATTCAATGTGGCACGAGCAAATGTTTATTCTGAAAGTGTGCCCTCGAGAAAAGAGTTTGAGAGCCGCAGTAACCCAAGATCCCTGCAGGATCAGGCCGAAGGGCCATCTAAAGCTCAGTCTGATCTGCCTGTGGGGCTCCAGGGTTTCAGAGAAAGGGATATTCCCAGCTCTGTCTGAAGATGCTTTTGGGGGTTGAACCCGAGACCTTCTGCATTCAAGGCACGTTCTCTGCTAGGGTCCCTCGCCTAAAAATCAATTAAGCTTCCAGTCCTCGTGGTTCTGATTCAAGGGGCGAATTTTAAAAAGGAGCTTTGCTGCCATCTTTTCCCTGCAACCTTCTTGCGTCCTCCAAATCCACGGTCTGTCCCTGCTGATTTGTATGTCTTCCATCGCAGGGAGCTGCTGGCAGGCACCCAAGGACTCGTCTATTACCTTTCCAACGGGGAGAGGGTGACGCATCCGGCGAGCACAGAGGTGGGCATCTGTTTTTCTGGCTCTGCGCAGCCCATTCCTCTGCTGGCACCCATCCCCGCCGAGATCCGGGGCCTGGGGAACGTTTATCCCTGGGCCCACCTCCTCTGCCAGCTGGGACTCTGCCACGATGCAGAAGTTTCAGCAGAGGTGCCAGCTCCAGGGCTGGAGAAGCAGGCTGGGATCTGAGCAGGCAGCGATTGGCCAGGAAAGAGAGATTGGGGTCACAGCAGCAGAGGGTTCATGGGAAAAAGGTCCAGCCTGTGGGCGGAAACTCTGGAAATGGTGGATTTCACATTGGGCCTCAGGCCTTTCATAGTCCAACCACACTGTGTGCCAAAATAAAAAAAATTCCTTCCAGTAGCACCTTAAAGACCAACTAAGTTAGTTCTTGGTATGAGCTTTCGTGTGCATGCACACTTGGTATGAGCTTTCGTGTGCATGCATGTATCTGAAGAAGTGTGCATGCACACGAAAGCTCATACCAAGAACTAACTTAGTTGGTCTTTAAGGTGCTACTGGAAGGATTTTTTTTTATTTTGACTATGGCAGACCAACACGGCTACCTATCTACAACTGGAACACACTGTGTGCCGTTCTGGTTGTTGTATTCTCAAAAAGCTTAAAGACCTTACTTGGAAAATAAATGCAACCCAAGTGGTTAAGAAAGCCCAACAGAGACTCCATCTCCTCAGAGTCTTGCGGAAGAACGATGTCAATCAACATCTGATGATCTCCTTCTACCAGTCAACAATAGAAAGTGTCCTTTCATACTGCATCATGGTGTGGTACACTAGTTTGACATCAACTGATAGGAAGTGCCTACAGAGGGTGGTGAATACAGCACAAGATATTATGGGCTGTCCCGTGAATCCACTGGATGAAATAGCGGAAGAACGTTGCCTCAGGAGAGCGAGGAAAATTCTCAGGGGTGATTCACACCCTGGCTGGCACTTTCTTGATCTCCTGCCCGCAGGCAGAAGATATAGAAGCCTGATTAGTCGCACCAACAGGGTAAAGAACAGCTTCTGTCCGTGGGCTGTTAGGCTGCTGAATGAAAAGATAACAACAGGGCAACTGACTTTCGGGTTTGGTGGGTGTGCGTCAGTAAACGAGGGGAATTAAGACTAAGAGAGCTGAGTGGGGGGTGCTCGTGTAATCTCACTGTATGCAAGTTGTACAAGTGACAATAAAGTATTTCAGCTGTGGAGCTGGGAAGGGTTAAGTTAAGGGACATATTTAAAGCACTTTAAGCTGCCATGCTTCCCCCAAAGAATTCTGGGAGGTGTAGTTTGTGAAGGGCACTGAGAATTGTTAGGAGACCCCTGATTCCCTTACAGTCAACTACAGTTCCCAGAGTTTCCTATGAAGAAGAGGGAATGGTTGTTAAACCACTCCGGGAATTGCAGCTCTTTCAGGGGAGTAGGGAGGTCACCTGACAACGCTCAGCACCCTTAGCAAACTCCAGCTCCCAGAATTCTTTGGGGGAAGTCATAGAACGGCATCACAGTGCTTTTCAACGTATGGCGTAGATGTTTATAGACTTGGAAGGACCACACAGGTCATTGGGTCTAACTCCCGGCAGTGCAGGAGTCCTTTACTTGACGCGGGGCTTGAACCCACAGCCCTGAGACGAAGAGTCTCTTGCTCTGCCGACTGAGCTATCCCTGGTCATGTGGCCCCAGTGGTCAAGGGAATGGGGCAAATCTCCCGTGGGAAAAGCAGGGGGCAGGGCTATAACGCCAAACCTGGGAGGCTGGGCTTATTCTCCCTGCTTTCTCTGTCTTCCAGGGCAATTGCTGCTATCGAGGCAAGATCCAGGGCTACCGAGACTCCTGGGCCAATGTCTGCGTTTGCTCTGGGCTAAGGTATGAGAGGAGATGCTGGACGAGGCGAAGCTCTGTGGGAGGCCGGAGGGATCACCCCTGAGCAGATTCCTTTCACTCTTGCGGTTTTCTGTGGGCAAAAATGTGGTTGACTGTTTTTTTTCTTTCCGCCCTGCCAGCGGTCTGCTGGTTGTGTCCAGCGACAGGAGCTACAGCCTGGAGTCCAGAGCAGAAGAGGATCAGGGTACGAGGGCCTACAGACTTGAGTCCGTCAGGCAAGAGACGGGGGAATGCGTGCTGGTCTCTCTGTCCCGGGGACAGTTCCGCCCGCGGCCACAGCCCGAGCGCAGCTGGATACAAAGGGTGCGTTTTGCTTTTAGTTTTTAATAAGATATTTATTAAGATTTTCAAAGTATTACAAAATAAAAATTAAAAAGTAAGAAAATGCAAAATAAAAATGGTTAAAAACAACTCATTCTTTCCATTACTTATTTTTCATTAGCTTATTTCCCGGACCTCCTCACGCCTCCCTTTTTTGTATTCCAGTTCAGTTTGTTGGTTCAGCAAATCCTTACCCTCTTCGTTTATCCTAGTCTTTAATCTTAAGCTATTGTAACGTTAACTTTTTACCTATTAATAATCCATTTTTCATATTCCCTTATAATATTACAGCTGAAAACCACTTAATTTCTATCCAACATCATTCTAACATTCATTAATTTTACAATATTTCTGTAGATAGTCTTTAAATTTCTTCCAATCTTCTTCCACCAACTCTTCTTCCTGGTCTCAGATTCTGCCAGTCATTTCCGGCAGTTCCATGTAGTCCATCACCTTCATCTGCCATTCTTCCAGTGTGGGTAAATCTTGTGTCTTCCAATACTTTGCAATGAGTATTCTTGCTGCTGTTGTGGCATACATAAAAAAAGTTCTGTCCTTCTTTGGCACCAATTGGCCGACTATGCCTAGGAGAAAGGCCTCTGGTTTCTTCAAGAAGACATATTTAAATACCTTTTTCAATTCATTATATATTGTCTTCCAGAAAGCCTTTTGAACATCTGGGCCAGAGCATCGGCCCAGCTGGTCCTGTGCTGCTTATTCTGACTGGCAGCAGCAATCCAGGTGCTTAACAGTGTTTTTCGCCCCGTCTCCCAGGCAAAGCGCGAGGCGGAGCCTGAACGTGGATTCGTGGAGCTAGTGATGGTGGCCGACCAGGCAGAGGTGAGATGATGCTTGTACCGCCCCCAGGCCCCCATGGCAAAGCCCTTAACACAAACGCAAACACATTCCTCGTAGCTTCCCAGAAATAAAGTTGCCGTCTCTTCTAAAATGCACCGCAAATGTACAGTTTTACCCAGTGAGGGACATTTCCCAATGGGCCGGTTCCTCAAGTTGCCAGATCTCAACGAGGAGAGGTTTCCCTGTTTCTCCTCGTTCCCTCACCGTCCCCATCGGAAACCAAATCCCCGGGGAAATCTGCACTGAATGTTTCCGAAGGTTAAATCTGTTGCCGTTTGGTAAATCTATTGCAGCCACGGTACGCAGAAAGGAGTAAGTCTGGTAAGATGACTGGTTGAAAGGGTAACGAAATCTTTAGGTCTTTAAGTCGTGGCATACAGAGCTGCTCTAAGTATAGTCAGACCTTGGAAGTCGAACAGAATCAGTTCCGGAAGTCCGTTTGACTTCCAAAACGTTCAGAAACCAAAGCGCGGCTTCTGATTGGCTGCAGGAAGCTCCTGTAACCAATCGGAAGCAGCGGAAGCTCCATCGGATGTTTGGCTTCCAAAAATAGTTCGCAAACTGGAACGATCACTTCCGGGTTTGCGATGTTCAGGAGCCAAAATGTCCGAGAACTAAGCTGTTCGAAAACCAAGGTATGACTGTACTGTATAGTTTTTTACATGTGGCTAGAATGGAGCTAAGAAGTTGACACAAGCACATGCTAACTCAGCACTGGCTAAACATGGAGGAGAAGCAGGAAGAAAGTAAAGCCTTGGAACACAATCTGTTCATCCACAAGTAGCCCCTGAAGGGAGGAATCTGCACAAATGCAGGAGTGAGGCCTTGTCACCACATAGAACACATGTCTTCAGAGAACTGGACTGATTGTCAATTTGCTACCAGCTCAAGTTCAAGCTATAAAGCCCTTAACAACTGGGGCCAGTTTACCTGTGAGATTGTGTTGCCCCAGACGTGCCCACTTGACCAAGCTGTGTAACTGGCACAAGTGCCACATAATACCCGCTCCATATTCATAAGACATTGATCTTTTCCTGCGGCAGCACCAGCAACTTTGGAACTCCCCGCCATTTGACATCAGGCAGACGCTTTCGCTGGACTCTTCTCAGCGCCTGCTAAAAACATTTCTGCTTAGACATGCCTCCCCAAACACCTAGAGTTTTTTTTTTAATGTATGTTTTAGTCTGTTTATTGCGGGTTTTATTTCTGTGCTTCAAATCGTCGTTTTTAACCATTTATGCTGATAATTCCTTCGTTTTATTTTCTCCGTAAACCGCTTTGAGGTGGGTTGTTGTAGTTTGTTTGTTTTGTTTTGTTTTTAAACAGAGCAGTGTGTAAATCTTAGAAAATAAATAAAAATACAGGAATTCCAATGGAGATAAAAAGTAAAGTAGAAAAGGTTCAAGTAAAAACACCGTGGAGGTAAGGGGTCAGAAAGTCAACTTACAAAGGAATGTAATCATTTGATTTGAAGGTTATTGCGAAAATGTTTGAAAAAGTTAAAATATGTATGTGTATACATTGGTACCTCAGTTCTCAAACTTAATCCTATCCAGGAGTCTATTCGACTTCTAAGGTAAAGGGACCCCCGACCATTAGGTCCAGTTGTGGCCGACCCTGGGGTTGCGGTGCTCATCTCACTTTATTGGCCGAGGGAGCCGGCGTACAGCTTCCAGGTCACGTGGCCAGCATGACTAAGCCGCTTCTGGCAAACTAGAGCAGTGCATGGAAACGCCGTTTACCTTCCTGCCGGAGCAGTACCTATTTATTTACTTGCACTTTGACGTGCTTTCGAACTGCTAGGTTGGCAGGAGCAGGGACCGAGCAACGGGAGCTCACCCCGTGGCGGGGATTCGAACCGCCGACCTTCTGATTGGCAAGTCCTAGGCTCTGTGGTTTAACCCACAGCACCACCTGTGTCCCTATTTGGATTCTGGAGCCGTTCAGAAATCAAGGTGTGGCTTCCGATTGGCTGCAGGAGCCTCCTGCACTCAAGCGGAAGTCATGTTGAACGATTGGCTTCTAAAAAATGTTTGGAAACCTGAACACTTACTTCCAGGTTTGCGGCGTTCGGGAGCCAAGCCACCGAACAACCAAGTTACCACTGTATATAAATACAGGAATTCCATAGCGAACCCAAACCTGTTCAGGCGCCTGGGCTTTAAACAGGTGGTACAGGGCAGGACCTTAACTTTGTCGTGCAAGAAATCTGAGCTTTTTCTTTGTACTTGCACACTTCCCACCTTCTGTCCAGAGAAGCAGGAGGCGTGATCAGAGTTCATGCGCACATTGCTGCCAGGCAGAAGTGTTTGAGGAGGGGCGTGGCCTGGAGGGGCGTGGCCTGGGGAGAGTTCTGAGGGCCGGACAGAGAGATGCAGGGGGCTGAGCTCGGCCCCCAGTGTCTCAAGTCCCTTCCCACCACCTCCGCTTCTGTTTCCTTTTCAGTTCGAGCTGAACCCGGACCTTAACTGGACGCAAACACGGATGCTGGAGATTGCAAGCCACGTGGATGGGGTGAGTGGCTGCCCTAGGCGGATGTGGGTGGCGCACGTGGGAATTGTAGTTTGATGACGTCCTTGGACTCCAGTTCCCATCAGCCAGTATGGCTGATTGTCATGGATTATGGGAGTTGTAGTCCAAATCCTCTTCCAGGTTTGGGGAGGTTGGCTAGGCAATTCTGTGTTGGGTTTCCCCTGACGCCAGGCAGCTTCATATATATTGGGCAACTGTCTTTGCTTTTGCTTTTTAAAAGACACTTCTCCAAATGCTTCAGTGTTTACCTCGCACGGAGAGTAATTTTGGGGAGAGCTTGGCAGGAAATTTGCAGCTTAGGACCCAAGAACCTTAAGGGCTGCTGATTCCTTCAGCTCTGCCTTCTGGGCTGAGGTCTTCTGAGGCGACACTTTGATGGCCGACGCTCCTGAGGGCCGGCTGGACTTTGCCAGGGGCAGAGCCTTTTGTATGGCAGGGTCCTGACCTATGGAACTCCCTTCCCCTAGAGTTTCGACAGGAATAATCCCTGCTTGGTATTTGGATATCTTCTAAAAAAGAAACATCCTGGATTATTCAGACAGGGTCTTTCGAATGTGCAATTCTTTGCCAAGCAGCCTTGACTGATGTGCTTGACACTTTTATGACAATCTTGTACTTTTTAGTCTGTATACCGCCTTGCAAAAATTTATAATTATTTAAATGAATGAATGAGCGAAAGCCCTCACCCCTTTTTTTCTCTTGCCCTCTGACCTTTTCCGTTCCTTTTTCTTCTTTTAAAAACCTGCTCTCTCCCATTTCCTTCCCCTCCTCTGCCCAGTTTTACCGGACGGTGGGTCTGCGGGTGGCTCTCGTCGGCCTCGAAGTCTGGAACAAGGGGAACCGCATTTCTGTGGACGGTTCCCCCCGGGAGGTTCTGGAGCGGCTCCTGCGGTGGAGGCAGGAGGAGCTGCTTCCGCGGATCCCACACGACAGCGTCCAGCTTATCATGTAAGGAGCCGGACGGTTAGCAGCCCTGAGCCCACTCTCGGCCGGGGAGAGCAGGATACAGATAAAAGTTGTTTATGATGATGATGATGATGATGATGATGGGCTTCAGAGAATCCCTAGAGGGGGAGTGTAGGGGGGGCTGACCAGGAGGAGTGACAGGTGCTTGGCCTGGGTTATGGGTGCTGTGTGCTTGGCCAGTTAGGGGGTGTGGCCTGCACTTTTGATGGGCAGGGATTGACACTAACCAGGCCTGTGGGCGGGGCCTGTGCACTTTTGATGGGCAGGGATTGACACTTATCAGGGCTGTGGGGCGGGGTCTGCACTTTTGATGGGCATGGATTGACACCAACCAGGGCTGTGGGCAGGGCCTGCACTTTTGATGGGCATTGATTGACACCAACCAGGGCTGTGGGCGGGGCCTGCACTTTTGGTGGGCAGGGATCGACACTAACCAGGCCTGTGGGCGGGGCCTGCACTATTGCTGGGCAGGGATTGACACTACTAGGACTATGGGCGGGGCCTGGAAATATGTGGGCGGGGCTATCCCAAAGCCTGCCCCCTCCGTGCCTGCCCGCTCAGCTGTGGCAGGATTCCCTATGTGTACTTGGCTCTGTCTTGTGTAAAACCTTATCTCTTCTCCACCCCCGCTACGCTCTGTTTTGGTGATCTTCTCTCGCACTTCTTTCTCCTGCCCTGCCCCATAGGGGATCTCCATTCACCGGGGGCTCAATAGGAACGGCCACGCAGGGTTCGATTTGCTCCCATCGCTCCGGCGGGGTCAGCATGGTGAGTACTTGTGCCCCTTGCTTTCTCAGAGGCCGGGGTAGCGGCATGTTTCTGGATAGCCCAGGTAAGCAGGTGCCTGTTGTACAGTGGTGCCCCGCAAGACGAATGCCTTGCAAGACGGAAAACCCGCTAGACGAAAGAGTTTTCTGTTTTGGAGGTGCTTCGCAAAACAAATTTCATATGGGCTTGCTTCGCAAGACAACAATGTCTTGCGAGTTCCTGCTGGTTTTTTTCCCTTCCCCCCCTTTTTCTAAGCCGCTTATCAGCTGATCCGATTAGCAGATAAGCCGCTAATAGCACTAATCCGTCAATGGGCTTGCTTCGCAAGACAAAAAAACCGCTAGACGAAGAGAATCACAGAACGGATTCTTTTTGTCTTGCAAGGCACCACTGTATTACTGTCTGTTCCATGGAACCAGGGCAGCCTCATTGAAAGCCTTGCCTGGAGTTGCTGTGCTTCTGATATTTTGGGGGGAGACGGACCCACCAGGAGTATCGGGGGTTCTGCATTTGTGTAGACGTTTGACCTAGAGTTTGCATCTTTATGTTCATTTGTTAAATGTTGCAGAGCTTTTTGTTCCAGCCCAATTGGTGCTTTGGGGCAGCGATGCCGGCGCCCTTCTTTCCTTAAGGGTATTATGGTCTGTAATAATCAGGAGCTGGGGTCTATAGACAGCTGTCCTTCTTTTTAAGTGACTTAGATGCTGGAGTTCGGCAGGAGACAATTGGCCTTTTGCTGGCCAAACTTCTGAGAATGTCAGTTCAGTTTTATGTTAGATATTAATGGAAGAAAAACCCCAAGGTATCACTCGCAGTGGTTAAATTTCTGCCAGTAACACTGGGAGCAAGAGAACATCTCGCCGCCTGAAACTGTAAGAACCTTTTTTCAGGGACTAATGTGCAATTATTGTAGCTGTATATGATGGTTCTTACATTGTGCAGTACTTTACAATCTGTTTTGCTCCGAGATTGTTTCGTATGGTGTGTTTGTTTTGGCCTATTGACCGTAATAAATTGATTGATGGATGGATATGCTTTTGGGTTTTGGGGTGAATCATGGAGAAGTGGAACAAAACAGAAAGGGTCACAGTCCTGGTCTGCTTAGCAGAAGTAGTATTCTGGGAAGAATAGTATAAAAGTAAAAACAAAGAATAAATGAAGTATATATATTTTAAAAATATAAATAAAGAGGTATTCAGCTTTTAAATGCCTGCTGAAAACTTTTCTGTTTCATCAAGCTTATGCTTGACAAGACACCTTTCCGCAACATTTATCTGATTCTATTTTATTGTATCCTTTTTATGTTGTTTTACATATATAAGGTAAACTTCCATAGTTTTCACATTAAATTTTTTTTTACTTGTTCATTGAACTACAGAAAGGGAAGAGAGAGTGGGGAGAAAAACAAGTACATAAGCGAGATGAACAAATCTCTTTCTAGTCTGTCCACACAACGCTCTTTCCAATAGACCACAAAACAGTTCCATCTCTCCCCATAGATTATATATCCCATCTCATGTGTTTTCTCTTTTTCTGGATTATGTCTGTCGTTTTATCCATCACTGCCACCTCCACACATTCCTGAAGAGATGGTGAATCTCTGTCCTTGCATTTCCTTTCCCACAGGGTTTTTTGCGGCCCTTAACTAAGGATCTTTATTCTTTATGAGTTAGCGGTATACTGTATATGCAAGTGCTTTTATGAATGAATAAAGGAGGAGTTGTTGTTTAGTCGTTTAGTTGTGTCCGACTCTTCATGACCCCCTGGACCAGAGCACGCCAGGCACTCCTGTCTTCCACTGCCTCCCGCAGTTTGGTCAAACTCATGCTGGTAGCTTCAAGAACACTGTCCAACCACCTCGTCCTCTGTCATCCCCTTCTCCTTGTGCCCTCCATCTTTCCCAACATCAGGGTCTTTCCCAGGGAGTCTTCTCTTCTCATGAGGTGGCCAAAGTATTGGAGCCTCAGCTTCAGGATCTGTCCTTCCAGTGAGCACTCAGGGCTGATTTCCTTCAGAATGGATCGGTTTGATCGTCTTGCAGTCCATGGGACTCTCAAGAGTCTCCTCCAGCACCTCCAGGTCACGAAGAGTCGGACAGGACTAAACGAGTAAACAACAACAAAAGGAGGAGTGTGAATTAAGTTGGCTTGCTCAAAAATGCAAACCAAAGGGCAATCTCCAGCTTTCTTTTCTCCTCTTCCAGGACCACTCGGTCAGCCCCTTGATGATCGCCTCGACTCTTTCGCACCAGCTAGGCCACAACCTGGGCCTTGACCACGATGGCGCTGGCTGCAGCTGTGACGGCTCTGGCCCTAACTTTCCCCCTGGTCGCAGCTGCATCATGGAGCCACTGACGGGGTGAGCCTCTGCATTCATGTGGGGTCCCCCCCCAGGTCGCTGGGTGGACTGCTGAAATGCAGGGGGTTTGAGGACACCCCACCTCTGACCGTTTCCCTCTTCTCTGCCAGCATCATGCCCGGTTTAACCTTCAGCAGCTGCAGCCACCGGAAACTCCAGCAGATCCTGCAGAGTGACCGGGTGTGGTGCCTCCTCGACGTGCCGGATCCAGGGCGCCTGGTGGATTCTCGCTGCGGAAACTTCCTTGTGGAGGACAAGGAGGAGTGCGATTGCGGCCTCCTGGTGGTACGGAGGGCACCTCTCTCCCCATCTTTCTCCTCCTCTCCTCTTTATTATTATTATTTTTTATTTATACCCTGCCCATCTGGCTGGGTTTCCCCGCCACTCTGGGCGGCTCCCATCATCATCAAGCAATAAATAATCAAACATTAAAAACTTCCCTAAACAGGGCTGCCTTCAGATGTCTTCTAAACGTCAGATAGTTGTTTATTTCCTTGACATCTGATGGGAGGGCATTCCATAGGGAGGGCGCCACTACCAAGAAGGCCCTCCGCCTGGTTCCCTGCAACTTCTCACAGTGAGGGAACCGCCAGAAGGCCCTCGGAGCTGGACCTCAGTGTCCGGGCTGAACGATGGGGTTTGAGACGCTCCTTCAGGTATATGGGGCGAGGCTGTTTAGGGCTTTAAAGGTCAGCACCTTTGCCCCATGCAGCTTCCAGATGCCCTTGCTGTGTAGTAACAATAATAATAATAAATAATAAATAAATAATAGTTTTATTCTTTGTACCCTATCTATCTGACTGGGTCGCTCCATTTATGAGAGGGTTGTGTTCCGAGGCACGGCACATTGCGGTTAAGTCCTCTCATGTATGACTCCATATAGAGGCTTCAGCACAGACACCTAGGCCGAAAAGGGTCCCCTTGAAGTAGAGAGTTCTCCCGTGTAATTGACGGAGAAAGCTGGAGTTGGTGTGAAGGATGCGTCCTCTACGTTTTGCTGAGAGTCTGCTTTGGCTTTGCTCATCTCACTGTGGCCCGGTATAGTTGTGCACGTGAAGCCTAAGCGAGGATCTGGGGCAGCCCAGTGGGTTTTTCACTGAACTTATGCCTTTCTCCTTTTTCAGGAGTGTACAGACCCATGTTGCAATGCGAGCTCGTGCAAGCTGATGCCCGGAGCCCAGTGCGCCACGGGGGGAGCCTGTTGCCACGAGTGCAAGGTAAGTTGTCGGAGCAGAGGAGGGAACGTCCGCCAGTGGTTTCTCAGCCCTGCCTCGAAGAGGTGTTGCGTTCTCGTTCACACAAGCCCTCTGATAATCTGAATTTTAAGTGAAAGCTTGCATGTTCCACCTAAAGATTTGTATATGTATTTGACCTGTGCAGGAGACCTGCTCGCCTGTGACTGACAAGGCATGTTGGCCCCAAGTCTCTCTTGGGCCCCCTTTTGAGCTCCCGACTCTGATCTTGCAATAGTTATCTGAGGCCCTTCTCTGGGTGCCCCCTCTCTGAGAGGTCCCATGGGTGGCAACACGAGAGCAGGGCCTTTTCAGTGGTGGCTCCCCGCTTGCAGAATGTTCTCCCCAGAGAGGCCTGCCTGGTGCCATCAATACATACATTTAGACCCCAGACAAAAACATTTATTTTCCGCCAGGCCTTCGGCTTTTAATTCTCAGTAGCCTCTTTATGTGCATGTGGTGTTCCAACCCTGCCTTTTAAAAATGTGAATGTGTTCCAGATTTTTCTCTTTTGTGTGACGGTTTTGATGTGAATATTATTTGATTGATGTTGTATGTTGTTTGAGTTGCTTTTTTGTGGCAAATAATTTTTATGAACTACAAATAATTTAGGGGTGTGTTTGCAGCACACAACTCCTAATAGGCATTTTTATGATTTTATGACACCTCCTTGATGGCCAGAAACTTGATTTATTGCACTAATTTATTATACTGCTTAATGTTGCAATAGGCTTCCAAGCAGTTTGCAAGTATTAAAATCAGTTACAATGAGAAATATCATTTTCGTGTTCCCAGCTTAATAATAATAATAATAATAATAATAATAATAATAATAATAATAATAAATGTAAAGAAATATACAATAATAAGAGTACATTCATTTGAAAAAAGGAATATACAACGGGATAGACAGGAAGTCCAAAGTGTTTGTATATATATGATTTTGGAATAGTTTTTTGCCCTTGTTCCCCCCTTTTTTTCTTTTAGTATATAAACTTTGTATACATGTTGAAAATTATAGTATAATAAACCTTGTGATGTATTATGATAACGTTTACCGATGTAACATAAGAACTTTAATAAATAAATACAATTCTAATAATAATAAATAATTGTATACTGCCCTTCATCTCAGGGCAGTTCACCACATAACTCTGATTCTCCTCACAGAGCTACAATTCCCAGAGTTCCCTGTGAAGGGGGATTGATTGTTAAATTGCTCTGGGAGAGGGATGACGGGGGTCTCCTGACACCTCTCAGCCCCCTTAACTAATTCTTTGGGTGGAAACCATGACTATTCGTAGCACTTTAAATGTTGGGTGCAGCTGGGGCCAGAGGCGTGGTGAACCCCCTCTTACCTTGCACGCTCTGCCAACACCTGTGTCCCTCTTCCTACCGTCTTTGACCTATACAGCCTAGGGCCCTCGTAACTATGGGACCGCCTCTCCTGGTATGTCCCACAGAGGACCTTACGGTCTGCAAACAAAAACATCTTGGAGGTCCCGGGCCACAGGGAGGTTAGGCTGGCCTCAACCAGAGCCAGGGCTTTTTCGGCTGTGGCCCCAATCTGGTGGAACGCTCTGTCACAAGAGACTAGGGCCCTGAGGGACTTGACATCTTTCCGCAGGGCCTGCAAGACAGAGCTGTTCCACCAGGTCTTTGGCCAAGGTGCAGTCTGACCCCCTCCTTCGGTAATTCTCATAGAACGTTAGCCTAATGGTTGCCATGAATTTGATTTTGATTTGATTTTAGAATGAATTTTGGAATATACAGTAGTACCTTGGGTTTACAGACGCTTCAGGTTACAGACTCCGCTAACCCAGAAATAGTGCTTCAGGTTAAGAACTTTGCTTCAGGATGAGAACAGAAATTGTGCTCCGGCGGCGTGGCAGCAGAAGGAGGCTCCATTAGCTAAAGTGGTGCTTCAGGTTAAGAACAGTTTCAGGTTAAGAATGGACCTCCGGAACGAATTAAGTACTTAACCCGAGGTACCACTGTATTTCAATTAATTGATTGCGATTTTATGTAAACTCTGTTATTTTTACTGTGTTAGCCGCTCTGAGCCCGGCTTCAGCTGGGGAGGGCGGGATAAAAATAAAATTTTATTATTATTATTCGTCTTTCGGCAGCTCCGCAGCGCAGGATTTCTCTGCCGGGAAGCCCAGAACGAATGCGACCTCCCCGAATACTGCGACGGTACCTCCCCGCGTTGCCGGGCCAACGTCCACAAGCAAGATGGGACGCCGTGTGGGGACGAGAAGGCCGTCTGCTATGGCGGGGTCTGCCCCAATTACTTGAGTCAGTGCCAAGAACTTTGGGGCCCTGGTGAGTTGGCGTTTGGGGCTCTGTGCAGGGGGAGGTTTTTTTCAAGGATGGGTTGGGGCGAGCTCCCAAGAAGGCCTGGTCTGCTTCTTGGCCTCATCCGCACCATGCATTCAAAGCACGCTTACACCACTTTAAAATCCATAATTCAGAACAGTTTAGAACTTAAGAAGGGCCTCCTGGATGAGGCCAATGGCCCATCTAATAGCCAGCATCCTGTTCTCATAGTGATCAACTGGGGAAACTGCAGGCAGGATCCGTGCACACCAGCTCTCTCCCATTTTTCAGGGCTGGAGTCAGATGCAGGTCAGCACAAAGAAGCAGAGCCCAGTGGTCAGTGAAGTTAACTTTTTATCCAAGGAAACAAATGTCCAACTCTTCAACCCTTCCCAGTAGGCCTTGCCCCCTCCCCATGGAGCAGTTGCCAGGACTGGAGGTCCCTGCCTTCTGCCCTTTCAAAGGCTCCTCCTCTCCGCAAAGTTTCCCAAGTGTTCTCTATCTACCTCTGCGCACTTCTGTTCCGCTTCCCTCATTATTCTCACGGGATCATAGATTTGGAAGGCACCCTGAGGATCACCTAGCCCAGCCTAGTGCAGGACTGTGTCCCATACGGGAATCGAACCTGCAACCTTGGCATTGCCAGCACCAAGCTCCAACCAGCTGAGCTATCTAGCTATACGATTGGTTCCTCAGTGTTAAATAACCACACATACACAATTTTTAGTGAACGTTCCCTCGTAGTTGCTGACAAATACAGTGGTACCTCAGGTTACATACACTTCAGGTTACAGACTCCGCTAACCCAGAAATAGTACCTCGGGTTAAGAACTTTGCTTCAGGATGAGAACAGAAATCGTGGTCCGGCGGCGTGGCGGCAGCAGGAGGCCCCATTAGCTAAAGTGGTGCTTCAGGTTATGAACCGTTTCAGGTTAAGAACGGACCTCCGGAACGAATTAAGTACTTAACCTGAGGTACCACTGTATATGGTTCTTTTGCCTGTTAATTTTTCCATTTATTCACAAGCCATGACTATCGAAATGGCAGCATACTGCTGCTGTCGTTGGCTGTCCTGACTCTCTCTCTCTCTCTCTCTCTCTCTCTCTCTCTCTTGGTCTCTCTCTCCCCTGGCAGGTTCGGTCCCTGTCTCGGATGCCTGTGTGGCCTCTTTGAATGGCAGAGGGGACCTGGAAGGGCACTGTGGTCAGCAAGCTGATGGTTCCTATTTGCCGTGTTCAGAGAAGTGAGTGCTTTCCCTGTAAGGATGGGGGCCAGTGAGGGGGTGTGGCCTATTTGGAAGGGGCGTGGCCTGATAAGAGTTCCAAGGACCAGATCAAGCTGTCGGGGGGGGGGGGGCAGATTCTGTCTCCCAGGCCTGAGGCTCACTACCCCTTGTACAGGCAGACAAGACTAGCTTCCCTGGTTTTAGGCAGGTTTATCTTTCCTAGTTCTACCTGGAAATGCTGCAGGTCAAACCCAAAGCCCTTTTAAAAAAAATTGTAGTAATAATGTAAGCTCAAAGGTATAGACAAACAAAAGCAGAACTGAAGTTACCAAACATGGGAGCAGTACAGAGGTTGTATTTTCCAAATAGAGAGGAGATAATAAAAATACAGGGGTACCTCAGGTTACAGGCGCTTCAGGTTACAGACTCCTCTAACCCAGAAATACAGGGACCTGGGTGGCGCTGTGGGTTAAACCACAGAGCCTAGGACTTGCCGATCAGAAGGTTCGCGGTTTGAATCCCCGTGACGGGGTGAGCTCCCGTTGCTCGGTCCCTGCTCCTGCCAACCTAGCAGTTCAAAAGCACATGGGAAGGTAAGCGGCGTTTCCGTGCGCTGCTCTGGTTCGCCAGAAGCGGCTTAATCAAGCTGGCCACATGACCCGGAAGCTGTACGCCGGCTCCCTTGGCCAGTAAAGCGAGATGAGCTCTGCAACCCCAGAGTCGGTCACGACTGGACCTAATGGTGGGGGTCCATTTACCTTAACCCAGAAATAGTACCTCGGGTTAAGAACTTTGCTTCAGGATGAGAACAGAAATTGCGTGGCAGTGTTGTGGCAGCAGTGGGAGGCCCCATGAAAGTGGTACCTCAGGTTGAGAACAGTTTCAGGTTAAGAATGAACCTCCAGAACGAATTAAGTTCTTAACCTGAGGTACCACTGTAAAAGCAAGAAAAGACATTATGGAAGCTTTCCATGAAAGGGAGAGGGTTTTCTTACATCTGAGTTTGATAGGTAAGAAATGAAATCCCATATGAACGGCGTAGAAATGTCCCAAGTCTTCCTTACTCATAGAAACACATGGGATATAGGAGTTATTTTCCCTGCAATGGCCGAAGCCCCCATATTATTGTACCGCGGTGACACTAGAAGTCTTGCTTCATTTCCTTGAAAAAACTTGAGGGCTGGAAACTTGACATGGAGAGAGTCAAGAGCAACCAGTGTGTCAAAGACTTGCCATCCCTTTCTGGCAGGGACGCCTTGTGTGGGCGACTGCAGTGCCAACCTAGCAGCACCAGTGCTAGAAAACAGAACAGAACAACCAGGGCTCCCGAATGCCCACATCACACGCCGACTCCTGTTGATGACATCCTGGATCTGGCCATGGTGTTGCCCGGCACAGGCTGTGGGGCTGGCAAGGTGAGTGGGCATCGTGCGGGCACAGGGGGTGTATCTTGTTAGGTCCCCCTTCCGCGAGCTGCTGCTTGGAACACAATCCTCCTCTGAGATGGTCAATTTGCTACTTCTAGGACATATAGGACATAACATACAATTTGAAGATTGGGAAAAATTGTGGAGAATAGATTTAAAATTTAAAATCTATTCTCTTTTTGAAAGAAAAGTATATGAAAATTAGGTATACAGTGGTGCCCCGCAAGACGAAATTAGTTCGTTCCGCAATTTTTGTCGTCTAGCGAATTTTTCGTCTTGCGAAGCACGAAATCCCATAGGAATGCATTGAAAATCAATTAATGCGTTCCTATGGTCAAAAAAAGTCCAAACAAAGCTAAATTTGGTACAACAACAGTTTATTAACTGCTCTTTAAAGTCACACATACTGTAAAGAGCAGTTCAAAAATTGAAGGGAAAATAAATCAACTTTATAAACAAAACATGTCTTTGTTTTTAGACAAAGAAAACAAAGTCGCGAGACGTTTTCGTCTTGCGAAGCAAGCCCATAGGGAAATTCGTCTTGCGAGGCAAATCGAAAACGGAAAAACCTTTCGTCTAGCGAGTTTTTTGTCTTGCGAGGCATTCGTCTTGCGAGGTACCACTGTAGATGGTATATAACACCAGTACAGATTGCAAGAATGTACAAAACTGGGTCAAACGTATGCTGGAAGTGTAAAGGAAAAGGAAGGGACTTTTTACCATACGTGGTGGGAATGTAGAGAAATTAAAAAAAAAAGGGGGAAATGATGTATAATGAGTAGAAAATGTTTAAATTAACATTTGTAAAAAAAAAAAAAAACAGAAGCATTTTTGTTAGGGATTATAGGAAAGACCTGCCAAGGAAAATAAAGAATTTATTTATGTATGCGACAACGGCGGCAAGAGTCTTAATAGCACAAGGATGGAAGAATGAGGAAATCCCGACAAAAGAACACTGGCAAGAAAAATTGATGGATTGTGCAGAATTGGCGAAATTGACTTACAAACTGCGAGACGAGGACAACTGTGACTTTAAAGAAGAATGGGGACTTTTTACAAACTACTTAAAAAACCCCCAAAATGAATTGGACTCCTTGGCAGGTTTTGAATAAACATACACAAATTTATTGATTGTTAACATAATAGACAGATAATTTAAGGATCTTTACAATTTTACAATATGCAGAGAATAACATGTGTCGAAAAATCAGAGAGAGGAGCTGAGGGAAGTCTTGGGGGGAGGGAGGGAGTGTTCTTCTTGGGGAGGGGGAGGGAAAAATGGGGGGGGAAATGAAGAGGATATGTTTTGATAATTTGTTATGTTGAAATTCTTAATAAAAACTATTTTTTTAAAAAAATTGTTCCTTCTTTGGTTGCAGGTGTGTGTTGACCAACGGTGTCGAGAGCTCTCCTCGCTCAAGCTGCCAGCATGCCAGTGCAACAGCCATGGGGTAAGTGGAAGGACTTGGGGGGCAGAGCCGTAGTGGTCTGGGGTTGCAGGGTTTGCGTGGGTCTGCCGAAGACCCATTACGATTTCTGCAGCCCAGTCCCCGCCTCCAGAATCCTAGAGCCAGCCTATCAGCATGAAAGGAGAGTTTTTTAGCCGCTGGGAAGTCTTCTCATCCTTTGTGCTGATTGGAGCCAATGGGAGTGGAAGGAGGGGAGTCGGCCATTGAGGATGGGCTCCTGGGGTCACTCTGGAGAAGGGGCTCAGGAAGAACACCTAGGGGGATTTTGTTCTGTATATGCTCCAAATCTAAGCATTTAGGAACACACTGAAATCACAAGACGCTTCAGTTTCGAGAGAACGACGTGCAAGTTCTGTTGTGGACAGTGGGACTTTCAGGGAAAATGCAACTTAAGTTATTCTGAAAGAAGATATCGGAGCACTCCAAATTATTTGCCCATGAACGTGCACAGAAAATAGTAGATCTGGCTGAAAGGCCACACAGGGAGGTTTTCATTGAGTGTTGCAATGTCTCTGCCCAGTACAGTCGTACCTTGGTTTTCGAACAGCTTAGTTTTCAAACGTTTTGGCTCCCAAACGTCGCAAATCCAGAAGTGACTGTTCCGGTTTGCGAACTGTTTTTGGAAGCCGAACGTCCGACAGGGCTTGGCTGCAGGACCTTCCTGCAGCTAATCAGAAGCCGTGCTTTGGTTTTTGAACGTTTTGGGAGTCGAACGGACTTCTGGAATGGATTCTGTTTGACTTCCAAGGTACGACTGTATACCTGTAGCAGCATCTCCATCCTCATCGTTCAGCCTGGACACTGAAGTCCAGCTCCGAGGGTCTTCTGGCGGTTCCCTCACTGTGAGAAGTGAAGCTGCAGGGAACCAGGCAAAGGGTCTTCTTGGCAGTGGCGCCCGCCCTGTGGAACGCCCTCCCATAAGATGCCAAGTAGATAAATAACTACATGACTTTCAGAAGACGTCTGAAGGCAGCCCTGTATCGGGAAGTTTATAGTGTTTGATTTTTTGCTGTGTTCTTATTCTGTTGGAAACCACCCAGAGTAGAATTCTAAGATTATTGTACAATCTTGGTAAAGGGTGTGGCAGTGATTATTGTGAAGGCATCCTGCACCTCTGAACCTGCCACTACTCTACTGTATGGGAGGAGGGGAGTTAGAAGCCAGGAATCTCCTCCCCCTTCCCCTCACAGAACTACAATTCCCAGAGTTCCTTGCGATGACAGATTGCTAAACCCCTCTGGGAATTGTAGCTCTATGACGGGAAGGGGTGTGTGTTGCCTAACAACTCTCAGTCTCCTTAACAAACTACAGTTTCTCAAGATGCTTTGAGGGAAGGCATGGCCCATTTAAAGTGGTATGATACTGATTTAACTGCATTGCATGGATGGAGGCTGAGTTTCAGCAACCCCGTCTCCCATAGAGGCGGATTGGGGCCTCCGAGGGTAACCCCTTGATGGGCCACGATGTGGGGAAAGTGAAGGGGAAAAAGAAAGCGCTCTGGCCTTTTCCGATTCTGCCAAGTCACCTCCTTCTGTGGGTCCTTCTTCCCTGTTTGCAGGTATGTAACAGCAAAGGACACTGCCATTGTCAGTCTGGCTGGGCTCCTCCGAACTGCCTGAGCAGTGGGTCAGGGGGCAGCATAGACAGCGGATCAGCTGCTATGGAGTCAAGTAAGTAGCCGTGGGGCCCAGTGGGCTGGGATAAGTGCTGCAATTCTCAAAGAGGCTGAACGGTCAATTGTAGCTTTCTGGGGGGAATAGGGGTTGCTCCTAACAGCTCTCGTTACCCTTATCGAACCCCGGGTCCCGGGGATCTTTGGGAGAAGCCATGACTGTTTCAAGTGGCATCACAGGGCCTAGGACCCTCATACCTACGGGACCGCCTCTCCCGGTCTGCCCCACGGAGAGCCTCAAGGTCCATAAATAGCAACACCCTAGTGGTCCCGGGCCCTAAAGAAGTTAGATTAGCTTCAACCAGAGCCAGGGCCTTTTCAGCTCTGGCCCCAGCTTGGTGGAACTCTCTGTCTCATGAGACCAGGGCCCTGCAGGATCTGATTTCTTTCCGCAGGGCCTGTAAGACAGAGTTGCTCCGTCTGGCCTTTGGCTTGGAGCCAATTTGATTCCCTCCCTCCCTCTCTTTCTTTTTTCTTTTCCTTCTCCTCCTGCGATGAGGCATTTTAATGAGGCATTTTAATATTTTAATGTTTTGGTATTTTAATGTTGAATTTTAATTTTGTTTTAAGTTGTAATCATTCAATTTGTTTTTATTATTGCTTGTTAGCTGCCCTGAGCCCGGGCTTGGCTGGGGAGGGCGGGGTATAAATAAAAAATTATTATTATTATTATTATTATTATTATTATTATTATTATTATTATTATTTAAATGCGACTCGACAAACTTCTCACATCAAAACCTTTGAAAAGGCCTTCAGCTATTTTTCTAGCCGTTAGCTTCCATTGCTGCCATTGATAACCTGCTTTCAGGTCTTGCTTTCGGGCTTCCCCATGGGGAATCCAGTTGACCACTGGGAGAACAGGATCCTGAGGCAGGTGACCCTTTGGCCTGATCCAGCAGCCATGCTGTTTTTATGTTCCTATCTGACACCCGTTCTGGGCCTGTTAACAACTCAGTTGGCTCAAGAAAGGCATGGTTAGCCAGGAGTCTTATTTCTATTACTTACTTCTATTTTATTTTATTACTTACTATTTATTATCTACCTAATCATCATTATTTAAATCATATTCATGTGTTGAAACGCATGTTTTCAAAGCCTCTTCTAGAAGCCGTAAACGTTGCGAGGCAAGACAATTTTGAAAATAAAACATCAGTAACAGCAATGGAAAATACCATAAAAGGAGGCAGACAATTGCTCTTCTGCTTTCTTTTACAACAGTGATTTCCCAAAAGTGCTGTAGCCTGAGGCTGGCTTTTTTTCCCTTTTCTCTTCCAAATTAAAAAACTTGAAGGTGCACATAATTCTTAGACCCAGAAAGCAGGTCCCAGTGAAAGGTCACACAGCCTTGAAGGACACTCTTGCATATACAAACCAGCCACATAGTTGTTATATCTCCCTAGCATCCCTTCCAGACATCCTTTTTATCTTGCATTCCTGACAATTTGTGCTCCTGATGGCATCAGGATGGTTTTGTATGCGATCCTGCTCTTGATAGCCTTTGCTTCTCTTTTCTGTCCCGCTTTTGTTATGTTCTAATAGCACGAGACTCCCCCCTCCAGGCGGCAATAATGTTGATCACATTGGGGAAGCTTTGCAGAACTGCTCGTAAAAGCAGGATGGCGTGGGGGACGGTTAAAAATCCGCCATGAATGCGTGCTTTTTTCGTCGATGAGAAGAACCTAAGGAGATCCAAGCAGGCTCGTCTCGCGTTCTTAACTTTGCAGAACACAGCTGCAAAGTACAGCAGCCCAGGGTTGTCCCGAGCAAAGTCCTACAGAGAGCACAGACCCCTTTAAATAACTCTGTCCAAACTGGTCGCGTTGTGGGTTTACTCTCGGGACTAGCACTGGATGCAAATCCCAGTCTGGAGGAACCCCCTAGTGCAGTGGGTCCCCAGATGTTGTTGGACTACAACTCCCATCATCCCTGAGCTCTCGCCTTGCTAGCTAGGGGTGATGGGAGTTGTAGTCCAACATCTGGGGATCCACAGGTTGAGAAAGGCTGCCCTAGTGTATCATTGCAAGAGGAGATCAGTATCCAGGCCAGATTCTAGGGAAAGAGAACAGCCAGAAGATCCTAGGAAGCGTGGATGAGGCCAGGGGCCTATCTAGTCCAGTCTCCTGTTCTCACAGTGGCCAATTGGATGCCTGCAGGAAGACCACAGGCAGGGCGTAAAGGAAAGAGCCCACTGTTGCTCGTAGGAACTTAAGAACAGCCGTGCAGCCGGATCAGGCCAAAGGAGAGCCATCTGAGCCAGCATCTTGCCCTCACAGCGGCCAACCAAATGCCTGTGGGAAGCCTGCGAGCAGACCCGAGTGCGAGAGCAGCTCTCTGCATTTGCGACTCCCAGGAACTCTCAGTATTCAGAGGGACATCCAGCCTCTGACAGCAGAGACAGAGCAATAGCCATTGTGGCAGGCAGCCACGCATAGCCACCGACAGCTTTGCCCTCCACAAATTCATCTAATCCTCTTTCAAAGCCACCCAAGTCAGTGGCCATCCCCGCCTCATGTGGCAGAGAGTTCCATAGTTTAACTGCGTCAAGAAAGACTTTCTGCTGATCTGTCCCGAATCGTCCAACGTTCAGCACCCATGGACCCAGCTCTCATATGTTGAGAGGGGGAGAACAACTGTCTCCACCCACGCATAATTTTATAGATTCCCATCGTGTCACGTCTTTTCTCTCAGGTTAAAGAAGTCCTAAACGCTGCAGGAGAGTTGCTTCAAGCCTATTGGGAAGAGAGGATTAAACCCCCAGCCCCTCTCCTTCTGCCGAGTGGGTGGATAGCTCTCTATTGTATATAACAGCGTGGGGCGTTGAGAGCTGGTGACTGAGTTGGGAACAAGGTCTCTTTTGTTAGTGGGAACGCAGTGGGGGGAATATACAGCCTGGCATGTGGCATTGTGGACGTGCGTCTGCCTGGCACTGAATAACACACTGTCTCCTCTCCCCCCCACCCTCTCCTTCCCAGGGGGCAGCGCCACCTCGACCGCCTTAGTGCTGACGGCACTCTTACTTGTCTTGGTCCTCTGCCTTGGGATCTGCTGCACCAAGCGGGTGGGTCTCCACAAGCGCCTCTGGCAGATCGGCAAGGGCACCAGCTGCCAGTACAGGTAACGGACGGCACGCCCTCCTTGCCCTTTGTTCCCTGCCCTGCTTTCCACCGGTGTCCCCGTGAAATGACTCCCCCACTTTTCCTCCAACATCCCCTCCAAATGGCTGCCCTAGCAAAGATGCGAACCTTCCTTCCTTCCTCCGTCCCATTAATGTGCCACCCAGGCGGATCAAAGCCGTCATGCCAGGATCTCCTTTCTGATGCTGGTTTTAACTTCAGGACCACAATACCTTTCATAGCACCTCTCCTGATATGACCCTATCTGGATTCCACCCCCTCTTCCACCTTGGTCTTCATCTGAGTCGGTTTTCCAGGTTTTGGAGGGTGGTGGTCAAGGAACAGGGCCTTTTCAGTTGTCTGCGGAGTCCTCTTTCCAGCTGAGGTCTGCCTGCTGCCATCGTTCCGCTTTTATTGGCACCAGGCTGAAACTCTCCTCTCCTTCCAGGTCTCTTAGTGGAGTGTGATCTGTTGGCCGGTGGCCTACATGGTGGGAACATAACCTTGCTGCAGAAATGTTTTTAGTGGGTTTCTTTATGAGCTATCTGCAATGGCTCTATCGGAATGTATTATTTTTATGATTTGTTCTTTTTAATGTTGCTTGGAGACTTGTCTGCAGCAAGCAGTGGAGAAGTCAAATAACTGTGGAGATGGGTTGTATCCCGTTTCAGCCCTAGTCGGAGTAGACCCGCTGAAATTATTTGTTTATTATTGTAATGGGTATGAGTTACTCGTGCATAAACTGGTGCCTCTCTAGGCTAATTTGCCTTGTTAAACCTTTCTGACTGCACAGCCCTTGCTCATCGCGGCTGCCTCAGTCACTGGCAGAATCCGTCAGTGGGCGTTTCTTGAACCTCTTCCAAGATAAAAGTTGTTTGACACCCAGTCTCCTCCTCCTCTCACTGCACGGGAGTCTTCTGTGCAGGAAAGCCGTGGGTAGCGGAGGACCTGGGCTCTCCTCACTGATGTCCAGTGAAGAGTCCCTGAGCCCTCTCTCCACTTCCCCCGTCTGCCTCCCTTTATCCCCGGTATTACGCTGATTGACTCTCCCTCCACTGAGCTGTTTCTCCCCCTGCTGCTGGGTCCTTCGCCAGCATCATCTGGGAGCCTCCCCTTCGCCTCTCCCTCCGATGTCAGTTCCCTGACATTTATGTTTTTATCCCACCTTTCCTCCAAGCGGCTCATGGTGGCATCCACAGTTCCTCCTCCTCCCCATTTTATCCTTGCAACAACCCTGCGAGGGAGCTTAAACTGAGAGACAGTGTCTGGCCCAAGGTCACCCAGTGAACTTCCCGACTGGGTGGAGGATTTGAACCCTAGAATCATAGAGTTGGAAGAGACCCCAAGGGCCATCGAGTCCAACCCCCTGCCAAGCAGGAAACACCATCAGAGCACTCCTGACATATGGTTGTCAAGCCTCTGCTTAAAGACCTCCAAAGTAGGAGACTCCACCACACTCCTTGGCAGCAAATTCCACTGTCGAACAGCTCTTACAGTCAGGAAGTTCTTCCTAATGTTTAGGTGGAATCTTCTTTCTTGTAGTTTGGATCCATTGCTCCGTGTCCGCTTCTCTGGAGCAGCAGAAAACAACCTTTCTCCCTCCTCTATGTGACATCCTTTTATATATTTGAACATGGCTATCCTATCACCCCTTAACCTCCTCTTCTCCAGGCTAAACATAAACATGATCTCCCAGCTCTTCGTCCAATACTCTAACCACTACACGACCGCAGGCTCCTTAACCAACATGACTAACTTAGGTCCATTAATTTCAGTGGGCTTACTCTAAGCAGAGCGCAATTGGATGCCACCCAGTAATGATAATTCCTGCCCTAACCTCCACCTGATCCCTCACATTGTGTTGACACCTGGCTGTTTCTCTCCCCACGCGCCCATTCCGTGCCCCACAAAGGGACCTCTGTTCTCCCCTCTCCCCAATGTCACACACTGCTGTGGAACCCTAACTCTGCTCCCCTCACCCTGCAGCACTGAGGCAGAGTCCCGGGTGCGATTCATCCGCCCAGCTGAACAAAGAGGGTAATATGGCTGATCCTGCAACAGCTGAGCTTTGATGTCATTTTTGGGTGTGAATGAAATGGTGGAGGCTCCCCCCCTTTCTATCTGGTGCTGGTTTGGTACTTTGCCTGGGTTTGGTGCTTCCATACCGTATTTTTCGCCCTATAGGACGCACTTTTCCCTCCTCCAAAAATGAAGGGGAACTGTGTGTGCGTCCTATGGGGCGATTGCAGGCTTTCGCTGAAGCCTGGAGAGCGAGAGGGGTTGGTGTGCACCGACCCTTCTCGCTCTCCAGGCTTCAGGAAGCTCTCCGCAATCCTTGGGACCCCGCGGGAGTTCCTGCCGGTCCCCCAAGGCTTGTGGAGAGCTGCCTGCATCCCAAAGCCCGGGGCACGCTAAGAAGCGTGCTCCGGGCTTTGGGCAGCTCTCCGCAAGCCGTGGGAGCCCAGCGCGACTTCCCACCGGGCTCCCTAGGCTTGCAGATAGCAGCCTGTTCTGGGGGCTGGGGTCGGGGGAAGCTCGGGCGTCCCCCGCCCCAGCCCCGCACCTGGGGGGGGAAAAATAAATTTATCCCCCCCCCCCAAACGGTGCGCCCTATGGGGCGAAAAATACGGTATTTCTCTTGCGTGCGCTCTTCTCTCCTTTGGGGCGAAATCCAAGTCCTCGAGGGCTGCTTGTGGACTCTAGAACCTTTTGCATCTTGAGGGCCGCATTCCCTTCTGGATGACCTATTGGGGGCCGCATTGCAGCGCTGGGCGGAGCCAGAGGCAAAAGTGTGTTGGTCTCTCTCTGTGTTGTGTATATGTGTGTGTTGGCCTGTAATATGTCTCCTAAGTCCAAGGCCTCAGCCTTCCTGTTCTCCCCATCAGGATCACACACCCTGAGCCTCGGACTTACAGCCAAGCCCCCCCAGGGCGCCCCCGCCCCCCACAGTTCAGGCAGAACACTGAGCTCCAGCTCATGCCGACTTCCAAGGTAAGTGATGGGTTCCCACCTTCGTATGTGGATGGCGCCTGGCTGTGCCACCTGTGATTGCTGCATTTCTTTCATTTACTAATTCGTTAGATTATTACAATATCATCTTATGGTTCAGACCCCTTACTCACAGCCCCTTCCAAGGGTCCCTATTTTTTCAGGGACGTTCCTGATTTGGAGAAGCCGTCCTGGTTTCTGATTCGATCCCACTTTTCCTTAGGCTGTCCCTATTTTCATCGGAGAAATGTTGGCGGGTATGGAGTTATCTGACCCTCCAAGCCAGGGGTCAGCAAACTTTTTCAGCAGGGGGCTGGTCCACTGTCCCTCAGACATTGTGTGGGCCCAGACTATGTTCTGAAGAAAAAATGAACAAAGTCCTATGCCCCACAAATATCCCAGAGATGCATTTTAAATAAAAGGTCACATTCTACTCTTGTGAAAACATGCTGATTCCTGGACCATCCATGGGCCAGACTTAGAAGGCGATTGGGCCGGATCTGGCCCCCGGGCCTTAGGTTGCCTACCCATGCTCCAAGCTGTCCGAAGGCAATCCTGTAAAGGGAAGGTTTTTTTAAAAAAAATGTTTAATGTTGTGTTATGTTTTTATATACAGTGGTGCCCCGCAAGACGGAAAACCCGCTAGACGAAAGGGTTTTCCGTTTTGGAGGTGCTTCGCAAAACGAATTTCCTATGGGCTTGCTTCGCAAGACGAAAATGTCTTGCGGGTTCCTGCGGGGTTCCCCCCCCTTTTTCCCAAGCCGCTAAGCCGCTTATCAGCTGATCCGCTAAGCTGCTTATCAGCTGATCCGCTAAGCCGCTTATCAGCTGATCCGCTAAGCCCGCTAAGCCGCTAATGGGCTTGCTTCGCAAGACGAAAAAACCGCAAGAAGAAGAGACTCGTGGAACGGATTCTTTTCGTCTTGCGAGGCACCACTGTATGTTGGGAAGCTGGCCAGAGTGGCTGGGACAACCCAGTCAGATGGGCAGGGTATAAATAGTAAAATTATATCATTATGGAATGGGACGTCCCTATTTTCATCGGAGAAATGTTGGAGGGTATGTACTTGCAATAATGAGATACCAGAAGAATTTGGAGGGGTGCTGCTTTGACAAATTGGTACAATAAAGTCTGGCAAATAAGCACTTGGGGTTTTTTTTGGCAGGGGGGTGGAATTGACTAACTAAACTTGGCCCAAGGTTTGAAGCACAAAGACCTTTTTGCCACGAATCAATACACCACCTTTTTATGCACATGGCTAAAAATGAATAGAGGGCTCCCCTAACACTATAAAACCTTGTGGTTAATGCAAACTGCATACAGTGGTGCCCCGCAAGACGAATGCCTCGCAAGACGGAAAACTCGCTAGACGAAAGAGTTTTCCGTTTTGGAGGTGCTTCGCAAAACGAATTTCCTATGGGCTTGCTTCGCAAGACGACAATGTCTTGCGAGTTCCTGCTGGGTTTCCCCCCCTTTTTCTAAGCCGCTAAGCCGCTTATCAGCTGATCCGATCAGCAGATAAGCCTCTAAAAACCGCTAATAGCGCTAATCCGCTAATCCTTCAATGGGCTTCCTTCGCAAGACGAAAAAAACGCTAGACGAAGGAGAATCACAGAACGGATTCTTTTCGTCTTGCGAGGCACCACTGTATTGCCTTCCATACTAATGGGTAGGAACGTATGTTCTTTGGTTGTTATTTTGGATGTAAGGCCTAAACTTCCATCTTCAGGGCTAGGGTGGGATATTTTATTTATTTGTTGCATTTATACCTCCACCTTTTTCTTCAGGGAGCCCAGGGTGTGGAGTACATGGTTCTCACCATCATTTAATCCCCACCATAACCCTGTGAGGTCGGCTAGGCTGAGAGGCAGTGGCTGGCCCAGGGTCACCCAATGAGCTTCCTGGCTGAGTGGGGATTTGAACCCAGGTCCTAGTCCGACACACAGCTTACAACCACCACACAGTGCAGGCTCTCGGCTACATGTGTATGATGTAGTTGTATGATAATTGCATTTTTGTTGGATGAGAGGAAGCTGTTTTAGTGCTGCAAAAGGAAAGAATAGGGTAAATTTTAGTGTGTGTTTTAGCATCAATTCCCTCCCCCCCCCCAAAAAAAAATATATATACAGGAGGTAGGTTTTCAAATTACTGAACTGAAGCACTCTCTCCCTTCCTCCCCAATAGCAACAATTTTATTTTATTTTAGCATTAACAAAAATTACCTCTCCCAGTTCTTCTTTATTATATTTATTACATTTTGTTTCTTTAAAAATCAACTTATTAAATACGATGGATCCAAACTGGGGAGCGGGCAGTTGTGCAGAGTCTGAAGAAAACCAGAATCTCATGAACTTCTTTTACGCACAATCTCCACACACCCAGCTGTCAAATTTTGTTTCCTGGTGATAACTTGTTAAGTTGTACTTTTCAGCCTTACGGACATTGCAAACTTTTAATTCCAAGGTTGCAGATAAAACGTTTAGTCAATTTGTGTTTAGTAAATTTGTATACCATGTGTGTGCATGTTTACATCTATACAGATAGATATCTATATCTGTCTAGATCAGTTACAGGTTGCTCTGAAGTTTTCACTGATTATAATCGGTCCGTTTGTGTGTTGGTTGCCATGGTAACTATAGGCGTGGGGCCTGTCTCCTAGGCTGCTGCTATTGGTCATTGATGGTGGTGGGCTGTTGGGCTGTTGCCACAGGTGATTGGCTGAATTGTTGCTGACAGGTGGCGGGGCTTAGAAACTGTTGCTATGGCTGGCTGTGGGAGTGGTCAGTTACTGTTGGGAGGCGGGGCTTACAGGTCCTTCAATCCTGTTACATCCTAAGAGTGTTACCTTGGTTTTTTGTTGGTTTGGGTGGGTTTTTTTGGGGGGGGGGATTAGTGGGAAAAAAGAAGCAATTACCCTTTGCACCAAAAGAGAGAAGTTCCCTTCCACCCCGCTGGCCCGGAAGCATTTGATGCTAAATGTAATATTTTAATATAAACTCAGCTGCATACACTGCAGACTAATTTTAATCATGAAGTGCCGTCTCAGTTTGAAGGGCTTAATTTTCCAGGCCTACCCTCCAAATGCTGAGTAGAGTTAAAAAACGAGAGAGAAAAGTTGGGTGGGGGGCTTTGCAATGGAGTATGCTGGTAGAGGGCGTGGAATGGAGTGTCCCAGAAGCAGAGGTGTGGCTGGCTGGCTGGCTGGGAGCCTGAACAGGAGCGCTCTTTTTTAGGAGCTGGGGATGCGCTGCAACATTTTTGTTGCTGCGCAACCCCTTTGTTTAATTTTTAAGTCGGAAGAAGGGGCCCGGCGCGTCCATAAGGGAGCTGACTCTCTCACAGGCCCCTCTCTCCCTGTAAACACAGCCCTGAATAAAAGGCAAACCTTCAGAATGGAACAATTTCCCCAGAAAAAGGGGGAGGTGTTGCCCTGTGAGACTATATGGTATTGTGAAAGAGCAGGTAGAAGTGTAGATAGGACTGGCTAAGGAGAAAGTCCCACAGCACCCTCAAGTGGCTGGAGGGTGTTATGACAGCTTGTGCTGCCTCCTTAGGCTTACTGCAAAGGTGGGACTCTGACTCCCATCAGCGCCGGCATCCAGTGATGATGGGAGTTGTAGTCCATCCACATCTGGAGGGCCGCAGCTTCCCCAGCCCTGCTGTTACTAGGCTTAAATGCTCTATAATTCACCAAAACCCTGTGCCAGATTTGTAGAAACCTGGTTCTAAGCCAGAATAGATGTGACAAAACTAGGTTAATTAATTTGAGTGGGTTTGTTCTGAGTAGAGCATGGCTGGATATGACCTCTAAATGCTTATTTTTTTAATTCCTGGGGCTCATTGGGATTCTTTAAAATGTGACTAGGAGAAGACCCCCTTCCTTAATTTTGGAACGCCCTTTAGTTTCTCCTTCCTAAGCTTCCCAAACCAGGCTCAGGCTGGCTGGTGGCAGTTTAACCCAGTGGAGCTCGAGGCACTCTGTACGTGCTCTGGGACACCCCTTTCTTCTTACTCACGCAAGGTGTTCACGGCAGAGTCTCTGCAATATGTTCTGGGACCGATCTAAGACTCAGAATTAAATTCCTAAATAGACGAGAAATTTTTTGGGGTGCCTGTTTCTCTCTGTCTGTCTCTCTTTTCTCCTTGCATGGTTGCATTTGCATGAATGTTTGTGCCTCTCATGTACCCCTAGCCATGCATGCCACAGGCTGGAACGATAACACCCTCTCTCTCTCTCTCTCTCTCTCTCTCTCTCTCTCTCTCTTTCTCTTTCTCTCTATCTCTTCCAATCTGCTCTCTGGCTTCCTTGTGGCGCTGCCTTCCGTCTCTCTGCAGCCTGCTGCCCCCGATGCCTCTCGACCTGACCCACCATCCAAGCCTCTTCCGCCTGACCCGATCCCAAAGGGTCAACAGGTAACGGAGCGGGAGGAAGGAGGGGGCAGGGGCAGCTTGTCCCTTGACCCCATTGCATGGTCTTCTGCGACGGGAGGAAAAGTTGTCGGTCAATGGCAGGGCCTCAGTGTTTTGTGTGCAGGTGTCCCAGATTCAATCCCTGATGTTATCTCCGGCTAAGTGTTGCCTGAAACCCAGGAGAGAGGCTGCCAGTCCGTGTGGACATTGCTGAGCTAGATAGACACAATGGACTAACTTTGGTATTTAAAAAAGACAACCGCTTCCCGGCTTCCTCTTTAAATCAGAGCTTTATGCAGAACCACCCCTACTAAAAAAGTTAGCCAACAAACTTAAAATAGCTTGGGGAGGACAAGCAAAGGAGGATGCCTCCCCCCCTCCCCTGTGTGACTCCCCTTTATTACATGCACAGCACAAGACCTATCCCCCCTCCCCAAGCATACAAATCAATATGACTAATTTGACCCATCAACACAGCTCCCTTCACCAACAAACGACACTGCAACCAGCTGAACGCAACGAACCAAGCTCTGGGCTCTCTGATCTCTCGCTGTGCCAATGAAAATAGATAGATAGATAGATAGACCTACCTCCGTGACGGTGGCACAAAATCCCTGCCCAAACACTGCAATAGAACGAAAGGTCATTATTCTCCCTATTTCTCTCTCTCCCCTCTCTTTCCCCCCATCTGCACAATGTCTGACAACAGTGTCTCATACTGAATGTCAACAAACCGTGAAAAAGGCCCTATGAATTCTGTGAACTGCCCTAAGACCTTTGGGTATAGGGCGGTATATTATTATTATTATTATTATTATTATTATTATTAATAGAAAGTGGAGATACTATATGTACTTTTCCATGTTCGTTTGTTTTGTAGCACAAGAAAATCTGTAATAAAAAAAATGATTTAAACAAGAAGAGAACCATGAGGACTAGAATCCAGCAAAATCCAACCACAGGTTTCCTCATCCCTGGTCTAAGCTGACCGGCAGGGCCCCTCCAGGTTTTCAGACAAGAGAGCCTTTCCCAGCCCTACCTTGAGAGATGCCGGAGGCTGAAACGGAGTCCGTCTGCATGCTCTGTTTCTGAGTCGCGGCCAAACCTTAAAAACATGTAAGGTTCCGGTCCTCATGGTTCTGAACAAATACAAACATAGGAAGCTGCCTGCTGCTAAGGCCATTGTTTCCACCCAGCGGTGGCTCTCCAGGGTCTTTATCCAGCCCTGCTTGGAGATTCTGGGGATTGGACCTGGGACCCCCTTAATCCAGATCTGCCTTCCCTTAGTAAACAGCAAGGCCCTCCCGTGCTTCTTCCAGAGCTGCTCCCCCAACATACAACCCCCCCAATCTTTCTTCTTCTTCTTCTTCTTCATCCGAGCATGTCTTGTCTGTTGCTGTACCTCCTCTTTCTGCCCAGGCCTCGGTCCAGGACAGGCCAGCGCCCCCAACGCGCCCATTGCCTGCTGACCCCATTCCTAAAGATGCTCAGGTAACTGGCAGCATGGTGCCATTCCTGGTGGTGGTGTGTGGTTTTTTTGAGAGGGAGGAGGGTGGTCTCTTTGGGCAGGGTGGAAGGTGGATGGGAACAGCTGTGGGAGTTAATGGGAAGGTCTCGGTTCAGGCCCTCCCCCAGTTCCCCTCCAAAAACAGGGAGCGATCCCTCTTCTCCATACACCGAATATTGATAAATTCCATCCAAAATCCATTTCCAAGGACGAATCCCAGTTGTCCGGGAAATTCCAGGCGTATGCCAGCCCTATTCCTCCCCGGCCGATGGGGAAGAATTTTTATCGCATAATTTTCACCTTACCTGGCTCTCATCCTGGTTTGGGCCAAGCAGAAAGCTGCTGGAGAAGTTCCTGGTGATTTTTTGTGCTGATTGCGCTTCTTGGAGCAGAGCAGTGCGATGTCATACCCAAGGCATTCTGGGAAGTGCCAAGAAAAAAGCACACCAAGAACTCAGGCCAGTGTAAGTTTCAATAGTGGGAGTGGTCCCTTCTCGCAAATCAATAGTCAATAGAAACAAAAACTAATCCATTCAAAAGTATGTATTCTGACAAGGGTTACAGACTCAAATAGAGATTGCAAACTCTTAACAGAGATTACAAACTCAAACTCATAAAAATGTGTACAACACAATAATTCATTACAGAATTAGAGATAAGAGTTTATGAGCAGAGATAAGTTCACGTTAGTCCAGATTCGTCGTGGAGGTCTTAGTTTCAATCACTGAGCAGAAGTCAGAAGTCGGTTATGGATTAGAAACCAGGACAGGGCCCTGTTTCGATGTATTCACCGTCATCAGCTGGAGGTATCAAATATTACATGAAAATACGTTTAAATTCTCAATTATCATAAATTATAATTTATAAAACAGTATTATATAACATTTGGTTCCTTACCTAATTTTTAAAGGGTCATGTAAGTTTGAAGGCTTTCGGATAAATATAACCTGTTATTTTCTACGTTTCTCAAGGATAACAACTGAAAATAATCAATATTAATAATAGTTACACGTGTTGAATTGAATTAAAAACTCTAAGGTTACTATTGACTATTGATTTGCGAGTGGGGACCACTCCCACTATTGAAACTTACATTGGCCTGAGTTCTTGGTGTGCTTTTTTCTTGATATATTTAATAACAAGAACTCCAATTTATTCTGGGAAGTGCAGCTGATGGGAAGCTCCCAAGAGAGCCTAGCGTTGCTGTATGTGGGATGCAGCCTTCTTTAGCATCTCATGCGATACTGGGACCTTGCGGCCATCCAGGCCGCAATGTCGAGAGGTTTGGAGCAGACAAAAGGAAAGACTGTGGAACTCACTGCCACAGGAGGCAGAGAGGGCCACCGACATGGGCGGCTTTGAAAGAGGATTAGACAGATGGGTGGAAAAGAAAGCTGTTCCGCTCGCAGAGCTACAATTCCCAGAGTTTCCCCGGGAAGAGGGATTAAGTGTTAAACCACCCGCAGAATTGTATAGCTCTGTGAGGCAAATGGGGAGGTCTCTTAACCGCTCTCGGCACCCAGAACAAACTACAGCTCCCAGAATTCTTTGAGAGAAGCCATGCCTGTTTAATGGGCTATCCCAGTGCTTTAAATGTATGGTGCATATTAAAGATATGCAACCACTTGAAAGAAACAATTAGGCCTAGGATTAAAATGGAATTAAATTTATAAATAAGAAAATGTACGATAAGGAAAGCTATGTAATATGATTAGGACTGTGATATGGTTTTTTGAAACTCTGATATTGGAAACTGCTACATATAATTACTAAGAAATTCGGATGGAAGAGATTCGAGGAAGTCAAATACTATGTTTATGAAGATGGATGGTACTTAATTTTAATTAATTAAGTGGTAATATGTTGTATGTATCTTTTTTCTTTTTTCTCTTTTTCTCCTATTTTTTGTTTGTTTTTATTATTGTTAATCTTTTTTTTTACTATGTTTATCTATTGAAAATAATAAATATTATTTGAAAAAAAAGTATGGTGCGAATGTGGCCTGAGGCAAATTTTTGACACGGGACACAACAACCAGTCAGTGGTGTTTAAAACCCAGTGTACCACTTTGAACAGCCATGGCTGTCATTGTCATTCTGTCATGACAGAAAGACCAAGAGAAAAGCGACAGAAAGACTAAGAGAAAAAGACAACAGAGACTTTGAAAAAGATTGGGAACCCTTCGTATTATATTTTCAGAAACGAAGAAAGGCAGTAGACTTGATGGCAGGATTTAAATAAACATTCACATTATTAGTACCAGAAAATGTTTAGAAGACAGTGGAATAAGATGATGTAGTTAATTTTATTTTTATGTTTATGGGTTTGATGTTATGTTATTAATAACCTTTTCTGTTGAGAGATAGCAAACGGGGTGAAAATAGAAACAAACCAGAAACGCAAGGTGGGGGAAGTCTTGGAGGGGAGGGAAGGAGGAATATATAGTAAATGTTAAGAATTTGAGATGTATGTAATGAATGAAAATGAAAAATGAAAAAAACTTTTTTTAAAAAAAGAACAGCCGTGGCTTTTCCCAAAGAATTTTGGGAGCTGTTTTCTTGTCAAGGGTGCTAAGAGTTGCTAGCAGGCCCTTCTATTCCCCTCCTAGAGTTGGGGTAACAATCCCTTTTCCGAGGGGAAAGAAGTGAAACTTGTAACTCATTTACGTGGTTCCACTCTCTGAGCATAATTTAGCTTGACACCAGCCATGGAAATATAGATAATATTCGTGTAAGGGGCATCTGGTTGGCTACTGTGGGAAGAGCATACTGGGCTGGCTGGGTCATTGGCCGGATCCAGTCTTCTTACGTACTTAAGTTGACGTCGAAGCAAGCAGAAAAATGATAGAACCCTTGGCCATTTTGTAAGGTTAATTGAAGTGAGCGGCAGCCCCCTTGCAAAGATGTCAGGAAAAATTGCTCATACACACATTACAAATAGGTAGCCGTGTTGGTCTGCCATAGTCAAAATAAAAAAAGTTCCTTCCAGTAGCACCTTAAAGACCAACTAAGTTAGTTCTTGGTATGAGCTTTCGTGTGCATGCACACTTCTTCAGATACACTGAAACAGAAGTTGCCAGATCCTTCTATATAGTGAGAAGGTGGGGAGGGGTATTACTCAGAAGGGTGGTGGGAATGGGTGATTGGCAGATAGCTGAGATGAGCCTGTTGACGCCTCTTAATGACTCTTAATACCCCTCCCCACCTTCTCACTATATAGAAGGATCTGGCAACTTCTGTTTCAGTGTATCTGAAGAAGTGTGCATGCACACGAAAGCTCATACCAAGAACTAACTTAGTTGGTCTTTAAGGTGCTACTGGAAGGAATTTTTTTATTCATACACACATGTTCTTTTTGCATTGTGTGTGTGTGTGGTGTCGCACCCATGCACTTAATGAAGAGTCTAAAAATAAATATTCTGCACCTCTCTGGCCTCCGCCCCCTTGCTAGCGTGAGGTGGTGCGCAAGCGTTTCAGCCCGCGTCGCAACCCGCCTCCCCTAATTCAGGCTCCCTCTGTTTTCCTCTCAGCCCCCTGCCAAGCCTCCGCCACCCCAGAAACCGCTCCCTTCGGATCCCCCCCGGGCCGAACTCTGCGCTGTTCCCAACTATGACCCTCGGGTCCAGATGCTGCCATCGAGGTGAGTGGAAGAACGGGAAGCGGCTGGGGTGGGAGAGGCTGAGAGGGAGACGGCTGCTTCTTTTCCAGGTGCGGGGATTTGGAGGAGAGGGCTGGTGGGCAAGACAAGCTGCTTAAACCAGGGCTTCCCAAACATGGGTCTCCAGCTGGTTTTGGACTACACTTCCCATCATCCCTGACCACCGGTCCTGCTAGCTAGGGATGATGGGGGTTGTAGTCCAACAATAGCCAGAGACCCATGTTTGGGAAGCCCTGCCTTTCAACGGTGCTGCAGGTGGTTTTAGATGTTCTCAATACCGTATTTGCTCGAATGTAATGTGCACTTTTTTGGCCAAATTACGTTGTGAAAATTAGGGTGCGCATTAGATTTGATGGTGCATTAAAAAGTAAAGGTAAATGGACCATTAGGTCCAGTCGTGACCGACTCTGGGGTTGCAGCACTCATCTCGCTTTATTGGCCGAGGGAGCTGGCGTACAGCTTCCGGGTCACGTGGCCAGCATGACTAAGCCGCTTCTGGTGAACCAGAGCAGCACATGGAAACGCCGTTTACCTTCCCGCTGGAGCGGTACCTATTTATCTACTTGCACTTTGACGTGCTTTCGAACTGCTAGGTTGGCAGGAGCAGGGACTGAGCAACGGGAGCTCACTCCTTTGCGGGGATTCGAACCGCCGACCTTCTGATCGGCAAGTCCTAGGCTCTGTGGTTTAACCCACAGCGCCACCCGCGTCCCTGATGGTGCATTAGATAAATGCGGCAATAATAGTAGCCTCGTACCCAATGTTGCTTGGGAATTCTATTATTATTATTATTATTATTATTATTATTATTATTATTATTATTATTATACCACCCTTCATTGAAAGATCTCAGGGCATTTCACAAAATAAAAATGCAAGATAAAAGCACAAATAAATAGTTAGAAACACACACAAAAATAATCCCCACCCCCCAAAAATGCAGTGCAATTTTGAATGGTGCAGCGATTCAAAATGGCGTCCAATTGTATGTGCTGGCCAGCAGTCAGGGATGTTGTAACTTAACGTTATTGGATTCCGGCTCCCATCAGCCCCCAGTCATCATGGGCAATGGTTAGGGATGATGGGAGTTGTAGTCCGGCGACATCTGGAAGGCTCCCTAGCCCTGCTCTAGTGAAGTTAATTTTAAAAAGAACTTGTTATGACACGTACGCCTCAGCGCGAACCTTTCCTTCTTTCTCTGCTTCCCACGCAGGCCAGCTCCTCCTCCTCCTCCTCCCATGGTGTCCGGCCCGTCATTACACATCCACAATATCTAACCCAGGCCAGGCCAGGCCCACGGACTCTTCCTGCGGTGCCCCTCTCCGGCCGAAACGGGCGATGAGGACGACAACCCCAGCCCCTTCCTGGCACTCGCTTCGCTGGCTGCTTCGGATTTACAGGAGGGCGGCTTTGCACCCTTGCGAAGGCAGGGCTGTGTTTTGTTTTGTTTCCCCACCTTTGCCCAGAAGTCGCACTCCTAGCTTGGCTGGAAACCTCCGCCGTTTTGGCGCCATTTTGGCTCCAAAGTCCCTGCTTTTGGTTTCGGAACCTGGACACAAGGAACTGTGGGGGGAAAGGGAACAAGTCTTTGCACTGGTGAAAAAGGAGGGCGAAGGTGTGTGTATGTGTGTGTGAGTGTGAGTGTGTGTGTGTGTGTGTGTGTGTTTATGAGGGATGTCATTCCCTAAGGGAATCCTCCCCTCAAGAATCTTGCCTGGAAATCGCCCCTTTCTTTTCTTCGTAATAAAAACGGACTGGTTCCACTTATTTCTTTCAGCGCCTCTTTATCCAGGCTGGGACTGACCACCAGGGAAGGCCTGCCTCAGGCTCCATCTAAAGGTGCCATCATCTTTTAGCAAATGTACCCGCAGGGCAGGGGAGTTGCCCCCCTGTCCCGTTCCGTCGGAGCAGCTGTGGTGTTGGGTACTTGGGCCACAAATCACCAGTTTGTGTTAGGATTCCAAACAGCCAGGGTCTTTCTCGCACTGTGACCGACGGCCACGTAAGCAAAGAAAAAAAGTGGTATTGGTTTTTTTTAAAGGTGGTGTTTGGGAAGTGGTAGGAGATCTGGTGCCCCGGCAGAAAAGAGCCTGAGTCCAAAGTCCCATCTCCTAAAAAACTCCTCTGCACCCCTGGTTGCTGTTGTCTTTACAGTGGTACCTCTGGATGCGAACGGGATCCGTTCCAGAGCCCCGTTCACATCCAGAAGCAAATGCAACCCGCGTCTGCTTGTCCGTGGGTTGTGATTCGCCGCTTCCGCACGTGCGTGTGACGTCATTTTGATTCATCTCTGCATGTGCGAGCGGCAAAACCCGGAAGTAACACGTTCCGTTACTTCTGGGTCGCCGCGGAGCGTAACCTGAAAACGCTCAACCTGAAGCATATTCAACCCGAGGTATGACTGTACTTAAGAACATAAGTAGAACATAAGTAGAGTTAAAGTGTAGCCATCCGTAGCCTTGTCCTCCACCATGAATTGGTCTAATCCTTTTCTAAAACCATCCAAGCTGGTGGCCACCACTGCCTCTTGTGGCAGGGAGTTCCACAGTTAAGCTGGTTGCTGCATAAAGAAGTCGTTTATTTTGTCTGTCTTGAATCTTCCCGTGGAACTGAATGTTGGAGGCCCAGAAGTTCTGGTGTTAGGAGAGAGGGAGGAAAGCATTTTTTTCAATCCACTTCCTCCGTGAAATGCATAATTGTATAAACTTCTATCATGTCACCTGTTACGTGCCACAAAAAATTCCCAAATGCCGTAACCTTTTCTCGTTGCCTTTGGCGCAGCGCTGGCGATCCGCCTGCTTTATATGTAGCTGTAGTGAGAAATTTTATTTTGCATTCAGAATTCATTTTGCGTTCAGTTTTCTTTGGGGGAATGTGTTCAAATAATTATTCTTGCGCATCAAGCGGCTGATTAATCGTAAGCCTGTTTTGGTGAACCATTTTCTTCTTGCAGTGAGGCTGTTCTCTGAGAGGCGGGTGGGGGTCCCCCCCCCCCCTTTGACAAAAAATTGGTCATTCACCAAGACTCTCCTTTTGTCCTGGGAAGCTGAAAGACACTTCTTGCCATCTGCTGATGCGCATGAGGAATCATTTGGACACGTTCCCCAGATAATATTGTTTAAAAAAACCTTTCCCAAGGACTAATTGGTACATATTTGCAAAAGGCTTAAGAGCAGAAACGGATCTGTAGCCGATTGTTCTGCAGTTTTTGTCGCCCATTGTCCTTTCGTAATATGTTTGTTTCTTTGGAGTGCATTAGTATATTTTCGTATTTATGGGTCTTGCCTCATGGTTGCGTTTGTCTTGGCACAAGGCATCGTGCTTTTCTGGAACCTAAGAGCCTTGTTCAAATAGGAATTGCGGGTCTCAGTTTGCGGGCCAGAGCTTTGGGTGGTCTAGCTTGGACATAACACATAGTATCTGTGAATTTCTGGTATGAAGTGCCAAATTATATTTATTTATTCATTTTGTAAAATTTTACACCACAATGGGGGCGGGGGAAGTGGAACCTTCAGAGCAGTTTATGAAAAGAAAGCGATGAAATTGTCAATAAGAAACAATAGAAAGCAACTGTTCTGAATGTACAAAAAAATAATTAAAATCAGCAATAAGCTAAAACCCGGGTTAAAACATATGCCAAGTCTTGGCTTGTCTGAACAAAAAATATTTCAGCAAGCGCCAAAAAGAGTACAGTCGTACCTTGGAAGCCAAACGCCTTGGGAGTTGAATGTTTTGGCTCCTGAATACTGCAAACCCGGAAGTGAGTGTTCCGGTTTGCGGGCGTTCTTTGGAACCTGAATGTCTGACGGGGCTTTCTGCAGCCAATCAGAAGCTGTGCCTTGATTTCCAAATGTTTTGGAAGTCGAACGGACTTCCGGAATGGCTTCCGACGTACCACTGTACAGGGAAGATGCCTGCGTGATATCAATCAGCGAGGAGTTCCAAAGTTAACTGGTGCCACACTGAAAGATCAGTTGCTTACAAATGCAGAATGGGTATTATGCGGGGCCTGTAGCAGGGCCAGTTCCGCAGATAGAAGTGGCGTAGATGGTATAAGGGAGTTAACTGGTTCCAAGCTGGTAAGGGCTTTTTATACTGGTAGGAATTCGGCCCAGTAGCAAATCAGCAGCCGGTGCAGATTTCTTGAGCACAGGAGTTATATGCTGATAGTGGTCCCTGTCAGCAATCGTGCTGCAGCATTCTGCGCTAGCTGCTGCTTCCGGATCAAGCGCAAGGGAAGCCCCGCATAGGGTGCATTGCAGCAATCCAGTCTTGAATTAAACAGTGTGCATGAGCTGGTGCCACCAAGCCTTATGTGCCCATCCCATAGCTCCGTGGTGTTGTCAAGAAAGCAGCCTGTTTTGTGGACTCAGGACCCAGGCGCAGGTGGATGGAGCAGGGGGGAAGTTGATGAAGTCCAGGTGGAATTTCTCCCCAGGGTCTCCTTCCCGCATGTCTCCAGGTGATGCCGGTGTTATTGATGCGTTTCTGGTAAAGGTGAGGCCTTTGGGGAGAGGAGGTGAAAGAGCTCTGCTCTGAATCAGGTGTATGTGATCATATTTAGGCATGCTGTGGTCCCATGGCAAGGCGAGGCTGCGCATGTTTAGATAAAATGTTCCCAGATTTGAGTTGATTGTGAGATAGGCAGTGGTGGCGTTTGATAAGACTCAGTTGTCTTGATAGGAAAGGGGGACTCTTTAGGTCTGATGTTGATGATTATTATTCATTCATTTAACAAGATTTAGACTTTTATTTTAGAATTTTGTGATTCTAAGATTACATAGTGAAGTCCTCTTGAGCGGTTTACGTAAAGCAAAAGTTAAAAGATTCAGATAAAAACCAAACAAAAACCAAACAACAAAAGCCAGTTGATGTGAAATTTACCAAAATACCAGCTATCTATCTATAGAGCATTAGAACCTTTTGGCTGCTGGTCAGACCAAGGGCCCATTAAGTCCAGTGTCTGTTTTTGCCATAGACAGCCAGAAAACAAGAGTTGGAGAACATGAAACCGACAGATTAATCCATCCGTAGATATTTTGAACCCCTGACTCCTATCATCCCTGACCATTGTGCATGCTGGCAGGGGTTGATAAGGAGTCTGAGTCCTGCAAATGCCTGAAGGAGGTACAAAGTTGGATCCAGAAGCCCCCCCATCTCTCTCCCCCCCTCCCCATCTCAGAATGGCCATCTCTGTTTTACCTTGGATAATTCTCTGTCCTCCACTTTTTGGCAAGCAAGTTGTGGTTGCTTTGCTATACCACTAGGTGGCAGCCCAGCCTAGGAGTCCATCACCCCCCAGCTAAACTTCTAAATAGCCATACAGTTGCCTGCCTTGTTCCTAGAGATTTCGAGACTGGGCAGTGCAAGTAGTAGCAGAGGCTTCTGTTGCAAGGACCTCTGTTGGGGCGTAATGTGTATGTAAGCTTTGATGGTAACACTGAGTTCTTTGCTTGGGGAGAGAAAAGGGGTCAGAACATAGCCAACCCGGTGCAGCCATATCGTCCTCCACAAAATTGCCTAATCTTTCTTTTAATTAAAAAAAGAACACATTTGTATTAACAGACTTTCCATAAATAATCAAGGTACAACAAGTGTCTGCTTTCGAACTGCAGAATACAGGCCAATTACAGTCGTTCTCAGACATTTTTGTTGTAGGCACTGAGGGGTTGAGGGGGGGGAGAGGGAGGAGAAAATAGAAAGAAGAAGAAGAAGAGGGGTGGTGAGGAACACGGTAAACCTTCCTTCTTTACTTAGTATATAAGTGCATCACGTAGATAGGTGCCCCATATCCTCTTTAAAAGCCACCCAAGTCGGTGGCTGTCACTGTGGCAGTGAGTTCCGCAGTTTAACTAGGCCCTGTTTCTTATAAACTTCTGCCATGCCACCTCTTGCCTGCTTTTTCTCTAAACTCGAGAGCTCCCAAGGGTTGCCACCCTACCTTGCAGGGGAGTCGCGTTTGTGAGCCAGCTCCCACCCCCCTCTATCCTCCAACCAGGCCGGCAAAAGGCATAACCCCAGCCAAGCATGGTCACTCAAGGAGAAGGGAGCAAGGCAGAGCCACAGAGGGGTGTGGCTTGAGGGGAAAGGGGTGTGGCCTGGGGAGAGTTCTGAGGGCCGGACAGAGAACCTTGGAGGGCCTGAGGCTCCCTCACCCTTGCTGCTGCTGTTGGAGGTGGCGTCTTCCTGGCTGCCATCGCCGCTGAGTTTCACCTCCCAGGACACACATCCTGTGGCGAAACGTGGAGGTTGAGTCACGGGACGTCCAAGAGTTTCGGAAGGAGGCTTGGCAAGGGGGGTCGCTCCGCCACGCAACCCCTGCGTGAGCTTCGGCTGAAATTGAAATCGCTGGGGATCGGGGCCTGTCGCCCGCACTGCAATTGCATGCTGACCTTGCACTTTGGCACAAGTTCTGTGTGTGTGTTGTGTGTGTCCCACGGTTCAAGCACCTTCTCTCGCCCCCCCCCCCCGTGAGAACAAAGGTTCCCTTGTCCTGCCCAGCCACGCGGATCCATGTTTATGGGGCTTCCCAACCCTGTAATTTCTCCAGGTACGTGACTCTCAACAGGAGCCCCCGGCTGCCAGTCCACATCATGTGCTGGCTAGCTTGGGAAGGAGGCACGACTGGCACTGGAAAGGCACTGCTAAAGCCCCTGGGTTTGGGTATATTTGGGGGGTGGAGGGAGGGAAAGCTTGCCCATCAAAAAAAGCTTGTGTGTATGTGTGTTGGTAATGGAGCACGCCGCGTTTCGCACCCGGCTCCTTAGCCTCCTTACGTGATCTCCACCTGGGAAAAGTATCAAAAGCGGGGTTTTTTAATGACAGGGCATCCTCCAACACCTGGAATTTCTATGGGCCGCCGGGCTGTGTTCTAGGTCCTGCGGGACGTGCCGATCATAATCGATCCCAACTTTGAACTGCCAAAAGAAATTATTTTCCTATGAGTCAAAGCCCCTATAAGGCAGGAATCTTTTTGCCCAGCATGGGGCTCGAACCCACAGCCCTGCGATGAAGAGGCTCGTGTTCTACCAGCCTCTCCTAATGAGAGTATATTTCTTGCTTTGTGAATACAGATAACTCTCCTCTTATGCAGCGGTCCACACCTAAGTGCAAAAACTCATAAAGCCAGGAATCCCCTCAAGGAAACCCCACATGGGTAGGTGGGAATAAATAAATGGAGAGTGGTGAATTCCCTTCCTTTTTTATTTATTTCCGCTCCCCATTTCCTTATTTATTTCCCGCCACCCATGCAAACCTGAATCGCGTGGGCAAAATCAGTGAGTTACCTATATATAAGACAGGGGAGGGGGGGGCACGAGTTGTGTTGCAGGGAGAGGTTCAGAAAAAGGGGAGCAAAATGATCAATAATAATAATAATACAATTTTATTTATATCCCGCCCTCCCTAGCCGAAGCCAGGCTGAGATTGGCTAACAACAGTAAAAGTAACACAGTTTACATAAAATCACAATCTATTAATTGAAATACATTCTAAAATCAATTCATTCAAGGAGCAACTCCTTCCCTATTAGAAAAAGTTGCAGCATTCGAGACTTTTTAATTGAGAGAAAAGGCAAATAAGTCACAACACGATCAACGTTTATAAAATGACGCCTGGTGATCGCAAGCGTAGACATTTGCTGCTGAGCTCAGGACCAGTTTGTGAGCTTCCTTTGAGAATGGGATGCTGGTTTATAGATGGGCCTTGGGCCTCATCCAGTAGGCTCTTCTTACTTTCTTATGGGAGGAAGGAGACCCCAGCCCGGCTGCCCCAGTAACAGAATATGGGGTTACTGCATCCTGTAAAGGAGTCGAGGAAGAAGGGAAAAGAGCAGACACACACATGACTCTATTATTGCTGAGAATTTGGGCCTGTGGAAGAGAAAAGAAACTTTAATCACACTAAACACTTCAATATGTTGTGCTCACGACCAGTCTCAAAACCACTCCAAATTTTCTGCTTGGCCTGGAGGATTAATTACGCATGTGAGCCAATGATGATTTGATGAGGAGGACAATTGAGTTGGGGGTGTGTGGAAAGTCCCTGCGGCCTGGTTTATGGAAGTTTATGCACATGGTTTATGTGTCTAAAGGTCCTGGACTGCCCAGACGACAAGGCCCCCATCTCAGTGTCACTGATGTGGCCCCGACGGAAAGCAGAGCCAGACGTTTGGCACCAGCTTGGCTGCGAGAGTTGCAGGAAGGAGGCCTACAAGGCACCATCCAGCCGTCTTAGGGGCTGCACTCTAGATTTGTGTTACTCCTGAACCTTTTCTTCTCCAGAGATATCCTACAAGAGAGCAGGTATGGATTGCCCCCCCCCCCCGGGGTTTACTCCCAAAGCCTTACTCATGAATCAGTATAGCTGCAAAGGCAGCAAAGGTTTAGGACCAGAATTTTCCTTCTCCTCCTTGATGGGGTCGCTTCCCAGGTCGACGAGCCCCATCTGCCCAGGTGAGATAGATGTATTACGATTTAAGTAAGGGATGGAGGAATAAGAAGGACCCCAATTGGATCAGGCCAATAGCCCACCTCGTCCAGTGTCCTGTTCTCACAACCCATTGTTTTCGGAGTCGTCCTGGCTTCTGAGGTTGCCAGAGGGTTTTGGAGCACACCACAGATCCTCATCCTCATCCTCAAGGTCCGTACAGTTAAGGCTATGGTTTTCCCAGTGATGTATGGAAGTGAGAACTGGACCATAAAGAAGGCTGATCACGGAAGAATGGATGCTTTTGAATTCTGGTGCTGGAGGAGACTCTTGAGAGTCCCATGGACTGCAAGAAGATCAAACCTATCCATTCTGAAGGAAATCAGCCCTGGGTGCTCACTGGAAGGACAGATCGTGAAGCTGAGGCTCCAATACTTTGGCCACCTCATGAGAAGAGAAGACTCCCTGGAAAAGACCCTGATGTTGGGAAAGATGGAGGGCACAAGGAGAAGGGGACGACAGAGGACGAGATGGTGGGACAGTGTTCTGGAAGCTACCAGCATGAGTTTGACCAAACTGCGGGAGGCAGTGGAAGACAGAAGTGCCTGGCGTGCTCTGGTCCAGGGGGTCACGAAGAGTCGGACACGACTAAACCACTAAACAACAACAACAAGTGTAGCAACAAATGCATACATAATCCCCGTTTTCGGAGTGGTCCTGGCTTCTGAGGTTGCCAGAGGGAGCACATCACAGATCCTCATCCTGCGCCGCCTTCTGGGCATGGGAGCCAAACTCCTAGGGAAAGAGACCCCTTCTCCCCCCTAAAATATTTGAGGGGTCCGGGGCCCCCCAAGTTGATGGGCATTGCCATAGAAATGGTGCTCGTGTGCCACGTTTTTGTGATCGATTGCCTGGCCCGCCATTAATTTTTTCCAAGTTGACACCCCTGGATATGTGTGGGGGGGGAGTGATGTCCCGAAATCGCGTTCTCCCCCCCCCCGCACATACCCCCCCCCAGAAAAAGGAGTGCCACGCTCGTGAATATCTGCCCGTCGAGCACGAAAGCACCGGAGCAGGGGCGAGCCGGCAACGTTGACAACCCCTCCCACCCATTCATCCATCCATCCAGACTTCCGCCGAGTGAATGAAGCGAGAGAAAGCGAGGGGCTTTTTCTCGGAGCGCTGCGGGCCTCGAGGGGTTAACTCCGAACTTCCCTCCTCCTCCCCCTCGCCTTTCTTTCTTCTTTTCATTCTTCCTTTGCTCCGAGTTGCTACTATCCGCGCCGAGCCCCGGCCGCTGATTGGTGGAAAGTTAGAGCTGGCCGCGATTGGGGGCGTGGCCGCGGCGGCGGCAGCACTTTCTCCCCCGCTCGCTTCCCCTCCCCTCGCTTGGCTTCCCTCCGGCCGATCGAGCGCGCTCAGTCCGTCCAGTTGCCCCGACGGGGGGCTCGGCAGGGGCGGCGGCGGCGGAGCGATGCGCCCGGCGGGGGCGCTGCCCTGGGGGCTGCTGCTTGTGTTTTGGGGGGCCTTGCTGGGCCGGCAGGTGCGGGGCCTCCGCCACAGCGTCTACTGGAACGCCAGCAACCACAGGTAACGCAGCCGCAAAGTATTTGAAAAAGAAAAGAAAAAGATGGGGAGGGAGGGATCCAGTGGATCTGGGGCGGGGATCTGGGTCGATCCCCTTTTAGGCCTCACCTGCGCCCCGATCCCTCCCAGAAACGCACCCGCCTGCCCCACCTCCAGGCCCCTGCGACCCTCGGGGGCCTTTGCCGCCGTGCGCCCCCTCCTCCCACAAATCCTCAAGTTTTCTGGATCTTCGCTTGCGGTTTGTTGGACGGGACTCTTTTTTCCTGTGGTTCGACTGGAGAGAGAGGGGCGGACCCCCTACTTTGTTCCTTCTTGCCTCTTACACCCCCTCCCCAAAATAAATGGGGTTCGGGTCCTGGAAGGCTTCGCCGGCCCTTCTTAAACTCGTTCTCCCCCGGGCAGGATTTGGTTAAAGAGGCCGGTGGGGTGGGACTTGGGGGGGGAGAGAAAGGGGTGAGGGGCTTGCCTCTCCTCCCCCACCTCCCCTTTCCGAGCTGGCTTCGTGTTGCGCGCTCAGCATCTCTTTGTCTGGCGGCCTCCCAGGTGCCGCCCCCCTTTCCCCCATCTCCCTCCACGAAAAATTCGCCTCTGCCCCCCTTCTTCCCTTCCCCGCCCCCCCCAAGCTGGCCGCTGGAGGGGGTGTTGCTCATCCCGTTAATGTGGGGGGGAAGGGGGTGTCTCCCCTTTGAACTACCTGGCAGGAGAGTCTTGCCAGGCTTTAAAAAAGCACATTTTCTTAGGTTGGCGTGGCCTTGGTGGCAGAGTTTGGCTGGGCTGGCGGTACCTCTTTAGGCCTGGCCTCTGTTTTCTCTCTCTCCCCAGAGAGTCTTGCCCGGTCTTGTGCCCTACAGGTGCCCAGAGGCTTGGGTGCCTGTCCTTGCTTGTTGGGCGTCTCTTGTGGGTGATGTTTGCCCTTCCTCCTGCCGACAGTTGCTTGGGGGGAGAGCTTCCTGGGCTCCCAGTGGCAAAAGTGACCCCTAACAGGCATTCGCTATCTGGGGGGCTCTGCCATGCTATAGGTTCATTCCGCCTCTTTTCCCCAGCCTAGAGTAGTTTAAGGCTCTTAGCTAAGTCAGGAGAGCGTGAGACTCATAGGGTTGTGTGGGTTCGGGCCCCATGTTGGGCAAAGGATTCCTTCATTGCAGGGGGCTGGGCTAGATGACCCTCGGGTCCCTTACAGCTCTACAGTTCTATGATTCTGTGAACACCCTCCCTGCTGCCTGAAACCATAGAGAGCTGCTGCCAGTATTGCCCAGATGGAACAAGGGTCCGACTTGGAGTAATGTTGCTTCCTATGCTCCTCTGTAAATCAGCACTTTATTTGGAACAATGAGGGCTGGAGCCCGTGCTTTGCCTGCAAAGGTTCTCAGGTTCGATCCTCAGCATCTCCAGGTAGGGCTGGGAAAAGGCACCCTTGCCCTAAACCCTGGTGAGCCTCTGCCAGTCAGTGCAGGCAATACTGAGCTAAGTACAACAACGGCCTGACTTCATAGAAGGCCGTTTCCTATGTTCTTGTTTAAAACCTTGAAGACTGGGATCTTTATTTTATGGCAAGGGCTTGTAGGCCTGGAGTCTAGCGCAAAGCATCTGGCTGGCATTCAGAAGGTGCCAGATTCAATTCCCAGTATCTTCAGGCTGGGAATATTCCTTGCCCGAAACCCTGGAAAGCCACTGCCAGCCAGTGTGGACAATACTGACCTAGATGGACCAACTTCTTACAATCCCACGAATGAGAAAGAGGAGCCAACTCTGGATGTCTCTAAGGAATGGTACCCATGTCACATTTTTCCTTGAGAAAGAGAGAAACAACAAATTGAGAATAACAAATACAGTGGTACCTCGGGTTAAGTACTTAATTCGTTCCGAAGGTCCGTTCTTAACCCGAAACTGTTCTTAACCTGAAGCACCACTTCAGCTAATGGGGCCTCCTGCTGCCACTGTGCCGCCAGAGCACGATTTCTGTTCTCATCCTGAAGCAAAGTTCTTAACCTGAAGCACTATTTCTGGGTTAGCGGAGTCTGTAACCTGAAGTGTATGTAACCTTGAGGTACCACTGTAAATAAAAACTGAGATTGGAAAAGGCTAGCTCGCTTTCAAATATGGCTTTTCAACGCATTTGAGTTCCCTTTCCAAAGCAATGCTAACTCTTTCTGGAAGGCCTCCCCTTTGCTTTTCTGCTGTGCACTCTGCACATGCACAGGAGCCCTTTCTCCCAGGGTCGAGCTTGGGCCTTGTGAAGGAGGCACCTCAGCTCAGCACAATTTTAAGCACTCTGTGTTGTGTGGCAATGCCCAGGCCCTGGTACTAATCTCCCTTTTTCTCTCTCTCTCCCTTTTACTGTTGTCAAGCTTATCCTCCTTTTTCCTTCCTCGGTGGGGCCCACCCGGGGAGGCGGAGGGGGCGAGTCGGGGCGAGTCTGGCTGGTGGGGGGGAAGGGACACGGAGAAGGAGGGTGGGAGCTCCGAGTTACACGGGAACATTCCTGCTTGTTTTGTTTTCCCTGGCGTGGGAGAGTCAGGTTAGTTGGCGCTTGGGTCTCGGGCCTAGCCAGAGCGGCCTTGGGAGTGCCATGGAGGGGGGAGCTGGCGGGCGGCCCAATCGGAATTATAAATCCCGAGAAAGGATGGCAGGGTGAGAGGGAGCTCCGAACGCCGTTTGGGAGGCTGGGAAAGGCACACACACCCCCAGACCGTGCCAGCTTGTGCAATCTGAATCTGCACTTTTATTCCTCCCCCCCACCATATCACTCATTTTCGCAAGAATGGGGGTCACAATTCAAAGTGTTGGTGCTGACCTTTCAATCCCTAAACGGCCTCGGTCCAGTATATCTGAAGGAGCGTCTCCACCCCCATCGTTCTGCCCGGACACTGAAGTCCAGCTCCGAGAGCCTTCTGGCGGTTCCCTCACTGCGAGAAGCCAAGTTACAGGGAACCAGGCAGAGGGCCTTCTCGGTGGTGGCGCCCGCCCTGTGGAACACCCTCCCACCAGATGTCAAAGAGAACAACAACTACCAGACTTTTAGAAGACATCTGTAGGCAGCCCTCTTTAGGGAAACTTTAAATGTTTGATGTATTACGGTATTTTAATATTTTGTTGGAAGCCCAGCCAGATGGGCGGGGTATAAATAATAAATTATTATTATTATCATCATCATCATCAACCTAAGTCTGGCCTGTATTGCTAGAGTATTACTAATACCAGAAGCCTGCCCCGCCCCCTTTGCTGGATCAGGCCGAAGGCCTTATCTCACCCAGCATCCTGTTCCCACATTGGCCAGCCAGATGAGAAGACTGGAGGCAGCATTCCTCCCTCCCTGGTACTTCTAAGGGGAGCCCTTCAGGATCAGGCCCATCCAGGCCTGCATCCTGTCCTCCCAGTGGCCGTTCAGAGGCCCACGGGCAGGGTGTGAACCAGTGCTAGAAACTCGGGTTCGTACGCTAGACGCCACCTTCAACCTCGGTTGCGGTTGCCATAACGGGACGTCTGTTCGCCGGGGGGTTGGGCTAGATGACCTGTGGGGTCCCTTCCAATGCTAACGATGCTGTGGCCTCAACTACATTGCTTGCCCTTGCGATGCTTCGCTGGTCCCAGTGTGCAAGGAGGAGAAAGGCAAATGGGAAATGGAATTAGCTACAGACTAAGGCAGAGGCTTTTAAACTTGGTTGCCAGTTTGGCGCCCAGAAATCCTTGTCTGAAATCACCCTGGAAAACTGTCTCTGGCCAGGGGACACCAGGGTTTCCCAGACTTCAGTTTCCAGCTGTTTTTTTCCAACTACAACTCCCATCATCCCTAGCTATAAGGACCAGTGGTCAGGGATGGTGGGAACTGTAGTCCAAAAAAAAACAGCCAGAGACCCAAGTTTGGTGAAACCCTGGTGTAGACAGTACTGAACTGGGTGGACCTAATGCTCTGACTCAGGATGAGGCCACTTTCTAACTCGTCTTGACGTTTGCGCCTTTAACACAGAACCATGAGGACTAGAATTTTGAGTAAATTTTAGAAGAAATGAAGGCCCAAGCTTGATCCCTGGCATCTCCCGGTAGGGCTGGGAGAGAGAGCCACGCCTGCACTGATAGCTCAAGTCAGTAGAGCATGGGTAGGCAAACTAAGGCCCGGGGGCCGGATCCGGCCCAATCGCCTTCTCAATCCTGGCCCGCGGATGGTCCAGGAATCAGCGTGTTTTTACATGATCAGAATGTGTGCTTTTATTTAAAATGCACCTCTGGGTTATTGGTGGGGCATAGGAATTCGTTCATTATTATTATTTTTTGAAAATATAGTCTGGCCCCCCACAAGGTCTGAGGGACAGTGGACCGGCCCCCTGCTGAAAAAGTTTGCTGACCCCTGCAGTAGAGCATGAGGCTCTAAATCTCAGGGCTATGGGTTCGAGCACCACGTCCTGTCAGAGATTCCTGGGGACTAGGTGGCCCTTCTGGTCCCTTCTGATTCTATGAAATCCTGCAGAGATGCTGCCAGTCAGTGTAGGCAGTATGGAGCTAGTCAGTGTTCTGACTCTGTGTGGCAGCTTCCTGGCTGGTTCAGCATCCTTGTTTCTGCAGTGATGTCTCTGGGAAGCCCCTGGGGGGCAAAAACGAACTTGAATGGGGCAGAAAGCCTCCTTGCTTGTTGGAAGCGAGTATTGAGAGCCACCCTGTCTCTGATCCTGAGGGTAGTTCTCAGCCATCCTGTCTCGTAGCCATCGATATAGACTTCTCCTCCGAGGATTTTGTCTAATCCCCTTTTAAAGCCCTCTAAGTTGGTGGCTTTCACCACATCTTGGGATAGCTAATGCCGTAGCTTAACTCTGAGCCACGCGAAGAAGCAGCATTTCCTTTCGTCTGTCCAGAATCTGTCTCTGCCCTCTCTCCCCCGCCCAGATGTATATGTATATATTATCCACGGCTTGTATTAAAACTAAATTGTACTCTTTGAGAGAAGAGCCATTGGAAACGACTGGACCTGAGTTAATTCACCATCCATTTGAAGCCCTGTGGCGCCAGCCATGGCTTCCTGCAAAGGATTCTGGGAGCTGTAATTTGTTCAGGGTGCTGAGAGGAGCTACTATACAGTGGTACCTCGGGTTAAGTACTTAATTCGTTCTGGAGGTCCGTTCTTAACCTGAAACTGTTCTTAACCTGAGGTACCACTTTAGCTAATGGGGCCTCCCACTGCTGCCACTGCGCGATTTCTGTTCTTAACCTGAAGCACTATTTTTGGGTTAGTGGAGTCTGTAACCTGAAGCGTATGTAAACCAAGGTACCACTGTATTACCATCTCATCTCTCTGCAGTAGTTTTTTTAAAAGTTTTAAGTGTCTATACGCTTATTGCATTTATAAATTTTAAATTTATTGTTGTACAATGTTTTGATTGTTTGTTTTCCTTCTGGGACTGTACCCCCAAGTGTGTTTTATAAGCTGGTCTCCGACCGTAACAAATTATCTATTTATTTATCTATCTATCCATCTACTATATTACCAGAGCTACAATTCCAGAGTGCCTTCGCCGTCATGGAGCTCAGAGAGTAGTAGCTCAGGGAAACGTGTTTCCTAACAACTCTCATAATGAACCTTAACAGAATACAGTACCCATGATTTTTTTAAATTTTTATTTTTGGCAGGTAGGAGAACCATGACTTTTTTTTACAAATGGTATGGTAGCGCTTTAAGTGTGTGGAGTGAATATGGCCTTAGGGATGTGTAATATATATTTTTAACCCCTTGCACTTAGAAATGTAGCGTGTCCGGCAGAAACTTCCAAGACTGCCCTTACCCCTGAGATGTTAGCTTTCTAAGTACAGTGGTACCTCGGGTTACATACGCTTCAGGTTACATACGCTTCAGGTTACAGACTCTGCTAACCCAGAAATAGTGCTTCAGGTTAAGAACTTTGCTTCAGGATGAGAACAGAAATTGTGCTCTGGCAGTGCGGTGGCAGCAGGAGGCCCCATTAGCTAAAGTGGTGATTCAGGTTAAGAACAGTTTCAGGTTAAGTACGGACCTCTGGAACGAATTAAGTATTTAACCTGAGGTACCACTGTACTGTACCGGGATAGTTTTGTACCAAATAATGTTCAGCCAGGCACACGTCCCACCTTCCCAGCCTGAAATGCTCCTATCCTAGACCATCACCCACTTCCCTGGAGATAAGCCCCACCAAACTCGCTGAACTTCCTTCTGAGTAACTGTTCTAACAGGTACAGCTCGAAACTCTTGGATGTAAATTTGTAATGTACAGGTTTGAAGTTTGGGCGAAGATAATTTGACCGGCTTTTTGCCTCCGTGGAGCCTACTTGTTTTGGAGTAGTCTACCTCTAGAAGCTTTCTGAAAGCCTCTGGTTGACTGCTTTTGGGATTGAAATTGCTGGCGTTGGATGGAGTCTCCTTGTGTTTCTTTCGCATTCGGAGTTTTGGATGTTAACATTTGCCTGCCTGCCTAAGAAAGCAGCAACTGAAATTTGCTAATCCGTTGACATTCCAGGAGATTCCTTGCTTTGCTGAGATTCTGTGCACATTTCCTTGAGAACCTCTGCTTACTCGGGAGTAGGTCCTGTTGAATTCAGTGGGACTTACTCCAGAATTACTCCTTCAAACCAATAATTCTTGGGCTGCAACCCGCAACCTATTTCAGTTTTAGACTCACTATATTCATTTGGGCCCTTGGCAGAGGCTTTGAGAATTCATTGTTGGAGATTGTGTGTGTGTGTCTTTAAAAATGCTATTTCTTTATTCTTAAGAAAGGAATATAAATCTGCAAACTGTGGATTGCCTCGAGATTTAATTATCCTTAGAGCAGATCCGTTGGGACTAACTGAAGTTCTATCGCAAGGGTAGCCAGAGTGGTGCCCTTCTGATATAGTCGGACTTCAACTCATGTGGCAGTGAGTTCCACAGTTTAACTATGTACCATGTAAAAAAGTCATTTCTTTTATCTGTCCCAAAGCTTTGGAGGTCCATGAGTTCTAGTGTTGGGAGAGAGGGAGAAAAGCTCTTCACTTTCCCTGTGCTGAGCATAATTATAGAAATTATCAAGTTGTAGTCCAGCAAATATCTGGATGGGCTTTGTATGGGCTTATTCTAGGCTTGAATTTAGGTCGCATCCAGCCCAATGATCCCAGCTGAGGTGCTGTGGTTGGGCTTCAGTCCTGTTCACATTTACTTGGGAGTAAGACCCATTAAACTCAGTGAGATTTAGTTCTGAGCAGAGCTAAGAAGTGGAAGGGATCATCCAGAACATTTTTGTAGAAAACTTGAACATTTTGGGGTTTTTTTGGGGGGGTGTGTGAAAGTGCAATATTGATATACAGTATATACATTTTTTATATTCTTTTTACAGGTGTAGGTTTCCTTTTTAAGCTTTGAATGAAAAGGTAGGAGAGAAGGTATATAAATTTGTGGTGTTTTTTTGCAAGCAGATTTGCACAGGGGGAATTCCAAGAGAGAATTCCCTCTGTTTCTTGTGCCTTTTTACTCCACTTCAGTCTCCATTGCCCCTGTTGATACGTCTTCATCTTTCAAAACAGCCAGCTATTTGCTTGTGAGTCTTTAATGTTGAAGAACCCTTCGGTTGAGATTGTGTTTGTGTGCGCTAAAAATACAGCACTCTGTTGCGAGAGACGGTACATGTTGCTGCCTTCAAGAATGCCGCTCTGGCCAGCTAGGCCCATGGTCGGGAGGACCAAAAGTACTTGCGTTCTGGGTCTCTTCCCAAAAACTTATCTGCCCTTTCTCACTGCCTCTCCCCCTGCCACAAAGAAAATCCCTTTCAACTCTCATGTGCACCCTCTCTGAAACACAGCCTCAAACCCTGGTCCCCTCCAAACTACTACTACTACTACTACTAAATTTTTATTATTTATACCCGACCCATCTGGCTGGGTTTCCCCAGCCGCTCTGGGCGGTTCCAACAAAATATTTAAAATACAATAAAGCATCAAACATTAAAAACTTCCCTAAACAGGGCTGCCTTCAGATGTCTTCTTAAAGTCGGACAGTTGTTTATTTCCTTGACATCTGATGGGTGGGCGTTCCACAGGGTGGGCGCCACTACCGAGAAGGCCCTACGCCTGGTTCCCTGTAACTTTGCTTCTCGCAGTGAGGGAACCACCAGAAGGCCCTCAGCGCTGGATCTCAGTGTCTGGGCTGAACGATGGGGGTGGAGACGCTCCTTCCGGTATACAGGACCGAGGCCGTTTAGGGCTTTCAAGGTCAGCACCAACACTTTGAATTGTGCTCGGAAACGTACTGGGAGCCAATGTAGGTCTCTCAGGACCAGTGTTATGTGGTCCCGGCGGCCACTCCCAGTCACCAGTCTAGCTGCCGCATTCTGGATTAGTTGTAGTTTTTGGGTCACCTTCAAAGGTAGCCCCACGTAGAGCGCGTTGCAGTAGTCCAAGCAAGAGATAACTAGAGCATGCACCACTCTGGCGAGACAGTCTGTGGGCAGTAGGGTCTCAGCCTGCGTACCAGGTGGAGCTGGTAAACAGCTGCCCTGGACACAGAATTGACCTGCACCTCCATGGACAGCTGTGAGTCCAGAATGACTCCCAGGCTGTGCACCTGATCCTTCAGGGGCACAGTTACCCTGTTCTGGGCCAGGGAGTCCTCCACACCCGCCCCTGGCCCCCCAAAACAGTACTTCTGTCTTATCAGGATTCAACCTCAATATGTTAGCCGCCATCCATCCTCCAGCCACCTCCGGACACTTCACCACCTTCACTGGTTTCGACTTGAAAGAGAGGTAGAGCTGGGTATCATCTGCATACTGATGAACACCCAGCCCAAACCCCCTGATGATCTCTCCCAGTGGCTTCATATAGATATTAGAAAGCATGGGGGAGAGGATGGAACCCTGAGGCACCCCACAAGTGAGAGCCCAGGGGTCTGAACACTCATCCCCCCAACACCACTTTCTGAACACGGCCCAGAAGGAAGGAGCAGAACCACTGTATAACAGTGCCCCCAGCTCCCAACCCCTCTAGACTAGGGGTCAGCAAACTTTTTCAGCAGGGGGCCGGTCCACTGTCCCTCAAACCTTGTGGGGGGCCGGACTACATTTTTTTGGGGAAATGAACGAATTCCTATGCCCCACAAATAGCCCAGAGATGCATTTTAAAGAAAAGCACACATTCTACTCATGTAAAAAAACCAGGCAGGCCCCACAAATAACCCAGAGATGCATTTAAAATAAAAGGGCACATTCTACTCATGTAAAAACATGTCTGCAGGCCGGATTTAGAAGGCGATTGGCCGGATCTGGCCCCTGGGCCCTAGTTTGCCTACCCATGCTAGACGGTCCAAACAGCAAGGCCAATGATCAAGGGTGATAGGGTTTGGAGTAGACAAACAATGTCTGGCGGGCACCATGCCCACTTGCATACATGTGCGCGCATACAGCAGCAATGCACTTGTATGCGCGCAGCCATGCTCTTTGAAGCAAACACGCACACTCTTACACACTTCTCTTCGTACACACAAACAAACACTTTCTCACCTACATTCTTCTTCTCTGTCCACCCACCAATCATGTACATGTCTATTTTTGGTGGTTTCTATGGGGTGAGTGAATGTGGCAACCCTCCCCTCCTTGTGCTCCCTCACCCCACCAACATCTAGGCTGAGGATTCTGGATAAGAAACTTAACAGCACGTCCTGTTTTGCAAACTCGGTTCTCACGTCTGTTTTAAAATGGGCCTATTATTTGCCCGCTTCCGAACTTTGTACCCTCTCTTGCAAAACCCTCGCAGCCCTGGCTACGCTCTTAATCTGGGCTTGGAGCGCTCTTCTGTTTAGTCATTGTGAGGTGGTTGCTGTTGTTGTTTTACAAAGCTTCTCATGCAGGTAAGACAACAACAACTCCAGAGGTGCCGTTAACCTGGCGAGGGCGAAGGCACAACTCTGCCTCCCCCCCCCCCCAAACTAAAACCCTGGCTCTATAGCTGCAGAACTCTGAAAGAAATACTAGAGAAGGTTCTCTGGGAAGTGTGTTTCCTTGGCTCCTGAAACCAAGGCTGCCCCCAAGCTTCAGACGGCTGAGATTTGGGGGAAAGTTTCCCGTATCTGAGAATTTGACACCTCGGCTGTCTTGCATCTCGCCAAACATTAGTAGCTGCGAATCCTAGCCAGACTTTTTGGGCTGCAGGGCAGTGGGGCAAGCTTTTTGCTGTCGAACTACATTCCCTTGTGGGTTGTCTCTGTGGCTTGATGGACCCATGCCAGCAGCAGGCAGGCCTGAAGTCAGTGGGGGAGGCTCAGACCCCAAATTGGGGTTCCCTTTCCCTCTGTTTCTGTTCCTCCTTTCTCTCTCTGATCCAGTTAAAGCACATAGCTGCTCCCCAAAGAATCCTGGGAATGGTGGTTTTTAAAGGGTACTGGGAACTATAGCTCTGTAAACTAAAGTTCCCGTGATTCTTGGGTGGGGGAGGGTGTGACCACCTCCTCCCTCTCCTCCTCTTCATCTGGCAGGGTTTGAAATCGACACTTCTTAGGAATACACAGTGGTTCCTCAGGTTACATACGCTTCAGGTTACAGACTCCACTAACCCAGAAATAGTACCTCAGTTTAAGAACTTTGCTTCAGAATGAGAACAGAAATTGCGCGGCAGCAGTGGGAGGCCCCGTTAGCTAAAGTGTTGCTTCAGGTTAAGAACAGTTTCAGGTTAAGAACGGACCTCCGGAACGAATTAAGTACTTAACCCGAGGTACCACTGTAAAAAGAAACTGCCTTCTACTGAAAGTCAGACCGCTGATCTATCTAGCTCTGTGCCGTCTACACTCACCAGCAGCAGCTGCCCTCCTGGGTTTCAAACAGGAGACTTTCCACTGGGGTTTAACACGGGGAACTTTTGGTGCAAAGCAAACCTAGAGAACTCGTTGCTTCCCAAAGGTCTTTTGGAATTAGCTACAGACCCACTGGTTGCCCATCCATGCTTTTTAGATAGAACATTTTACGTGTGGATGGTTTTTGCAATGCTATCCTTGGCTTACGTGGGAGTAAGTCCCATTGCAGTTAGTGGGACTTTCCTCCAAGTTAAAATACACCGGCAGTCGTAGACCTGAGTTGCTTGGGGATGATAAGAAACCCTAAGATATCAGTGCAGTTTGGGAAGAGTCCACCTGCGATCTTGATTCAAAATGGTGCCCAACTGTATCCGTACATATAGAAAACTCAGTCCTGGATCTCAAAGACCATTGTGCAAAACTTGGTTCCGCTCTCGTAGGAGGTTTCCGAGTGCAAAGCGGACAGCCAACTTCCGAAATCACACCACTGATAGGATCCACCCTGGATATTAGGATCCTCCTGGGATGTGGGGACAGTTGGGTGACTAAATTTCCAATAATGGAAACAAGTAACACAGACCTAACTTGTTTTGAATGTCTGCGGGTGCTCTTGGCTAATTGGTGAAAATCAAGGTTGTGTAGACGTTAAAAATAAATAAATCTGGTTATATAAATATTTGACTCTGTGTGAAGTTTGTCCTCTCCACACCCTGCTTACTTAGCAGTTCACGGTTGAGTCAAATGAGATGCGGGCTGTTCCGTTGTGGGGTGTGTGTGTGTTTTTCTCTAATGCTGCTACCAGATCCAAATTTAATCAGACTTGCGGTGATAGGACGGGGTCCTTTTTGTTGAAGCTCCGCCGTCCCCCAGTTGCTTTTCCACCTGTTGGGGGAAAAGATACTGATGTCCTCTATCTTTTCCCTATAGTGGGAGAAAAGCAAATGGGGGTGATTATCCCCCCCTCCAAAAAGCTGGGAAATTGTCAACCCCTCCTCCCACTGGGTCCATTCCTCCAATCATAAGAAGGACCCGGTGGATCGGGCCAAGGGCACATCTGGGCCAGCATCCTGTTGCACAGTGGATCAGTGCATTTGGCTGTTAACCAGAAGGTTGGTGGTTCGAGCCCACCCAGGGATGGCTGTGAGCAGGATTCCTGCGTTGTAGAGGGCTGGATCCCTTCCAAGTCTACAGTTTTGTGATTCTAAGTGGGACCCGGGCACAAGAGCCCTCTGCGCTCCTGTTCTTTCCAGCAACCAGTGTTCAGAAACATACCTGCTTTGATCCATGGAGACAGCAGAGAATAGGCTGGTAGCCATTGATAGCTGTATCTAGGGCTGCCTAATACAGCGGAACCTCAGTTTCCGAATGTAATCCGTTCCAGAACATCGTTCGACTTCCGAAACATTTGAAAACCGAAAACTGAAAGTGGAAGCCTCAATTTAAAAGGGAAACTCAAAACGGAAGACGTTCGGGTTCTGAAAAAAGTTTGAAAACTGGACCATTTACTTCCCGGTTTTCAGCGTTTAGGAGCCGAAACGTTCGAAAACAGAGCCGTTTGAGAACCAAGGTTTGACTGTACCTGGTTTTCAACATCACGATATATCACCAGCTAAACATTGTGCTGTGTCGATATATCACAATAAAGATGGAGCTGGTTTTCAACTTTGTGATATATCACCAGCTAAATGTTATGATAAACTGATTTATCACAATGTCTGATATGAGAATAGGGAAGTCTTTTAATGTTTGATTATGATTTTATAGATGTTGGAAGCCAACCAGAGTGGCTGGGGCAACCCAGTTAGATGGGTGAGTTATAAATGATTTAAAAACAACAACAAGTACAATAATAATTAGCTAGCTTCACGGTTCTTCCCATGTTGTGATTTTTGCATAGCACACACACAAGCAAACATCGTGATTCACAATATATTGCCAGGTGAAAAATTATGAAAGCAGTATCATTTTATGGACTTCAAACCGGTTTGGCTATTCAAGTTGTTGGCCATCAGTTTTAACTCTTTGCTGCGTTAAGAATCCAGTTCGGAAACTTCAGCAATAAAGCGAAAACAGAAGCTGCCAAGAGACAACCCGCGTGTTTTCCCGCAACTCGCCCACTCGAGCCCTTGATTCCTCCAGGACAGCAAGCAGTATCTAATCTCATCGATCTTCACAACAGTAAAATAGGTCATTGGTGCTCCTAATTAATGAGCGGTGATCCTTGCCTTTTCCAGAATCTCCACCCTGGCCATTTCCGATCCGTCCGGTTTTTTGCGCAATCGGTGCACAACGGCAGCAGCGCACTCCCCACGCATCAAGGAGTCGTGGTTTTCTTGTGGGGATTCCTCGTTCGCCACACGGCCAGCCTGCAATATTTTGCACGCAGGGGTGGGGTTAAATGCCATTCCAAGCCCATTCAAATGTCATATCCGCTGTCAGTAATGATTTGCTATGTGCCCGGGCCTGTACTTAACAGTAGGGGAAAGTTGGAAGCTACAGTGGTACCTCAGGTTAAGTACTTACCGTATTTTTCGCTCTATAACACGCACCCGACCATAACACGCACGTAGTTTTTAGAGGAGGAAAATCCGTAGGCATGCCACCCGTAGGCATTTCCTCCATAACACGCACAGACATTTCCCCTTACTTTCTAGGAGGAAAAAAGTGAGTGTTATGGTGCAAAAAATACGGTAATTTGTTCCGGAGGTCCGTTCTTAACCTGAAGCACCACTTTAGCTAATGGGGCCTCCTGCTGCTGCCGCGCCGCCAGAGCACGATTTCTGTTCTCATCCCAAAGCAAAGTTCTTAACCCAAGGTAATATTTCTGGCTTAGCGGAGTCTGTAACCTGAAGCATATGTAATCCGAGGTACCACTGTATTCCTGAATACTCAGACTCCACTTGTGTTTTTTGTTGTTGTTAAAGGTTGTGAAGAGTGACATCTATGGCGCAACCATATTTTGGAATACTGTGTACTGTTCTGATCACCTTACCTCAAAAAGGATAATCTTAGGGTTGCCTTACATCTGGAATTTCCCGGACATTCCTGGAATACTGTAGTCGGAAGGGTTGTCTGGGCAGAAATCATTCTTGCCGATTTCTGTAAAAAAAAAGCTCAAAAATGGCAAAAACAGTAGGCCTTGTGGAAATCCACCCAAGCTGAATGGAGGAAGTTTGAGGACAGAATCCTCTTCTATGGAACTCACTCCCACAAGAGGCAGTGACAGTGACTGGTTCCGATGGCTTTAAAAGGGAACTGGGCAAAATTCACAGAGGAAAATGCTAGCAAAGGCTATTAGCCACGATGGCTACTGGGGCGATACCTGCTTTCCAACATCACGATGTATCACCATGGCGATAGAGCGTTGCATCATGATGTTGAAAGGGAAGGAGCATTTGCCCTGGTCCTGCGAGGCACCGGGGTGCAACCGCTGCCGCCACCAGCTCCTGGCGCAGGGAGGAAGGCAGGGCCCACCTGCGATTTACCGCCAGGTGAAGGCGCCATTGTGCTGGCCCTCAAACCGGTTCTGGACGATGCACTGATGAATAAGGCCTGTCACGTTGAAGAGACATGTCTTCTTCCTGTTTTTGTTTGTTTCAGGCGTTTGCATATTAGTTTCAGATTAATCTGTTTGGCTGTGCGGTGGTGTAATAACGGGAGGCCCTTATGTGGCAGGATATTAAAACGGGGAGTCAGACCTGAGGAAACGAAATCAACTCCTGTCAAAAGCATCCACCGCCCAAAGAAGCCCAAACTCAAATGTAATAAGAGCTTGACAAAACAGGTCAATCCAAATGATAAACTGGGAATGTTGTTGTTTAATGTGTTTTTAAAAACGCCGTTTATCTGTTTCGAAACAGGAGCAAAGTTTGCTACAGGGCCTGAGTCGCTGGCTTGCTGGAACTGTTTATTATTATTATTATTATTATTATTATTATTATTATTATTAATAATATTATGAGTCGCTGGCTTGCTGGAACTGTTGTTAGCCGCTCTGGGCCCGGCTTCGGCTGGCGAGGGCGGGATATAAAAAAATGATGATGATGATGATGAGGTGGTCTTTTGAGTGGCTGGACTACAGCTTCCATGGGACCCAGCACCATGATGGAATAGCCCCAGGAGGTGATAGGAGTTGTAGTCCAGCCGCTGGAAGCCCACAGCCCCTGTCTCAAAAGACCACAGGACTTTGGTTAGGATATTCCAGGAAACCAGTGGCTCAGGACCTGGGGGTGATGGGAGTTGTAGTCCAGCAACATCTGGAGGGGCATCACAGGCATGTGGTTTGAAACAGGGCGGGCGAGACGGCTTCCCGCCTGCCTGAGGATCTATTCTTTATTTTAGCACGCCCTCCAAGGAGCTGCATACATGGCTCTCCCCATTTTACCTTTGCAGCAACCCTGTGAGCTTCGTGACAGTGTGGGGGATTTGAACCCCGGCCTCCGCCGTGAAGTGCGCTGCATGATCGCAGACCCATCATGGTGTCTCAGCCTATCCCGCCTTGTAGGGTTGGGCTGAGGAGAGCGGGCAAAGGAGCAGTTCAAGAACAGATGGGAGCCAGGAGGAGCTCTGGTTGTGGCTCCTGGTATTGTTTTGGTTTCTTCACCAAGTGGCCATGGCAGTGTCACCCTGAGGCATTGTGGGAAATTTAAAATGGTGTCACCCAAGGTGTGCTTGAAACCTTTCTTTTTTTTAAAAAAACCAATTATTCGTTTTTTAACATATCATTTTCAACAATTATTAAACATACTTTTATATCTTATACAATTTTTTGACTTCCATCAATCATATCTGAAAATTTTCCAGTCTTTTCACTTCATATACATTTCTTACTTTCACTATTACGTTTAAATCTCATAACTAATATCTCTCTTCTTTGCAATATTTCATATGTTTCTCCTTACAAAACGTCTTGTAGTCCTACTAGCGTAATTTGTTGATTACAGTTGCTCTTCAAATAGTTCGTATATTTCTTCCAATCTTCTGTAAATCTCTGGTCCCGCAGGTTTCGAGTCCTTCCTGTCATTTTATCCGATTCTGCGTAGTCCATTAGAGTGCTGAAGCTCTCTTGACTTGAGCATCCCTTCATACCCCTCAGTTTGGTCCATGCCTTGAGTTCGAATTCTGACACTTTGGGTTCCTTCAGGCAAACATGAAACTTTTCCTTTAGGGAAAGATGCTTTGTGGTCACCGACAGAGCACCCAGGATTCAATCCCTGGCATCTCCAGAAAGGGCTGGGAACGTCCTCAACAGCTGCTGCCAGTCCGTGTAGACAATGTTGAGCTGGTATAAGGCAGCTTCACTTGTTGCTTTTAAAAATCAGCCCTTTGTTTAGCACCATGAGAATCTTGCTTTGTTTCATGCGGATGGACCATAGCTCAGGTGCAGAGCATCTGCCTTGCATACTGTAAAGGTCCCAGGTTCAAATCCTGGTGTCTCCAGCTAGAGCCTTGGAAACTCCTGCCACAAACCCTGGAGGGCAGCTGCCAGCCAGAGCTAGACGGACCAAAGTTCTGATTCCGAGGTTCCTGAGGCTGCCTGTGAACGTGTTTTTTTTGACACACCGAAGCCATCCCCGCCAAACATGCCCGTTACTTCCTGGTGGCGCATTGCAAGGGGGTCATGCGCCCATGCGTGGGTTTTGGCCGCCACATTCCCCGACGATGCATCACTCCTAGTCGGGGGTCCTTTGTCTTGGGGCTGGGCTGTCGGCCCGTTGCCCTGTGGGCTCCCTGCTGACCCTTTTTGCTTCCAGTCACGTGAATTAATCGGAGCTGACATGTGCTTGTTTAGCAGAGCTGGGCAGCTGGATCGAAGCAGTGGGTGGGGGGCGCCTGCAAAGGCTGTGCCCCCTCACTTTTTGGGGGGGTGCTTTTGAAGAGAGTCCTTTCCTGTACATCATCAAACCTTGGGCTTTATACTAGGATGAAGAGAAGTCTGTGAGGGCTGGATTTCAAAATAAAAAAATTCCTTCCAGTATTTTTATTTTTATTTTTATTTTGACTATGGCAGACCAACACTGCTACCTAACCCTAACCCTAACCCTAACCCTAACCCTGGGCAAGAACGATTTCTGCCCAGACAACCCTTCCAACTACAGTATTCCAGGAATGTCCGGGAAATTCCAGACGTATGGCAACCCTAAGATTATCCTTCTTGAGGTAAGGTGATCAGAACAGTACACAGTATTCCAAAATATGGTTGCGCCATAGATGTCACTCTTCACAACCTTTAACAACAACAAAAAACACAAGTGGAGTCTGAGTATTCAGGAATACAGTGGTACCTCAGATTACATATGCTTCAGGTTACAGACTCCGCTAACCCAGAAATATTACCTTGGGTTAAGAACTTTGCTTTGGGATGAGAACAGAAATCGTGCTCTGGCGGCGCGGCAGCAGCAGGAGGCCCCATTAGCTAAAGTGGTGCTTCAGGTTAAGAACGGGCTGGATTTGTGTGTTAAGAGAGAAACTTCTTCAGAATTCCTAGGTGAAGGTTTCTGTTGTGAAGAGTCTTCTACAGACAAATGGTTTTGGTCAAGAATGCGAAAGAAACAGGATGGCACTGCTGCGATTGGGGGGGGGGGAAGGGAGGTAAAATATACCACAGGATTAAGATAAAATCTGTGAGGCAAGCTCAGAAAGAACTTGCAGCAATATAGTCCAGAAATCCCTCACAACTCCCCTGAGAGTGATAGCACCATTTTGCAGAATGAGGGTGCCCGCTGCCCCCCTGTGTGACTCCCTGCTCTAGCCTAAGATCCTTCTGAGGCAGGCAATGCTTTCTCAGTGCTGAAATCAGATGTGTCTGGCTTGTTTAGTCATGCCCCATGCTGCTATAAAGTACTTGCCCTCGGAGGAGGGTGCTGGTTGCCCCTCTTCACGAGTGCCCGCTGTGCTTTTTGCCTGCTCTCAGTCAGGGACTGCTAAAGCGATGGAGTAATTCTACCACATTTCAGTGTTGGATGAGAGGTAAACCTGTTGAAGGAGGTGGGGGGGAGATTACAGGTACCTTCTTTCCATGAGTGGGTGTTTTCTGCCTCATGGGAGCTGTGAATTATATTTAATTAACTTTGGGAAAATCCCAGCATTTTCCCTCAGGGACTTTTCGAACGTGTAAACCACAGCAAACCTGTGAAATGCTTTCTTTTTCTGAACGGGCATAATGCTTTTTTTGCAATGCTCAGAGTGCGCCGTCTGAAGACATTTATGTAAGGCAGGAGTGGAGGGAACAGTGTTGCACTACAACGCCCATCATCCTTGACCATTGGGCCTCCAATCCAAGAGACTCCTCTGTGCCTAGAGCAGGGGTGGGGAGCCTGTGCCCCCCCCCCAGGTTGTTGTTGCACTCCGACTCCTATCAGCCCCAGCCAGCATGGCCAACAGTGGGGGATGATGGGAGTTGTAGTCCAGCAACGCCAGGAGAGAGACAGATTCCCATCCCTGCTGCAGACCTAAGGCAACACTCAAACCCAAGATTTCTGCACTGCTGTTGTCTTCCGACTCCCACAGCCAGAATGGCCCAGTGGTCAGGGGCAGTGGGAGTTGGTAGTTCAGGTTGCTGGCCTTTGATGTGGAAACTTGAGGAGTCATCGGCCACACCTTAAATAAGGGCCTGGGAGCAAACTGGATGCCAACGCGGATTAGGAAAGCCTTGGCATTCGTGTTCTCAGCATCCGGTCTTAGCTCAAGGGAGAGTCGTGGTGTTCTCCAACTGATGGAATTTCTGACGTGTCTCCAAAGAACTCTCTGATAATCTTCTCCGTCTTCTGCAGCTCCCCTGGCTTCTGTTCACTGCATGCTTTTGGCCTATTTTGCCCATGAGAACTAGAAACTTAATTGCTGTTGGGTGGTGTTTTGTTTTTAAAGAAAGCTGATTCTTAGGGATCTTCCTTTTGCACCCAGTACTACACTGGGTCACCCTTTTACCCCTTCTGCTGTCCTTGCTGTTTTTTAGGTGCCAGGCTCGTTTTAATCCGGGTTCTTCTTCCAGAAAGTGCCCCATCTAGGAAGGGGCACAGAAAAAATACATATTCTCTCCATCTTGCCCTTAAGACTCTACCCAGGCCACATCTCTCATTGACTTTGTTTTGGCCACTCTTTAGTGCTTTTGCCTGGCTGGAATGTGTCCTCGAACCCTGATCATGCCTCTTCCTTGCCAGGATGTAGGAAACAGAGGGGCAAGTCTGTTCGTAGCAACTCACCAGCCTACTGCCCAAAGGTTTACCGCCGTTGCTTCTTCGGCTTTTGACCGTGGTCCTGCCCAACCCACACGGCCCCCAGAAAGTTGCCCTGCAAGGAATGTGGCCCTCTGGCTCAAAGCTCCTCCCTATCCCCTGATAGCATTGGCGGCTGACTGATTTGCTTCTCCCCATTCGCAGATTCCTCGAAGAAGACTATGCCGTCCAGGTCTCCATCAACGATTACCTGGATATCTACTGCCCGCACTACGAGCAGCCGCTGGCAGCGGGGAGCCCAGAATCCTTCACTTTGCTCATGGTGGACATTGAGGGCTACCGGGGCTGCTACGAGACGCCGGGAGCCTTCAAACGCTGGGAGTGCAACCGGCCCTACGCTCCTTACGGGCCGGTCCGCTTCTCGGAGAAAATCCAGAGGTTCACCCCTTTCTCGCTGGGCTTCGAGTTTCAGCTGGGCCATGACTACTACTATATCTGTGAGTTGGGCCTTTGGCTGGCATGGGATGGTTCCGAGTCGACTTGAGGGCCAAATTGTACGAGGTTTTCTCTGAGAGAGAGTTATGAATGGGATTTAGTGCTGCACCAAACTTTTTTTAAAAAAAAATAATTTTTTATTTGATTTTCAATAATCTATTGTATTTTTCGCTCTATAGGACACACTTTTCCCTCTCCAAAAATTAAGGGGAAATGTGTGTGCGTCCTATGGAGCGAATGCAGGCTCCTTGGCTTCAGCAGTAGCAACGCGAAGCCTCCGAAGCGCAGAGGGAACGCTTCCTCCGCGCTCCGGAGGCTTTGCGTTGCTTTCTCTGAAGCCTGGAGAGCAAGAGGGGTCGGTGCGCAGGATAGCCGCCTGAACTTGCACTGCGCTCCGGAGGCTTCGGGTTCCTTTTGCTGAAGCCGGGAGAGCAAGACTCTCCCGGCTTCAGCAGAGAGGGAGAGCTGCGCAGCGCCCCTTCAGCCAAGCGGGAGGAGAAATGGAAGGGCTCCGTTTCTCCTGCTGAAGGGGCTCTGAGCAGAGAGAGGGAGAATTTATTTTTTCTTGTTTTCCCGCTGTAAAACAAGGTGCATCCTATGGTCGGGTGCGTCCTATAGAGCGAATCATACGGTACATAAAAACCCATTCCAAATCCAAATGTTACTCTGAATCTCCCCCGCCTCGAAACCCTTCCATAGGCCCTATTGATCCTATTTTCAACTGCATAGCCCTACTTCTCCCCTTTTTTAATCTTTCTAAATTATCCATACATCCTGTTACATTACAACTGTGTTTAAAAAAGATCTTGTCTTCTTGGTCCCTGAGCTTCCCAGTTAATTTTGCCATTTCAGCAAACTTTTAATTTACAAGTTTTGGGCTGGGTTTTGCCACAGAAGATAGGGTATAGGACAGGGGTCTGCAACCTTTAAGGCAAAAAGAGCCACTTGGACCAGTTTCCGAAGGGGAAAAAACCTGGGAGCCGCAAAACCATTGCGACATTTAAAACAAATATATCTCCAGAGCCGCGATCTGACAGCGGTCGGGAAGGTGACGTCGGGACGGTGCGTGACTAATGCACACACCGCCCCCATGCGACGTCACAGCCAGTACAGCGCCCGTCACAGTGGGGAGTGTCGGGGCGCACAATGCGCCTCCTCCCCTCGCTAGTATCCGCCCTGGAGCCGCGGCAAAGGTGTAAAAGAGCCACACGCGGCTCCAGAGCCGCGGGTTGCAGGCCCCTGGTATAGGAGCATTTTCTCTGCTACATTTCTGTGTGTGTGTGATTTTTTTGGGGGTGGGTGGGTTAAAGAAATGTATTTATTTGTATTCAAATGTATTTATTGATTTAGTAAATTTATATCACGCTCTTGATCCAAAGGCCACACAGAGGGTTTAAGATATGGTGTGTTTTTCTCCAGGGAGCTCAAGGTGGCAGCAGTATTCAGAAATAATAGCCCTGTTTGGACAGTGGCTAAGCTTTGGGTGCTCCTCTGGACCCTTCCTGATAATCTGTGAACTTAACCTCACCCATTCATTGCTATGGCATCTGTGACTGAGCCCTAACCCTGCCCTTGACTGCCTATGTGGTGTAGTGGTTAGAGGGCAGGACTGGGGCCTGGGAGACCTGGGTTCAAACCCCCACTTGATCACAAACTCATTGAGTGGCTCTGAGGCCAGTTCTCTTTTTTTTATATATAATTTTTTATTGATTTTATAAAGTTTTTAAAGACACAATACAAACATATAAAAAGACATACAAACACACATAACTTCATAACCTTATTCTCATAAACCTTGTTTCTCGGACTCCCCCATACCTCCCCTTTCTGCATCCCAATGTCCAAATTTTTCCAGCAACTTCTGTGATTCTGTCAGAAATATGTCTTACTAATCTTTCCTCCAATCTATTCTTATATCGCTGAAACCCTTTCATTCTCAAAGCCTTGACATTTTAACATTCATCAAGTTTATAATAGTCCTTAAGATAAATTTTAAATTTCTTCCAATCTTCTTCCGTCGTCTCCTTCCCCTGATCACGGATTCTGCCAGTCATCTCAGCCAATGTCATATAGTCCATCACTTTCTGAGGCCATTTCTCTCTCTGCCTCACTGGGTTGTGGCAAGGATTAAATGGAGGAGGGGGCAGCGACACCTTGTTCACTTCCTTGACCTCCTTGGAAGAACATAACGAGAGCTGGATCAGGCCAGTGGCCCATCTAGGCCAGCATCCTGTCCAACCAGATGCCTCTGGGGAACCTGCAAGCAGGATTCGAACACAGAAGCCCTCTCCCGTCTTGTGGTTTCCAGCAAATGGTATTCAGAAGCCTCCAGCTGCAGAGGCAGAGCTCAGCCATCGCAGCCAGTCACCATTGACAGCTTTCTCCTCCATGAATTTGTCCAGTCCTCTTGTAAAACTATCCAAATTGGTGGCCATTATTGCCTCCTGAGGGGGCGAGTTCCGTCATTTAACCATGTGCTTCCCCCAAAGTGTTATGGGGGCTGTAGTTTGGGGCTGGGGGGTTTGGCTTTCTTGCATTCTAACCGCCCTCTCTCTTATCTCTGGGTCCTTTCCCTCCCCATAGCTATCCCCACTGCAGAGAGTCCCGGACGCTGCTTGAAACTGCGGGTTTCAGTTTGCTGCAAGACAACCAGTGAGTCCGTGTATTGTCTGTCCGTCTTGTTCAGGCAGGGATGGGGGGAATAATAGGCATCTGCAGGGATTCCCCCCCCCCCCAGTACAGAGAACCAAGTAAATAATCTAGAAATAAACTGACCTATGTACACCTGAATTGTTCAGCAATCGCTTCTCTGATAAGGAGCAGGAGAAAATTCTGAAAAGCCAACCTGGAGATCAGGGATAGGAAAACCTCAAGCCAAATGTGGCCCTCGAGACCTCACTCTCTGGCCCCTAAGACTCTCCCTAAGCCACACCCCTTCACTGGCCCAACCCTCCCTGAATGTTTTTGCCTGGCTGGAATATGCCCTTGATCTCTGGGTGTAGAAACTAGTCTAGTGTACCAAGGTAAAAATTTGCATTTATTGCCCCCCGCCTCCTTTTCCCTGTGGCCCTGCCCACTGCTGGTGTGCGGCCCCCGGAAGCTTGTCCAGAACGGAATGTGGCCCTCCATCACTGCAGGTTTCCCTGCCCCTGATTTAGGTAATGGGTGTTCCACTTTAGCTAGATCTGCTTTCCTTAAATGTGTATATATTGAGGGGAAAACTCGTCAAGGACCGGGAGAGGACGTTTGGTCCTGTCTGCGCCTTCTGAACTGACCCGTTCGTTTTTATTCTAGCCGTAGAGCCTGTGACGGAGGGTCCCAAATCTCAACCACGTGGGAGAGGCGGCTCCGAGGGTGAGTGGGGCTCGGGCAAGGGGGTAGCAGCAAGGCAGTTTGTTGCATTTAAAGCGCATGATTTTAAAAAGGCATCCTCAGTGTGCCTTGTGCTTTACTGAGGAATATGACAAACAGAGGAAAGTTCTCTTCTCCAAAGAGCTTACAATCACACATTTCTCTGTCCATGACAAAGACAGAGGAGGTGATGGGAAGGCAGCTGAAATGTACGCTGACTGAGTAGATCTAGCTGATGCGTTCTTAGGCTTCAATCCAGTCAGCGATGACAGCGAAAAGCTTGCCAACTGACCCTTAAAAACAGCCTGACTGCTCTTGTGCCCTGAGCAAAATGGGGGTAGCTCCCAACTGGCCAGCGAAGCTTTTATTTGTTATTATTTGTTTCATTTATATCTCACCTTTTCCCCCAAGGAGCTGAAGGTGGCATATTTATGAATATTCCCCTTCCCCATTTTATCCTCACAGCAGCCTTGTGAGGTAGGGTAGGCTGAGAGGCAAGCATGGTTGGCTGGGGATTTGAACCCTGGCCTGCGAGGTCCTAGGCAAACACTCTTGACTTTTACACCACACCGGGAACACAGAGCGGGAGCTTATCTCCCCTCAGGCTAAAAGTGTGTGCAGCGTGGCTCAAGCTGGTGTTAATAGGTGTTGTTAAAACTTACAGGAAAGTTGGCAACCCACTCACTCAGGTGTTTTGCCAAAGAGTTCACACACGCGGAAGACACTCTTGAGGAAGGAGGGTGGTGGGGAAGACGGAGAGAGAGAGAGAAGATTAGCACCAATTATTGGTATTCCAAGATTTGGCAAATCACCTTTTTGGGAAATAAAATATTGCACAAGCTGGTGGTTTTCAGGGGCCAAAAAGGCTTGAGGTGGCCTCCTTGGCATTTGATCCATTTTTATTTTATATACAATCACCAAGGCTCCAGGTAACCTCAGGTCTATGCGATTGTCTCGATCTACCGCTGTCTGAAGTTATTCTTTATCTCCCTTTTTGAAATAAAAACATGTACCTGTTTTGATTCAGACCACGGAGCCTTTTGCAGTTATAGGCCGCACACCCTTTTCCTCTTGGCATGTGTTATTATTGACGCAGTAAATCACACTGCTGTATGCGATGCTTTTTTATTGGCAATTGTGACAATGTACCTTTTTTTAAACAACTAATGTTCCTTCATTTCTGGAAACCTGTTTGTTATTAGAGTTCATTTTAAGAAAACTGGGGGAGAAAGGAAAAGGAAATTAGAACTAGGCGGGACTTTGAGGGTGGAATTGCAGGGATAAGGGGTAGCGAGGGACTCTCATCATCCCTGACCATCAGGCAATTGCAGCTGGGGATGGTGGGAGTTGGCATCTGAAAACATCTGGGGGTTTATGAGTTCCTGCTTTATACCTTTGTAAGTGCATTTAATATGGTCCCTGATTGGTTGGGCTGAAGGTTCTTCACGTCTCTGCCTATTTGGTACATACTGGTACCTCCCATCATCCAGCCAAGGGCCGTTCTGGCAGTTCCCTCACTGTGAAAAGTGAAGTCACGGGGAACCAGGCAGAGGGCCTTCTTGGTGGTGGCACCCACCCTGTGGAATGCTCTCCCATCAGGTGTCAAGGAAATAAACAACTACAGTGGAACCTCAGTTGTCGAACGCTTCGGAAGCTGAACAATTCAGAACTCAAAACAACCCAAAAGTGAATGCTTCCATTTTCGAACGCACCTCGGAAGTCAAACGGCTTCCGAGGCATGTTTGTCCATTTTTTTAAAAGGAATTTGCCAACCGGCAATTGCACCTCGGTTGTCAAACGTTTCCGAAAAGTCGAACGGTCTTCCAGAACGGATTACGTTTGACAACTGAGGTTCCACCGTATCTGACTTTTAGAAGACATTTCTAGGCAACTCTGTATAGGGAAGTTTTTAATGTTTGATGTTTTATTTTGTTCTTAATATTTTGCTGGGAGCTGCCAAGAGTGGTTGAGGCAACCCAGTCAAATGGTCATAACACACAACAACAACAACAACAACAACAACAACAACAACAACAACAACAACAACAACAACTCATTTTTTTCTCTGTTCTCCCCACACAGATGCCGCTGTAGCCCCCGGACGTAGCTCTGCCCCTTCCTGGTCCAGCGGGGCCTGCTTGGGGCTGGCTCTCTTACCCGTCCTGTGGCTCTGACCCCACCCCCACCCCCAGGGCCGGGGACTCTTAAGAGGCTCCAGGCCGGGGTGAGGAGCGAGGGCGGCGCTTTGTCCTCCTCGTCCCCCACTTGCAAGGATGCTGGATTCCTCACTTGGCACTTTAGAACTCAGAGGCGATGTACTGGTGGGCCTCCTTCACAGCCGGACCCCTTGCTCCCCAGAGACGAGCTGAACTCCCAGATGCTGCGTCAACCCAGCCGAAAGGGGGCAGGACACCCCCATAAGTCTCAGTATGCCCACCCCCTTCTCCGTTTGGATCCGCTGAGGCAAGAGGAAGACCTTTGGCCTGGAGGTAAGGCTTGGAGCAGGCAAGGTGGTGGTGGGCCAAGGGGGAAACCTTTTGGCTAGACTACTACAATGCTCTCTGTGTGGGGCTGCCCTTGATGTTGGTCCAGAAGCTGCAACTGGTGCGATATGCGGCGGCTCAGCTGCTCCCTGGGGAAGGATATTGGCAACACATTACCCCACTGTTGAAAGAACTGCCCTTGCTGCCAATTGGTGATGAGGCTAAATTCAATGTGCTGGTTCTAGTGCAGAAAGTCCTCTATAGCATGGGACCAGGATGCCTGAAAGATCGTCTCTCCCCTTATATAACCAATGGATCAATGTGCTTTCCAAGTGAAGGCCGCCTGTAAAGGTAAAGGGACCCCAAACCATTAGGTCCAGTCGTGACTGACTCTGGGGTTGCAGCACTCATCTCGCTTTACTGTCTGAGGGAGCCGGCGTACAGCTTCCGGGTCATGTGGCCAGCATGACTAAGCCGCTTCTGGCGAACCAGAGTAGCGCACGGAAACGCAGTTTACCTTCCCGCCGGAGCAGTACCTATTTATCTACTTGCACATTGACGTGCTTTCAAACTGCTAGGTTGGCAGGAGCAGGGACCGAGCAACGGGAGCTCACCCCGTCGTGGGGATTCGGACCGCCGACCTTCTGATCAGCAAGTCCTAGGCTCTGTGGTTTAACCCACAGCGCCACCCGCATCCTTTGAAGGCCTCCTGTAGATATCATCTTATTAGGAGGTCTTTTCCCAACTCTTTGGAATTCCCTCCCGTTGAATATTAGGCAGGTGCCAGGCACTGTTGTCTTATCAGCAGCTTCTGAAGACCTTCCTGTTACAGATATAAAGATCATAGCCTGCATCTGTATTGGAATTGTTTGCAATGTTTTTGTTTTGTTTTGTTTTATCCCTTGCTGCTTACCGCCCTGGGCTCCTTTGGGAGGAAGGGTAGGAGAGAAATCATATAAAGAAATAAGAGTTTAAATAAAGCCATAACAGTAGGACCATGAAGGATATTGACTCTGGCCCCCTCATTAAATGCAGGATCTACAATGCAGGCTACAGCATGGATGGGAGATCCTGCAGCCTTCCCAGAGGATGCTGGACTCTGACTCCCAGCAGTTCCAGCATAGCCAATCCTATGTTGGGAGCCCAGCAACCTCAGGGTAGACCAAAGGTTTCCCCACACTTGAGTTGGAACCATGAGGACTGGAATCTTACTTTTTTCTGGAGGAATTGAGGTAGCTCAGTGCATTTGCTTTGCAGGGTTTCTGGGTAGAGACGCCTGCCTGAAACCCTGGAGGGTTGCTGCCAGTCAGAGAAGACAGTATTGAGCTGGGCAGTCCACCATCCTTGACCAATGGCCATGCTGGCTAGGGCTGATGGGAGTTGGAGTCCAGCAATCTCTGGGAGGGCCACAGGTTGCCCATCCTTGATATACAGTGGACACTCAGGTTACAAACGTGATCTTTGCAGGAAGCACATTTCCAACGCGCTGCGCATGCGCATGCACGGGTTGCGATTCGGCGCTTATGCACAAAGCACGATTTAGAACTTCTGCACATGTGCAAGTGCCGAAACCTGGAAGTAACCCGTTCCTTACTTCCAGGTTCGGTGCGGTGCGCAACCCTAAATCGCGCAGCCCAAAGCGTCTGTTAGACTGGTGACTGGGAGCGGCCGCCAAGACCATATAACACCGGTCTTGAAAGACCTACATTGGCTCCCAGTACGTTTCCGAGCACAATTCAAAGTGTCGTGGCTGACCTTTAAAGCCCTAAACGGCCTCTGTCCAGTATACCTGAAGGAGCGTCTCCACCCCTGTCGTTCTGCCCGGACACTGAGGTCCAGTGCAAAGGGCCTTCTGGCGGTTCCCTCACTGCGAGAGGCCAAGTTACAGGGAACCAGGCAGAGGGCCTTCTTGGTAGTGGCGCCCGCCCTGTGGAACGCCCTCCCATCAGATGTCAAAGCGATAAACAACTACCTGACATTCAGAAGACATCTGAAGGCAGCCCTGTTCAGGGAAGTTTTTAATATGTGACATTTTAGTGTGTTTTTCATCTTTGTTGGAAGCCGCCCAGAGTGGCTGGGGAAACCCAGCCAGATGGGCAGGGTACAAATAATAAATTATTATTATTATTACTGTAACCTGAGGTACAGAGTGCCTTAAGAGGTGAACAAAAAGAGTAGGATTTCAGAGTTCAGAAAGGTCTTGAGAGGCCATCTCTCCTGACCTCATGCTTGGCGCAGGGATCTCATAACGTTCAGCATCCTTGACGGCCGTCCACCCACCCTCTGCTTAAATAAATCCAGGGAAGGCGAGTGTGCTGGTCTCGGGGGCTAACCGAGAGGCAACGTCCAAGTCCAGTCCGAGGTCAGGGGTCCGGTATGGAGGCTGTCCGTCAAAGGCGAGGCGGGGTCCAAGGCAGGGAGTCGGGTGAGGTCAGGAACTCTGGCAGAAGAGCAGGACAGGGTGCAGGCAGGAACAGGCTACCAACAATGTTGCTCCCGCAACCTGGGACTGGGGCTGGCTGGCTTTTATCTGCCAGCGGTCCACAGGTGACTCGCCTCTCCTGGCCTGGAGGTGAACACTCCTCCTGCAGGAACTTAGTTCTCTCTGCCCTGAGCCTCTGCAACTCAGGAGAGGCTGGAGGGTTACCGGACCCAGAGGCAACCTCCTCTTCCCCTGACAGGGCTGAGAGTGGAGCACCTGCAGGCAATGGGTCCTCCATCACCTCAGGGGCCAGAGCAGACTCAGCTGGTGCCTGCACCTGAGGATCCAGCACAGGTGAGGACCCTTCAGGCTCAGGCCCCAGCCCCGGCTCAGCTGGTTCTGGAGGCGGGGGACTCCTGTGCAGGCTGGGATTCCTCAGGTTCAGCCTCTGAGTCCAAATCCCAGGCCATCACAGCGAGCTTGCCGCTTCTGGAGTTGGCCTGCTCGACTGTCCGACATCTCTTAGGACATTTAACTCATTTATTTCGACCGTATAGATACAGCTTGATTGCAGCCGCCTTCGGGTGGCGCACAGGTAGCTCAACAACACGTTAAACATTTATCCAAAGGCAGCTTAAAACTGTAAGATCAGAATTTGGTTAAAATGCTTGCTGGGTTTTGTTTTGTTTTTTTGAAATTAAAGAGGCTTCAGGAAGGTCAACAGGGGAAGGAGGCCTGTCTGATCTAAGCCGGGAGGGAGTTCCATAGAACTAGGGTTCACAGTATGGAATGCTCAGCTCCCGATGGATGCAAACTGTGCCTATGAGTCACAGAGGCCTGCTAACAGAGGCTCCTCCAAGACCTCCGTGATCGGGCAGGGATATAAGGATTTTGGGGGAATGGCTTCACGGGTGGTTCCCGATTGGCCTGCAAGCCATTGATTCCCCCCCCCCCGCCCTGGTTTTTTTTCCCCTCCCTACATTTTTTTGGGTATCCCTGCAAGAACTAAGGTTCTGCCCCATGCCTCTTGGCAATCTCTCCCTCTTCTTGTTCGTCGGTGCTGTAGGGACCAGCGCTAACCTCTGAACTTTGGAAATAGCCAGTGGGTAGGTGGGGTGGGGGGAGATAAAGGGAGATTAAAACAAGTGGACAACAAACAGCCGCAGAACTGCTGAGCTACTGGCAACAGGGCATTAGGAGGGAAGGGACAAGGCAGAAAATTACAGAACAAATCACATAATCTGCGGAGGCGGTTCAAAATCAAATAACAGAACCGTGAAAATGTCAGAAGCCAATATGAAAGACCGGGAGGAGGCGTGACCATTCGTGTCAGCAAAGGGCACTAAAAACATGGGTATTGTCTGTGTATCGGCCGCAGCTCAGGGAGAGAGCAACTGCTTTGAATGCTGAAGGTCCCGGGTCAGTCCCCAGGTGAGGCTGAGAATTGTCCCCTGCCCGGAAACCTGGAGAGCCGCTGCCAGTCAGTGTAGGCAGTATGGAGCTAGATAGACTCTTGGTGTAAGGAAGCAATCATATATTTGTCAACCTGCTGGTGACAGTCAGATAAATTGAATTTGAGGGGGCAAATCTCTGGCCGTGTGCTAATGTGGGGAGCTAAACAGAGCACCCATGTTCAGACGCAGTCTATCTCCCAGGAAACAGAATGAATGGTCTGACCCAGCCTTCTTAATGTCTGTACATTCCTCAGTAGTAATAATAATAATAATAATAATAATAATTAATAATTTTATTTATATCCTGCCCTCCCCAGCCGAAGCCGGGCTCAGGGCGGCTAATAACAATAAAACAGTGCAACATTCTAAAAACATTTCATTATAAAAGTTAATTCAAATCAGATTAATGGCAACCATTGGGCTAGAGTTCTGTGAGGATCAGCAAAGGAGGGGGTCAGGCTGTGCCTTGGCCAAAGTCCTGGTGGAACAGCTCTGTCTTGCAGGCCCTGCGGAAAGATGTCAAGTCCTGCAGGGCCCTAGTCTCTTGTGACAGAGCGTTCCACCAGATCGGAGCCGCAGCCGAAAAAGCCCTGGCTCTAGTTGAGGCCAGCCTAACCTCCCTGTGGCCCGGGACCTTCAGGATGTTTTTATTTGAAGACCGTAAGTTCCTCTGTGGGACATACCAGGAGAGGCGGTCCCGTAGGTACGAGGGTCCTAGGCCGTATAGGGCTTTAAAGGTTAAAACCAGCACCTTAAACCTGATCCTGTACCCCACCGGGAGCCAGTGCAGCTGGTATAGCACCGGGTGAATGTGATCTCGCAGCGAGGACCCCGTAAGGAGAGGAAGGGAGAGGAAAGAACTCTGCACATGCTTCAAGGCAGCGTTTGGGTTAATTGCCATATCACGTGTTCTGGGAGGGGGGGTCGGTCTGAAGCCAGGTTGTGTGGAAAGGGCTTGGTAGTTGAGCCCCCCTGGTCTGCCTCTTAATGGGATCTCTCTTGTTCTCTTCCCTACAGGAGTTGACTCTCCACGGTGACATTCCTGCCGGAGGTCAAGTTGACCGTTTCTGGTGACTGCGATGGTGTCGGAACGGGGATTTTCCAGCTCGCCAAAAAGACTCAGATTTGGTTTTTGGGGGAAGTGGCATGGAATTGGGGGGGGGGGAGGAGTGGGGGAGAGACTGAAATATCTCATCCGCAGCGCAGCAAAGGACTCGCAATATTTGTGTCCAGGACTGTTGATATGCCAAAGATGGGGAGAGACATTTTGCAGTCCGTGGCACTCGAAGCTCAGCTGCTTTAAAAGAGGGGGGGCATTGACTTCTCCCCCCACCTTGCCCCTGTTTTATGTCTCTGTCAAGCTCGGCTTCTCTCTCTCTTCCCTGCCCGGAAGCAAAAAACTGGACTGTGTCAGCCCCCCCCTGCCGCCCCCCCCACCTTGTGTTCTCGGCGAGAACGGCGATGATGACGCCTGCGCTTTTGTCTTCTATGAAGACGCTTCCTCGGCGTCACCGATTCCTGGTTTACGACTTCTTCGTTTTAAATATGTTGGAGTCCCCACACCCCCGCCATTAATTGTCAGTGACTGAGCCAAATGATAAAATTGTTTCGGAAACTCGGCCCCCTTTCTTTCTGTCCCCGGAGGTATCTCCCTATTCCTCCACCCCCACCGAAGAGTCGGAAGGGGCATTGGGGAAGGCTAGGATATCGGGATGGCGGGGCTGGGAGAGCTGTGTGGCTGGTGGGATGTGGAAGTCTTCGGCTGCTGGGTTGGGGATGCAGGAGCAGCAGCTGAGATTTCGTATGGGGGCGGCAGGGAACCTCAGGCCCTTGAGCTGGATGCGGCCCTTTGGGGGCGGTCTCCCTCTGGCCCTCAGAACTCTCCCACGCCCCTCAGTACCCTGGCATCACACCCTCTTTTGGTAGCACCTTAAAGACCAACTAAGTTAGTTCTTGGTATGAGCTTTCGTGTGCATGCACACTTCTTCAGGTATCTGAAGAAGTGTGCATGCACACGAAAGCTCATACCAAGAACTAACTTAGTTGGTCTTTAAGGTGCTACTGGAAGGAATTTTTTTATTTTGACTATGGCAGACCAACACGGCTACCTATCTGTAACTGGAACCCTCTTTTGGGTGCTTTTGCCTGAAATGAATGTCCCTTGGACTCTGAACACGCCCCTCGGTTGCAGGATAGAGAAGGTTTTGTGTTGCTGTGTGCTAAATAGCAGCCTACTGTACAAAGGCACAATTAGCATTTGTTGCCCCACCCTCTTTGGCCACTGGCCCACCCCCAAAAAGTTTCCTAGAAGGGAATGTGGCCCCCGGGGCTGATAAATATTCCCCACTCCTGTTGTACAGGGGCTGCTTCCAGAAAGTCAGGGGGTTCGTTAGGCAAGAGATCTGAACTTGTGTCCCTTTGGTTTTAGGCTGGGGAAGGGCGAATTATTGGGGATGTTTCTCGCCCTTGGATGCTGGCGGGTGCGTAGAATGGTGGCAGTGGGAAGCTTAAGGGGTCTTTTGTCATGAAATCCACCATTTTCTCCTTCCAGTTGTAGCCAGATCTCTTCCCCACTCCTGTCCAGTAGCCTTAAAAAATGCAAACAGAGGTCATCTGAAGGGGACTGGACTCTTTGTAACCTGAGGAGGAAGGGCCATAGCTCAGTCGCAGAACATCTCCTTTGTGTGCAGAAGGGCCCAGGTTCAATCCCCAGCGTCTTCAGGTAAGGCTGGGATTGTCCCCCAATCCAGGGCCGACCCTACAATGAGGCAGATTGAGGCAGCTGCCTCAGGCGGGAGATGCTAAAGTGCTGGGAGAGGACATAGCTGCAAGGGCCACGTGGTCTGCTGCCCTCAACTGCAGTGAAATACACTTTCTTCTCACCAGCGTCGGAGTAAGATTCAACTCCCGATCACACTAGCTTCTGTATGTGCCTTGGGGGAGGGCGCCATTTTGTTTTTCGCCCCAAGCAGCAAAATGTCTTGAGCCAGCCCTGGTACCTACTGTCTGAAACCCTGGAGGCCGCTGCTGGTCGATGCAGGCTTACCGAGCTAGACCCAATGGTATAGCTTGGTATCGGTGGCAGCGGCGATTGCCAGTGGCGTAGCGTGAGTTGTCAGCACCCGGGGCAAGGCAAGTAATTTGCGCCCCCCCTAACCCCTAACCTGCCGCGTCAGGTGATCTGAGGCGAGTTGCCGCTGGCGCTGCCGCCCAAACGACGCTGCTTGCCCGGAGGAGGAGGGGGGCAGAGAGGCGAGGAAAATGCAACATGGCCCAGCAGCTGCAGCAGCAGCGACGGAGGCGGGGCTGTGAGGAGGGGCTGCCTGGCGCGTCCTCCGCGGCCAGCGCTGAGAGCCGCTGCCTGCCGGACGCCTTCAGCCCGGACGCGCGCACAGCTTGTCGGTTCCGCGAGACATGCGGCTCTGCTACAGCCTGCGCCCGAGGCTCTTCGGCGACTCCGGAGGCAGCGAGCGCCCCCCCCCCGATGTTGCGCCCGGTGCGGCCGGCCCCCCTTGCACCCCCCACGCTACGCCACTGGCGATTGCAGATGGTTCTCTGCTGGAATGGGGACCCTAAAACATTGCTGGACTCCGGATCCCATCAGCCAGTGGCCAAGAGTGGTGGGTGCTGGAGTCCAGCCACATCTGAAGGTGCCGAACTACAACTCTTGAATTGCAGGGGGTTGGACTGGATGGCCTTAGGGGATCCCTTCCAAGTTTCAATTCTGCAATTCTACGACTACCATCAGCCCTAGCCAGCACGGCTGGTGTTTCAGAGATTACGGGAGTTGTAGTTCAGCAGTTTATGGAGTACCAGTTGGCGGTGGTGCGAAGGCTGGTGAATTCAGGGCCTGCCTCTGTCCCAGCAGCGATTGCAGGGGGTCTTGCAAGAGGACGCCCCCTCCTTTAAGGCAGGCACCAACGATGCCAACTTCTGAAATCAGGCCCAGAGCTCCGTGCGGGGCAGAAAAAAGAGGTCTCTGGCGCCTCTCTGCTCCGTTTGGCTCCCTTTTGTTCTCTTCCGCCTCTTCTCCCCCAGCCGCTCGGTACCGCGACCTTACAGGCGGGTGGGATTAATTGCAGTGTTTGATATTGAGATGTCAGGAAATGTCACGATGGAAGTTTTAATTACGGACCGCCTGCCAGCAATTAGTGTAGACGCCGCAGCGAGCCAGGCCCGGTGGGGGAACGGCGCCGGCACCGTGGCAACGGGTGACCCAGCCCATGCCAATCGGTTTCGTGTGCCGCCTCGCAGGGGCAGTGGGGAGGTCCCAGCTTCTGGGGGGGCGGGCAATGGAAAGCCCACTTTTTGGGGGGCGAAAGGCTCTGGACTGCCTGCTGGTCAGACGCGACGAGGCAGCCCACCTGCGGTGGCAGATTTCGAATGTGAACTGAGAGTGGAAGCCAGGCAGGTCTGACCCACGGGGCCCTATCCACCGGGAAGATCTCCTGCACAAATCCCAGTTGACGTGAACATGTGCCATTATGCATATGCTGGTATTCTTTATGAGCGTGACAATATTGTTGCAAAGAATTGCTTTTGGACAGAACTTAGCTTAACCCTCCAAAGCTGAGCAAGATTTCAAGTTCATTATTTTATTATTATTTAATAAAGTTGCATACCGCCGTAGATCTCAGGGCGGTTCACAACATAAAAATGCCACTTATCAGCAACACTGGGCCCTGTCGAGTTTCAGGGGCTTCTGTGACCTGTGTAGCCCCCTCTTCCATGCATGGTGAGCGAAATTAGTAGGAAATTAGGTTCCTCTCTGCGTAATTTGCCCTGTGTCTGCTCTGGGATGTGGTGTTTAGCCCATGGGGAAGGGCCCTAATTCTGTGGTGCAGCTTCTGCAAAAGGCATCAGTCCCAATGGTCTGATTATGAGGCAACTTTCTACAGTGGTACCTCGGGTTAAGTACTTAATTCGTTCCGGAGGTCTGTTCTTAACCTGAAGCACCACTTTAGCTAATGGGGCCTCCTCCTGCCGCCGCCGCGCTGCCGGAGCCCGATTTCTGTTCTTATCCTGAAGCAAAGTTCTTAACCTGAAGCACTATTTCTGGGTTAGCAGAGTGTGTAACCTGAAGCGTATGTAACCCGAGGTACCACCGTATTTAAATCAGCCCTTTTTATTCAAAGCCATGAGGACTAGACTCTTAACCATTGTATTTAAAGAAAAGGGCCATAGGTCAGCTGTAGAGCACATGTCTTGCATGCTGAAGGCCCCAACTCTGATCTCCAGGTAGGCGTGGGGTCTCTCCCCTGCCTGAAACCCTGGAGCACCACTGCCAGTCAGCGCGGACAGTACTAATCCAGATGTGTCCTGGTGGCCTGACGTCTTCCTGAACAGGCAGCTTCCTGTTCCTGTGCGCAGGTTGCATAATCCATTTTCCCTTTCTTTCCGCAGAATTCGAACCCCTCCCAGCCCCTGGCCAAATGTTAATAATTTACTTAATCCTGTGAACACGCATCTCGGAGCCGATATCTATCCCGGCAACCTGTAACGCAGGTGATTTTACCGCTTCCCCAATAGCACATTAATTCTATTGCCTGATCAGCTCTCCCCGCCAGGAAGCTTCCCCTGATTTTTTAACCGGGATCGATTTCCCCAGCGCTTCTTGCCTGCTGATCCTCAATTGGATTGGGGAGGGGGCTGGAGAGGCCGTTTGCGCCCACGCACGGCAGAAAAGCGGCCAACCGCCAGCCGCATTCGCCTCCCCCTTCTCGCCGCAGACAGCCGTGCCCCCACCCTCCCCGGCTCGCACGCTTGTAGGATTTATCCCTCCTCGCCCCCCCCAGCGCCCTCGGCGCAGCGCGGTATAACTCTGGCTGACGTTAACGGCCCCTGCACCAACGCCACGCCTAAACGAGGCAATTAGAACCCCCGCCGCAAATCAAGGCTGCAGAATTAGTGTCGGCCGTAAAACGGCGGCAGGTGGCATCGCTAGGAGCCCGGGCAATTGCCGGCAGAAGCCTGCAAATCAACGAGGGGGGCCTGCGCCGCACAAATGTGGGTGCGGGGACAGATTTGTGTGTGTGGTTTTTCCTTCCCTTTTCTTCTTTTACTGCCCCCTGATTAGAAAACCGGATCCCCCATAAACCTGCTTCGTAGGGAAAAGGTCAGCAGGAGAGGAATAAGGACCGCAATGTCCTCGTCCTCTAGGGGGCGCTGGGGGCTACAGTAATAGTAGTAATTAATAATAATAATAATAATAATTGATTTATTATTTGTACCCAGCCCATCTGGCAGGGTTTCCCCAGCCACTCTGGGTGGCTTCCACAAAGTCCAAAAATACACTAAGATGTCACACATTAAACACTTCCCTGAACAGGGCTGCCTTCAGATTATCTTCTGAATGTCAGGTAGTTGTTTATCTCTTTGACATCTGATGGGAGGGCGTTCCACAGGGCGGGCGCCACTACCGAGAAGGCCCTCTGCCTGGTTCGTTGTAGCTTTGCTTCTTACAATGAGGGAACCACCAGAAGGCCCTCGGCACTGGACCTCAGCGTCCGGGCAGAACGATGGGGGTGGAGACGCTCCTTCAGATATACAGGACCGAGGCCGTTTAGGGCTTGAAAGGTCAGCACCAACACTTTGAATTGTGCTCGGAAACGTACTGGGAGCCAATGTAGGTCTTTCAAGACCGGTGTTACGTGGTCTTGGCGGCCGCCCCTGTCACCAGTCTAGCTGCCGCATTCTGGATTACTTGTAGTTTCTGGGTCACCTTCAAAGATAGCCCCACATAGAGCGCATTGCAGTAGTCTAAGCGGGAGATAACCAGAGCATGCACCACTCTGGCGAGGCAGTCCGTGGGCAGATAGGGTCTCAGCCTGCCTACCAGGTGGAGCTGGTAGACAGCTGCCCTGGACACAGAATTGACCTGCGCCTTCATGGACAGCTGTGAGTCCAAAATGACTCCCAGTAAATGATGGCAGCCCCATTCAATCCAATGGAGCCCTGTGCAAGAGAATTTCGGTGTTTCCTGGCTGCTCTCTTGGTAAGATTGGACGTAGCCTATCTAGCCTGTGGGTTCAATCTCCAATGGCATCTCCTGGCTGCTCCCTGAAAGCTTTGGAGGAACACTGCCAGCCTGTGCAGACAGTATTGACAATGGTCTGACTCAATCCTGTCTTCCTGTTGTGTTGGACCCTGCCACACTTTCCCTCCCCCCCTCCCCCTGTATCGGTTCTGCCTGCAGTGGAGCGTGGCAGCCTAAGCATCGGATGCGTGCTCCGGGGGCGCAGGAGGGGGGGGGTGTTGTCGAGTGTTTTGCGGCTGCAGCAGCCAAGGCCTGCCATGGCATGTTGATTTCACGGACCTTTATGTACAAACGCGGCTCGGTTTCCTCTGATCCCGCTCCAAGCGGCTTTGGAGGAGCTTGGCTGCCGCCGCAAGTCGTCCCCATTCCCAGCTGCCCACCCCGCCGAAGATGCAACAGGTGACGCCAGGCCAGGATCTGGCCCGTCAGGTCTCCGGCAAACACCTGCCAATCAAAGAAGCACAAGGAAAGTCCCATCTCCACAGCTGGTCCACGTGGAGGATAAGAGAGCAATTGCGAGAGGGCTCTTGGGCCAGGATCCGTGCCAGATTTACATATAAGCTAGACAAGCTATAGCTCAGGGCCCCACTCTCTTGGGGACCCCCCAAAAAATTAAAGGGAAAAAAAACCTGGATGTACGTTTCCAAAATATAAGATAATAAATAATAATAATAATAATAAATTTTATTTATATCCCGCCCTCCCCAGCCGAAGCCGGGCTCAGGGCGGCTAACAACAATAAAACAGTACAAAAGTACAGCATAAACAACACTCTAAAATCATTCATTATAAAATTAATTAATTAATTCAAGCCACTGGCAACCATTGGGCCAGAGCTCCGCGGAAATGGCCGAGGGAGGGAGTCAGGCTGTGCCCTGGCCAAAGGCCTGGTGGAACAGCTCTGTCTTGCAGGCCCTGCGGAAAGATGTCAAGTCCCGCAAGATAAAAAACAATTACTTTGATAAAACACATATTTTGTTATTTGCTTTAGATACCTATTAGGTCCATAAATTACTATATAGCATATATTCAACACAAAAAACAGTGACAATTTGTTGTTGACAAAGGACAGCTGGACATATAAAGGGCCCCATTACCTTCAGTAACTTAGGGCCTCATCAGACCTAAATTTGGCCCTGGCCAGGATCTTGTGGGATTCTCTGAGGAGCTGTCTGCTTGGCCACTGTGGGAACAGGATCCTGAACGAGATGGGCCCTTGGCCAGGAGGATATAAATCATAGGGGTGCTTCCGTGGCCCCCTGGGTTTTCCTCCTGGCCCAAAAGTCCCTCCCCATTTCATTTCCCCACTGTGCAATATGGCAGGGATGAAGACCGTATTCCCCCTGCACAACCCACCCTCCACAGTGTTGTTGGGCTACAGCTTTCACCGTCTGTGACCATTGGGCATGCTGGCTGAGGGTGAAGGGAGCTAGAAGCCAGCAACATCCAGAGGTTCCCCCATGCCTGTAATAAACTAGACTTGCCAGGAGTCAGGGGTGGGGGAACTTTTCCTGCCAAGGGCTGCATTTCCTTGGGGGTAATTGTTGGGGAGCTGGGAGTAGTGCATGGGGGTCTTCCTCTCTCTGCCCCCCTTCCATTCACTTTCTTTCTGACACCCTTTCCTTTCTCTCTCGCACATTCACCTTTTCCTCTCTCACCCCCCTGGGCTTCCCCCAAAGGGTTAGAGCTGATCACTTGCAGAAGAGTCCCCATTTCCTTCCACCACCCCATTGGTTTTGTGTTTCACTTCCCAGCAACATGAAATTATTTACCGTATTTTTCACTCTATAACACTCACTTTTTTCCTCCTAAAAAGTAGGGGAAATGTCTGTGCGTGTTATGGAGGGAATGCCTACGGGTGGCATGCCTACGGATTTTCCTCCTCTAAAAACTACGTGCGTGTTATGGTGTGGTGCGTGTTATAGAGCGAAAAATACGGTAATTATTGCATTGATACCCCCACCTTTACTCTGACGAGCGCCATGCGACATACAGTAGTACAGTGGTACCTCGGGTTACATACGCTTCAGGTTACAGACTCCGCTAACCCAGAAATAGTGCTTCAGGTTAAGAACTTTGCTTCAGGATGAGAACAGAAATCGTGCTCTGGCGGCGCGGCGGCAGCAGGAGGCCCCATTAGCTAAAGTGGTGCTTCAGGTTAAGAACAGTATCAGGTTAAGAACGGACCTCTGGATCAAATTAAGTACTTATCCTGAGGTACCACTGTACCTCAGTTCTCGAACGTAATCTGTTCCGGAAGACCGTTCGAGTTCCGAAACGTTCGAAAACAGGCGCGACGGGCTGTCTGCAAATTCAGTTGAGGAAATTGAAAAAACACGCAGCGAAAGCCGTTCGACTTCCGAGGCGCATTCGAAAACGGAAGCATTTACTTCCAGGTTTTCAGTGTTCAGGTTCTGAAATGTTCGTCAACAGAAACATTCGAGAATCAAAGTACAGTGGTGCCCCGCAAGACGAATGCCTCACTAGACGAAAGAGTTTTCCGTTTTGGAGGTGCTTCTTGGAGGTGGTTTTTGAGAGCCAGTGTGGTGTAGTGGTTAAGAGCGGTAGTCACGTAATCTGGGAAACCGGGTTCGTGTCTCCGCTCCTCCACAAGCAGCTGCTGGGTGACCTTGGGCCAGTCACACTTCTGTGAAGTCTCTCAGCCCCACTCACCTCACAGAGTGTTTGTTGTGGGGGAGGAAGAAGGGAAAGGAGAATGTTAGCCGCTTTGAGACTCCTTAAAGGGAGTGAAAGGCGGGATATCAAATCCAAACTCTTCTTCTTCTTCTTCTTCGCAAAACGAATCTCCTATGGGCTTGCTTCGCAAGACGAAAATGTCTTGCGAGTTCCTGCAGGTTCCCCCCCCTTTTTCTAAGCCACTTATCAGCTGATCCGATAAGCCGCTAATAGCGCTAATCCGCTAATCCGTCAATGGGCTTGCTTCGCAAGACGAAAAAACCGCTAGACGAAGAGAATCACAGAACGGATTCTTTTCGTCTTGCGAGGCACCACTGTACCACTGTACAGTATATGATTCTCTCACCATTTTTTCCCTGTTCTCACAAGAATCTTGAGAAGTAGTTTAGGCCGAGCGAGCAGGTGACTGGCCCAGGTTCACACAGCAAGCTTCGTATCTGAAAAGGAGGGAGGAATTTGAACTCAGGTCTTTGTCAGATCCTTAGTACAGCATCTCACATTAGGCAGAGGCCCTTGGGCCCTAAGTTGCCCACCTCTGGGTGGTGCAAGGCTCTGACTGGGAGCATAAATTCTTGGGTGCAACTCACCCAACACCAGCCTGCCCTGCGCTCTTCCTATAGGGCTCAGCCAATGCTACGCTTCCAGATTTCTGTTCTCACTTGGTGTGCTCTTTAAAGAAAAGGGGGGGAAAGATGATCATATTTGAACATCGCTGCCCTGAAAGGTAAGTGTGATACATATTCCAAGTACTCTGGAAATTCAACAGCCCATTGCCACCCCATCGAAAGACCAACTAATACCCTGAGGCAGGCAGTATCCCTTTTTATCAGAAATATTTACATGCTGTGATTAATAGCAGGCGAAGTTGTTAACCAGGATAATTTTCCAGTTCCTGTGTATCAAATTGTTCTTAGGCCACATTCACACAATATATGCACAGAATTAGGATACCACTTTAGACAATCATGGTCTCTGCCCAAAGAATCCTGGGAATGAGAGCTGTCAGGAGACCCCTACAGTGGTACCTCGGGTTAAGTACTTAATTTGTTCCGGAGGTCCGTACTTAACCTGAGACTGTTCTTAACCTGAAGCACGACTTTAGCTAATGGGGCCTCCTGCTGCTGCCACGCCGCTGGAGCACGATTTCTGTTCTCATCCTGAAGCAAAGTTCTTAACCTGAAGCAATATTTCTGGGTTAACGGAGTCTGTAACCTGAAGCGTATGTAACCTGAAGTGTATGTAACCCGAGGTACCACTGTATTCTCTTCCCGGAGCAGTTAACAGTCAGTCCCTCTTCACAGGGGACTCTGAATTGTAGCTCTCTCTGAGAGGGATAGGGATCTCGATAAGCATCCTTAACAAACTACATCTCCCAGAATTCTTTGGGGGAGGAAGCCATAGTGTTTTAAATGTATGGTGTGCATGTGATCTTTAAAGATGCAGTAGCGGGGAGCGGGGTGGTTTTTATTTTTTTAAAGAAATCTCTTCCAACTGTGCCAAACCCAGAGTAACTTGACTTACAACACGTGGATTTGTTCTAGAGCATGGGTAGGCACACTAAGGCCTGGGGTCTGGATCTGGCCCAATCGCCTTCTAAATCCAGCCCTCGGATGTTCCGGGAATCAGCGTCTTTTTACATGAGTAGAATGTGTCCTTTTATTTAAAATGCATTTCTGGGTTATTTGTGGGGCACAGGAATTTGTTCTTTTTTTTCTCTTTCCCCAAAATACAGTGGTACCTCAGATTAAGTACTTAATTCGTTCCGGAGGTCCGTTCTTAACCTGAAACTGTTCTTAACCTGAAGCACCACTTTAGCTAATGGGGCCTCCCACTGCCACTGTGCCGCCGGAGCACGATTTCTGTTCTCATCCTGAAGCAAAGTTCTTAACCTGAAGCACTATTTCTGGGTTAGCAGAGTCTGTAACCTGAAGCGTATGTAACCTGAGGTACCACTGTATAGTCTAGCCCCCCACAAGGTCTGAGGGACAGTCGACCGGCCCCCTGCTGAAAAAGTTTGCTGACCCCTGTGCCAGAGGGATTCCAGCATCTCTGATATGGTACAAACTTTCCATCAATGCGTTCTGGGAGGCTTTGAACAGGCAGCACTCCCAAATCCAGCCACAGATTTCCGCTCCTTAGTGCTGCCGCTGGTCAGCAAAGGGAACTGCAGGTGGCTTGAGAAGGAAGTGCCGGCATCACAGCCCAGAATCCTCTGGTTCCTAGGGGTCAGGTGACCAAGGGTGGCCAATCCCATGCCACGGACTGCTATAAATTTCCAGGGCTTGTTGCTCTGAGCTCAGTTCAGGGTGCTTTGGTGTTTGGAGGAGGTTGTTATGAGGGTCTCTCAGAGTGGGTCTCTCTTAAGCTTCCTCTCGGCCTACCTGGCCCTCGATATCCTTTTAGCCTTACTGGAATTGCCTTACTCTCTGCTCTTTGCTCTTCCTCCAATGGTTGGAACCTGATTCTGCTCAGGTCCTGGGACACTTGCCAGTGCAACTGGCAAAACCTGAGACTGTCCAGGAGGGCGGAGCCTGGCGGCACAAAACGGAGCAGGGGAGGAGCTTGGTTGCGGAAGGGGTGGAGCCTGAAATACCCGAGGGCGGAGCTCCTAGCAAACTGTTTCAAAGCAAGCAACAGGTAGCTTGGGTTGCTATATTTTGAAGAGCAGAAAAAGAGGACACGTTTGCCGACTTCTGCTTTTAACTATGGGTCGCTACGACGAGACTCATTTTACATACCCATGGGGAAAAGGCCATGTCCTGGAAAAAGAGGACATATGGCAAGCCTAGCAGGGGTGCATAAATTTGTCAGTTTGGGCGGCTCTCACTTTCTCAGTCTTCAGTTCGCTACATTTCTAGGTAAGTGCTTTTTTGTTTTGTTTTTTAAGGATGTTGCAAAATTCATTATGGGTGGCATCATGTCTCACTCAGAGTAAACCCGTTGAAACCAGAAGGGTTTAACAATCAATCCCTCTTCCCAGGAACTCTGGGAATTGTGGCTCCACGGAGAGAATTGGGTGTGGGTGTGTTTGCGTCTTGTAACAAGTTTCAGCACCCTTAACTAACGACATTTCCCTTATTTATTTGTTTTTAGGAGGGGGGAACCATAACTGTTTAAAAATTTACTTGGCTTATTTCATAAAATTTACGTACCGTTTGATGGTTAAGATGTGCCAGGCCTTTTTTTCAGCCGGAACTCAGTTCCGGCACTTCTCAGGTGGGCACTGTTGCCATTCTAAGAGAACAAGAAGATTTCGTGGTGAGTTCTGGCACCTCTTTTTCTAGAAAAATAGCGCTTTAAATATATGGTGTGAATGCAGCTTTAAAGACCCCCTTCACCCACCACCCCTCATAAAACCATCAGTCCCAGAGCCGGTGGGTAGAGGAAGGGAGCAGTTGCCTTAGTACATTTAGGGCAGGGGTCTGCAACCTTTAAGACAAAAAGAGCCACTTGGACCCGTTTCCAAAGAAAAAACAACAACTGGGAGCCGCAAAACCATTGCGACATTTAAAACAAATATATCTCCGGAGCCACGATCTGACAGCGGGCGGGAAGGTGACGTCGGGACGGTGCGTGACTAACGCACGCACCGCCCCCATGCAACATCACAGCCAGTACAGCGCCCGCCACAGTGAGGAGTGTCGGGGCGCACAATTCGCCTCCTCCCCTCGTTAGTATCCGCCCCGGAGCCGCAGCAAAGATGTAAAAGAGCCACATGCGGCTCCGGAGCCGCGGGTTGCAGACCCCTGATTTAGGGGATTCTGGACTGGATGGTCTGGAGGCAGCTTCCTCTGTTCCTGTGGCCACTGGTTTAACTAAATCAGCTTCCTAGGTTCATATTTAAATTAGGCCTTTGTTTAGAAACATCAGGTCTAGGATGCCTATTTCTCAAAAAGGTAAAAAGGTAAAGGGCCCCTGGACAGTTAAGTCCAGTCAAAGGCAACTATGGGGTTGTGATGCTCATCTTGCTTCAGGCCGAGGGAGCTGGTGTTTGTCCACAGACAGCTTTCCGGGTCATGTGGCCAGCATGACTAAACCGCTTCTGGCGCATCAGGACACTGTGACGGAAACCAGAGCGCACAGAAACGCTGTTTGCCTTCCTGCTACAGTGGTACTCCTTTATCTACTTGCACTGGTGTGCTTTCGATCTGCTAGGCTGGCAGGAGCTGGGACAGAGCAATGGGAGCTCACCACTGTTGCAGGGATTTGAACCACCAGCCTTCTGATCGGCAAGCCCAAGAGGCTCAGTGGTTTAGACCACAGCGCCACCTGCAACCCCATGTCTATTTCTAGGGAAAGGGCTGTAGGCCTGTCGCCCACTGGCAGAACACCTGCTTTGCATGCAGAAAATCCCAGGTTCGGTTCTTTGTGTCCTTCAGACTCTTTGTTTGAAACCTGGGAGAGCTGCTGCCCATTAGCATAGACAATACAGTGGTAGCTCTGGTTAAGAACTTAATTCGTTCCGGAGGTCCGTTCTTAACCTGAAACAGTTCTTAACCTGAAGCACCACTTTAGCTAATAGGGCCTCCTGCTGCCCATGTGCCATTGCCACGCAATTTCTGTTCTCATCCTGAAGCAAAGTTCTTAACCTGAGATAATATTTCTGGGTTAGCGGAGTCTGTAACCTGAAGCATATGTAACCTGAAGCGTATGTAACCTGAGGTACCACTTTACAGAACAAGAGGGACCAAGGCAGCTTCCTATTTAAATCAGCCCTTCATTCAGAAGCTTGAGGACTAGCATCTTGCTTGATTTTAAGGGGAAGACCATAGCTCAGTGCTAGAGCATTTGCTTCATGTGCTGACGGCACCAGGTTCAATCCTTGGCCTCTAGGTAGGGCTGTGGGAATGACTCCCCCATTTGAAACCCTGGAGAGATGCTGCCAGTCAATGCAGACAACACTGAGCTGGGCGCACTGACTCACCAGAAGGCGGCTTCCCAGGTTGTTCCCATCTTGGCATGTTTGTGCCAGGATGCCTGGTTTCCTCTCAAGCAGCTTCCTCCTCTCCCCAGAGCTCTGAGCCACCGATGCTGGCACTGCTGCCTGCCACTGCTGCCTTCCGCTGCAGCGAGCGAGTCACGTCCGAGGAGAGTTTTTATGGTTTTGCCTGCAAGCTGCACAGCCGGGCTGACGTAGGCCCCAGCAGCAGCAGCAGCAGCAGCAGCACCTCCTCCTTGCTCTTCCCCCGAGCCTCCTATGCAAGGTCGCTGCCTGGCCTGGATTTTCCCTTTTTTGCCAGGTGAAACTCGCCAGCCACCGTATACTGTAAGGCAAAAGAGACTCAATTTCAGGAAGTGGCACAGGGTTTTAAGATAGGGAAATAATAAATCCAGATTTATTTATTTTTTCAGGAGCAGGAGAGCAGGTGTGGACAATATTTTCCAGCCTGAGGGCCGCATTTTCTTCTGGGGGGGGGCACATAGGGACAGAGAGGAAAGTGGGCATGGCAATGGGTGTAAATCTTACCTTTGTTCAGTGGGCTAGTTTCTATAAATGCACGGCCCTCTCCGATCTCCATCCAGGCAAATAAGAAGCATGATCATAGTTCAAGGGCACAGTCCATCCAGGCAGAAACACTCAGAGAAGCTGTGAAGCGGGGCTGGTGAAGGGGAAGGCATGGGGGAGAGTCCTGAGGGCCAGGTTGAAAGGCTCGGAGAGCCACATTTGAGGTTTCCCACCTGTGCCAGAAAGCATCATGTCTAAAATATGGCAACCAAGGGCTCAGGCTTAGCTAATAATTTCTTCTGGTTGGTTGCAACCCCTGGATATACAGTGGTACCTCTGGTTACGAACTTAATTCGTTCTGGAGGTCTGTTCTTAACCTGAAACCATTCTTAACCTGAGGTACCACTTTAGCTATTGGGGCCTCCCGCTGCCGCCACACAATTTCTGTTCTCATCCTGAGGTAAAGTTCTTAACCCGAGGTACTACTTCGAGGTTAGTGGAGTCTGTAACCCAAAGTGTTTGTAACACGAGGTGTTTGCAACCCAAGGTGCCACTGTACAGTGGTACCTCAGGTTACATACGCTTCAGGTTACAGACTCCACTAACCTAGAAGTAGTGCTTCAGGTTAAAAACTTTGCTTCAGGATAAGAACAGAAAGCATGCTCCGGCGGCGGGGCGGCAGCTGGAGGCGCCATTAGCTAAAGTGGTGCTTCAGGTTAAGAACAGTTTCAGGTTAAGAACAGACCTCCGGAACGAATTAAGTACTTAACCTGAGGTACCACTGTATAGCAATTGTACGTGCTTGTCCTAAAGCTGAATAAAAATAATAATTTTATTTATATGCCACCCATCTGACTGGGTTGCCCAAGCCACTCCCAACAAAGAGCACTCTGCCCATGTTCAGAAGACCCTCAGCAAGATCCCAAGGTGCATAAATTAAAACCTGGTTTGGGAGGCAAACTCAATAACATAATGGCCAATGGCCAACCTAGTCCAGCCTCCTGTTCTCAACAGTGGACAGCCAGATGCCTGAGGGAAATCAACAAACGGGACCTGAGGACAAGAAACTGATATTCAGAAGAATTGTTGCTTCTGACCGTGGAGGCAGAGCACAGCCTCCAATAGCTGTCTCTTCCATGAACCTGAGAGCCGCCATTTTAACTATGCGCTGTGTGAAGGGAGTTTATCTGTCCTGAACCTTCCTGCGTTCAACTTTGTTGGTTGTCCACAAGTTTTGTTGTTGAGGGAAGAAAAAAGCCTTTCTCTCCATTCCTTGCATGATTTTAGAAACCTCCACCATGTCACCTCTGACTCGCCTTCTGTCTAAACTATTCTTATCTCATTATACATGACTAAGCCATTTTTCACCTTCTCACCCCTTGCCTTTTCCTGTAAGACTTATTGCAGTCGTTAAGAGTCGTCAACAGGCTCATCTCAGCTATCTGCCAATCTCCCATTCCCACCACCCTTCTGAGTAATACCCCTCCCCACCTTCTCACTATATAGAAGGATCTGGCAACTTCTGTTTCAGTGTATCTGAAGAAGTGTGCATGCACACGAAAGCTTATACCAAGAACTAACTTAGTTGGTCTTTAAGGTGCTACTGGAAGGAATTTTTTTTATTTTGTCTAAACTACAATATCCCACTTGACGCTGAAACCTTGACGTTGAAGAAGAGGTTCAGGGCCTCAGCTCTGGTCAAGATCCAGCTTTGTTGTAATGTTTTTGTTGTGGTTTTTTATTGTCTCCAATAAGAGAGTGTATTTGGGGGGCAGTCCTCCCTGTCGCATCTTTCTACTGGGTGGTGAGAGTCACTGGTGGCATTCCTGCCTTAAAGTCCAGATTTGGAAGCAGGGTTTCACACAGCTCTTGGCCTCGTGGAGACGGACAGGCAGCGTGCCAGCCATGGATTGTGCCCTTTTCAGATGCTGGGCATGCCTCCCCGATCTTGCCATCCTGGAGAAGGAGGATTCTCTTAGTGCAAATGTGGCTCCCAAGCTACCTTTTGGCTTGAAAGGTCCAAAGCCAGAAGTCCCAGGCCAACTGGTGCTGGAGGAAGCCAGCAAATTTAGAGACTTCAGGAAAGACCTGGAGGTCTGGCAACCCAGCCAATACAGTGGTACCTCGGGTTAAGTACTTAATTCGTTCCAGAGGTCTGTTCTTAACCTGAAACTGTTCTTAACCTGAAGCACCACTTTAGCTAATGGGGCCTCCTGCTGCTGTTGCACCGCGGCGTGATTTCTGTTCTCATCCTGAAGCAAAGTACTTAACCTGAAGCACTATTTCTGGGTTAGCGGAGTCTGTAACCTGAAGCGTCTGTAACCTGAAGTGTATGTAACCTGAGGTACCACTGTGATGGCTCTTGCTTACCTGGAAGGAGTGTGCATATGTAAAAACCTCTGATTTTTGCATGGCTGCCTATAGCAAAGATTAAGAGGTGGTGCTGTTGCTCTGCCCACTTTTTGATTTGCCCTGCCCACCCCAGCATGTGGCCCCTGGAAGGTTGTCTGTGAAGGAATTGGACCACAAAAAAAAGGCTTCCTTGCCCCAGGTCAGTTAACCGCTCGCCCTGTTAGGTGAGCTTCACCAGTTGAGTTCCTGTCTGGCACCCAACTGTTAAAAAGGGCCAGGAATATTCCTAGGGAGATTTTTTTTAAAAAAAGGTAGGGAATCTTTCTCTTTCTTTCCCCCCTCCTCTCCCCTTCCCTCATCGGCTGCGGATGAGAAATGGCCTCAATAAAAGCTAATTGACGGCGGCTCCTGGCAAATCGAATTCTTCGGCCCCCGAATCAGGAAGATGGCTGCTTGCCCCCACCAGCCCGCGGCCGCCCAAATTGAATCTATTAAAGGTAAATTACGCCATGATGCTCCCTCCCTGCTCCCCACTCCTTCTTCCCCTCCGTCTCGCCTTTTTCTCTCTGCCTCGGGGCTTCCTCTTAATGCCACCCTGGGGAGACGTCTGGCCCAGAATCTGTAAATGAGACAGAAAGGGAAGGCAGGTTGGGGAGGAAAAGAAGGGGAAGGCGGTTGTGGCGTATGTGTGTGTGTGTGTGGTGGGAGTACTCTCACAGACAAAGGGCTCCCTGTGCTGTGAAGCAGCCACCCAGAAGCCTCTGGGCACGAAGGCAGAGCCTTGTTTTTCATCCCTATCTCCCTCTGCTAGTACTTCTGGGGTAGACTGCTTCTTCCTCTGGAGGCTCTATTCAGTGACAGCAACTAAAAAGCCTGTGTGTATATATATATATATAAGAGAGAGAGAGAGAGAGAGAGAGAGAGGAAGGAAGGAAGGAAGGAAGGAAGGAAGGAAGGAAGGAAGGAAGGACGGTTACAGTGGTACCTCAGGTTACATAGGCTTCAGGTTACATACGCTTCAGGTTACAGACTCCACTAACCCAGAAATATTACCTCAGGTTAAGAACTTTGCTTCAGGATGAGAACAGAAATCGTGCTCCGGCGGTGCGGCAGCAGCAGGAGGCCCCATTAGCTAAAGTGGTGCTTCAGGTTAAGAACAGTTTCAGGTTAAGTATGGACCTCCGGAACGAATTACCGTATTTTTTGCTGTATAAGACTCGCTTTTCCCCTCCTAAAAAGTAAGTGGAAATGTCTGTGCGTCTTATGGAGCGAATGCAGGCTGCGCAGCTATCCCAGAAGCCAGAACAGCAAGAGGGATTGCTGCTTTCACTGCGCAGCGATCCCTCTTGCTATTCTGGCTTCTGAGATTCAGAATATTTTTTTCTTGTTTTCCTCCTCCAAAAACTACGTGCATCTTGTGGTCTGGTGCATCTTATAGAGCAAAAAATACGGTAAGTACTTAACCTGAGGTACCACTGTACTAGCAGGGAGCAAAAGCAACAGCTCTTCCTCACTTAATCATCCTGTCACCTGCTGTTCGGAGATAAACTCCCCCTATACATGGAGGTTTAGCTGTTGGGCCTTTTACAGCTGTTGGTGCATTTATTTATGTACTTTGCCATCAGCTTATTTGATTTCATCTTTAAGACCCGCTCCTCATAAAACGTCTCTTGGTCATTTTGCGATACCCTCCGCCACAAAAAAAAACCAACGATAAAAACAGTTACACACAATTTCCATATATAAGAGCAATTCTCCCATGTAAAACTAAACTTCACGTCCGATACATACATATAGCATTTATACGGCCCTTCTCTTGCAACAGACGCGGGAAGGTGAAATAAAAGAACGGCAAAATTTAGTGTGGTCTTTAAAAGCGTCTTCCTAAGTAATATGCACACAGCGTATAGTTAGGAATTTGCTGCAACTTGCACGGGCTTTTCAAGAGGATTGGACAAGTTCATGGGTGGAAATAAGACAGGGATGTGCCTCTGGGTACCAGTTTCGGGGAGTAACAAGTGTGGAGAGTTCTTGCTGCGCTCGGGTGCTGCTTGTGGGCTTCCCATCAGGGCCTCTGGTCAGCCACTGGGAGAACAGGAAGCTGGAGTGGATGGGCCTGATCCTGGAAGCTCTTCTTAACGTTCTTATGAATAACAACGAGAGAGGAGCACATTTCTTTATGCCCTACCTGTCCTCTGCTTTGGCATGATCCATCTGCAGGGCTTTTCTCATGTTCCAATGGGTTTACAGTGACGGAGGGTTCTCGTAGAATCGGAGAGTTGGAAAGGATTCTGCGGATCATCTAGTCCAGCCCCCTGCAGCTGTCCCTTGAACCCGCAACCTTGGCGCTGCTAGCACCATATTCTAATGTGGTTTATTAGAGCACTGGTGGGCATGAGGGTGCCAGCGTATTATATTAGGGGGAATTGCTTTGGGGGCGGGAAGTCTGCATCAGGCAAAACTCTGTTAAAAAAAGACTGGGGAAATGGGAGGCAAGAAAAACCAAAATGGACATACCTTGGAAGTCAAACGGAATCCGTTCCAGAAGTTCAGGAACCAAGGCGCGGCTTCCGATTGGCTGCAGGAACCTCCTGCAGCCAATCGGAAGTTGGGTTGGACGTTCGGGTTCTAAAGAACATTCGCAAACTGGAACAATCCCTTCCGGTTTTCGACCATTCGGGAGCCAAAACGTTTGACTCCCAAGGCGTTTGAGAACCAAGGTAGTTGCTCATTCCCTTCTGGGAACGCACCAGCAGTTTGGAATACTCCTTCCATCACCATGGGTCAACTTTGGCAGGTAGGTGAGGGCCAGCCACCTGCCAATCACCTGATGTCATCATTTGGCCCACAGTGGGATGGGGAAATGGCCCAAAGGTCCCCCAGCGTCGCATCATCAGAATGCTGCAAAAGTCTTGCACGAGGTGGGGAATAAAATTAAGCTGTCCTTGCTTCCCACAGTGGGCCGTCCAGATTCCTCCGCAAAGCCAACAAGCAGGAAATGAGCCCAGTAAACCCTCCCCTCCTTTGCCTCCCAAGAGCTGATATGCAGAGATAGATTTCGTTTGAACAGGGAGGCTCTGCGGCTAAGAATAATATTATTATTGATAATAAATTTATTACCTGCCCTTCACCAGCAGGTTAAAACAGATTACAGTCACACTTCCTGAAAATGCACATCTCTGGCTTCAAAGGCCAGGAGAGAGAGGTGTGCCAAAAGCTTGCCAGGCGGACCTCTCTGGGGAGGGAATTCCACAACTGAGGGGCTGCCACAGAGAAGGCCCTGTCCTGAGCTGCCGCCACCCACCCAGCTTCTGAGGGAGGTGAAACTACCAAGAGGGCCACCCTCTACTGATCTCCTGTAGGGCAGGCAGCGGCCTCTCGGATAGATGGGGCTTGAGTCCTCTAGGGCTTTGAATACTAGCAGGAGCACTTTAAATTGGCTCTGGAAACAAACTGACAACCATGGCTCACCCCAAGGAATCCTGGGAGCTGAGGCCCAAGTTGCGAGGACACCCCTAATTCCCTGGAAATGGCAATCCCAGCCAATCATTTAGCCTCTGCCTTTTGGACCCATTGACGTTTCCAAGTTGTCTCAAGGGCAGACCTCTCATCATCGCCGCATTTTTTAAAAAGCCATTTGAAGCAGGGCCCTTGGCCTCCTGGTCTGCGTCGATCCCAGCAGACGGATACCCTGCGTGCATATTTATGTCAAGCGTATCGCCGGGCCCCTTTTTCATATCTGTGTCAGCAAGCGCGCCCGCCTCATCTCCCCCTCGTCTTCCCTTCCTCTCGATTCCACCCTGCTCCTGACAGCTCCGTTAATCTCCCTCATTTTCTCTGGCCGCTGGGAGGCTCTGACATTTGTAAGGCATTAGGCCTGGCCGTGAGTTTTCCCCCGGACCAGCTGCGCTGTGGTAACCTGCCCCGTCTTCGCTCCCTCATTAGAGAGGCGCACTGGGGCTAATCGCTACATCATGCTCAAATCAGTGGCGCGGGGAGCTCTTGTTTGGGCGCAGAACAGGGAGCGGATTCGAAACACACCAACGGGCAGAGGGCAGATTTTGGGATTCTGGTGAGCTTCCTGACTCTGGCCTCGTCGTACCACTGGGTTGAGTTCAAGTCCTGCTTCGGGCTTTTAGAAGGGCATCAATCCTGTCGTGACAAGCTCTCACAGTGCTCAGATTTAATTTTTTCGCATTTATTACACCCCACTTTTCCTCTAAGGAGCTCAAGGGGGCAAAAACGGCTCTTTCCTATCCTTACGACAACCCTGTGGGGTAGGTTAACAGGAGAAGCCTTCATTGGCCCGAGATCACTCAACAGGTTCTGCAACTGAGCAGGTATTTGCTCCTTGGTCCTGGGGACGCGGGTGGCACTGTGGGTTAAACCACAGAGCCTAGGACTTGCCGATCAGAAGGTCGGCTGTTCAAATCCCTGCAACGGGGTGACTTCCCGTTGCTCGGTCCCTGCTCCTGCCAACCTAGCAGTTCAAAAGCACGTCAAAGTGTAAGTAGATAAATAGGTACCGCTCTGGCGGGAAGGTAAACGGCGTTTCCATGCGCTGCTCTGGTTCGGCAGAAGCGGCTTAGTCATGCTGGCCACATGACCCAGAAGCTGTATGCCGGCTCCCTTGGCCAATAAAGCGAGATGAGCGCCGCAACCCCAGAGTCGGCCACGACTGGACCTAATGGTCAGGGGTCCCTTTACCCTTTACCTCCTTGATCCTAGTCCCAATGTTCTCATCCATTCAGATAGACTGCTCCTGCCCAAAGTTGTTTGATAACAAAAAAGAGGCTTTTCTTGTACCTCCTTGGTTTTCTTTTTTCTTCTTACTTCTTCTCACTCCATAACTATTCAGATGTGATTTGCTGTGCTAGGCTCCAGGAGCAAGGGCCAGTGAGCATCTGTGCCAGCCTTTCCTTCCGCCTCCTCACTTAACCTCCTGCCCTGACTAAGCCTCTGACTTTCCATCTGTCATGAAATCATGCCTCATTATTTCAGGCCCTAGTGGGAGAGGAGGGTGCCTCTGTGCTGAGTCGACGTGGGATACAGGGCGAGGCTCAGTCTTGGGTACCAGGGAGACAAAGGCAAGCATAGGAGAGTTGAGGCCAGTGTGGTGCAGTGGTTAGAGCATCGAACCAGGACCTGCAGGAGACCAGGGTTTAAATCCTTACTCGGCCATGGAGCTCCCTGGGTGACTTCGGGCCAGTTATCCACCCTCAGACCGACCAACCTCACAGGGTTGTTGTGAAGGTGAAATGGGAAGAGGAGCTTAGTCTTGGAAACTGGTTTTCAATGCTGGCGTTTTGCTCTGAAACGTTAGGGGAACCAACCTCTACTCTCTGAGCATGTACAGAGTAGTCTGCCCCCCCCCCACTGATCACTACTGCCAAACCTCACACACCTGGGATCAGGGCTAGGACTTCGAAGCCAGATGAGAAGTATTTTGACCAGATCTATGCTGCACAAGCCTCTTTAACTTCTCGTTTGGCAAACCCAGAATCCCAGATCCACATTTTGAGGCTGTTCTAAAGCAGCTGTTTGCCCTCCCTCCAGCCCCAGGGCAGATTTTGACACTCATCTTTACAATATTTCTCTTTCTCCCCCCCCTCGCTTCACCCCTGCCCCCCCCAATTTAAATAGGATCCTTTTCAGCTCTGCATTTGAATGGTTTTTAGGCCTCCTGATTTTCAGCCATCAATATTTGATTTTATTTTTACTTAGGCTCCAGCCTTGCAGCCAAGATCGGTTCCCAAAACAACTTATAACAATTAAAATCCAATATTAGAGATTTCTGTTAGGGACCAGAAGGAGCTGCAGGTGGATCTTGGTAGGGTGTGTGTGTGTGCGTGTGTGTTTGCGTGAGGGCTGGCGGATGGTAAGGACGCCAATTCACAGTTGCATCTCTTCTGCTGATTTGTGGGGTCTTCTGGCAGCTAATAATATCATAGTCCAAATTCTTAGTCCCTTTCCTCACAGGAAAGGAAACAGAAGGCGCCACAGGCGGGCCTGAGAGCCAGCATACTGGGGACAGTTTTAAATTTAGGGAGAGCCTGCTTGAGTTCTGCACATTGCACTATGGAGTAGGTATATAAGAAGCCATTGTTTTCCCTTCCTCCCTGTCCTCATTTGCATTCAGCGCTGCCCCCATTCTGCCAAAAACCCAGTTACTCGCCTTGCTGTCCGCTGCAGCAAAAGCCCATTTCTTTACGTTATTCCACAAAGGCAATCAGTGCAAATGGTGAGAAGGGAAGTAATCTAGCTGCATATCATTTGTGGGCCGAAAGCGAAGACGACAGCAAATACAGGTCTTATCCGCTCACTGGTGTCTGTTCCAGACATGGCATAGTGGTTAGAGTGTCAGACTAGGATCTGGGAGGTAAAGGTAAAGGGACCCCTGACCATTAGGTCCAGTCGTGACCGACTCTGGGGTTGCGGCGCTCATATCGCTCTATAGGCCAAGGGAGCCGGCGTTTGTCCACAGCCAGCTTCCGGGTCATGTGGCCAGCATGACTAAGCCGCTTCTGGCGAACCAGAGCAGCGCATGGAAACGCCATTTACCTTCCCGCTGGAGTGGTACCTATTTATCTACTTGCACTTTGACGTGCTTTCGAACTGCTAGGTTGTCAGGAGCAGGGACCGAGCAACGGGAGCTCACCCCGTCGCGGGGATTTAAACCGCCGACCTTCTGATCGGCAAGTCCTAGGCTCTGCGGTTTAACACACAGCGCCACCCGCGTCCCTGGATCTGGGAGACCAGGGTTCAAATCCCCGCTCAGCCATGAAGCTCACTGAGTGTGACTTTGGGCCAACCGCAATCTCTCAGCCTAACCCACCTCGCAGGGCCGTTGTGGATCAAACAGAGAGAAAGAGAAACGTGTGTGCCAACTTGAGCTCCTTGGAAGAGAATTGGGGTGTAAATGAATAAGCAGCTTCCTATTGTACCCTTCACTGAGTGAGGATGACAGCATCCTGTTTTTATAACTGTTTTTCTCTGTGTGTGGTTGGAGCACGGCCAGTGATCAGCAAACGATGGGAATTTCCCCCCAAAAAAATCTTCCCCTAATTGAATTTTAACATAACACAAGAGGAGCCGTGCAGGATCAGGCCAGTGGCCGCATCTGTTCCGCCATCCTGTTCTCACTGTGGCCACCCAGATGCTTGTGGGAAACCCTCAGGCAGGATTCGAACACAAGACCACTCTCCTCTCCTGAGGTTTCCATCAACCGGAAGCATGATTGCCTCTGGCCATGGAGACATAGCACAGCCATCCTGGCTGGTAGCCCTTGGTAGCCCATTCCTCTATTGATTAGTCCAATCCTCTTTTAATCTATGGCTAAATATCAGGAAGAACTTTCTGACCGTCAGAGCTGGTCTCCCTCGGGAGATTGTGGACTCTCCTTGGAGGTTTTTAAGCAGAGGTTGGATGGCCATCTGTCATGGATGCTTTAGCTGAGATTCCCGCAGGGCCACTGTGAGAACAGGATGCTGGGTGAAGCTGCACGATGGGCCTGATCCAGCAAGCATTCATTACGTTCCTACATATTTCCGTGCCAGCAAAAGGCTAGAGAATGGGTAGGCAAACTAAGGCCCGGGGGCCAGATCCAGCCTAATCACCTTCTAAATCCGGCCCACAGACGGTCCGGGAATCAGCATGTTTTTACATGAGTAGAATGTGTCCTTTTATTTAAAATGCATCTCTGGGTTATTTGTGGGGCATAGGAATTTGTTCAGTTCCACCCCAAAATATAGTCCGGCCACCCACAAGGTCTGAGGGACAGTGGACCGGCCCCCTGCTGAAAACGTTTGCTGACCCCTGGGCTAGAGCATAGGTATTTTTTAAAATCTCAGCTCTGCGTGGAGTTAATGTACCACGTCGGCTTGCATGCAAGCGCAGCCGAGATGGTGCTTTATATTCTGCGGCCCTGTCCAGGCAAGGGCCTGGGCCTCTGCTGCTTGACCCTTCACCCCCCTGCCCCACCTTGCGGCGGCAAATGGTGCCCGGGCCCAACCCCCTGCTGCAGCGCCTTGACCTAGAAAGAGCAGGCCGCTTTGGCACATCATGAGGGGGCTGCCAGGATGAGGTGCTGAGTCAGCCAGATCTCTTCTTCCGTTTGGCTCGCTGCTCCCTGTGGTGTGTGTGAGGGAGGGAGGCACACGGAGGGAGAGGGATGAATTAAAGTCAGTGTCATTGAAGTTTGGCGCATGCATAAGAACCAAAGTACATGGATATAATAAAGAGAGGTTTTGTTTTGCTCCGCTGCTGAGATGACTGCCCCAGGCTTTCAAAGGGGATGGCTGGCATTTGCGGAAGAGGAAGGGAGCCCTGTGCGGAATGGAAGGGGAGTCTCCCTGTTCAGGTGCAGCCTACCTTCTGAATAGGGACGCGGGTGGCGCTATGGGTTAAACCACAGAGCCTAGGGCTTGCCGATCAGAAGGTCAGCGGTTCGAATCCCCGCAAAGGGGTGAGCTCCCGTTGCTCAGTCCCTGCTCCTGCCAACCTAGCAGTTCGAAAGCACGTCAAAATGCAAGTAGATAAATAGGTACCGCTCTGGTGGGAAGGTAAACGGCATTTCCGTGCGCTGCTCTGGTTCTCCAGAAGTGGCTTAGTCATGCTGGCCACATGACCCGGAAGCTGTACGCCGGCTCCCTCGGCCAGTAAAGCGAGATGAGCGCCGCAACCCCAGAGTCGGTCACGACTGGACCTAACAGTCAGGGGCCCCTTTACCTTTACCTTCTGAATAAGCAGGGGGTGGGGACCCAGAGGCTGCCTCCTTAGTGCTTGAAGACAGGAAAGATCACGGGCGAGTTCATGAAGTGTTAAGTCCGGCGACTGCTGCCAGCCATTGCAGGTAACTGAAAACAGCTGATAACAGGTGCAGTCTACCTCTGAACGCTGCTGTAAGATGGGACGGCCGTCACAGGCTTTAAAAGGGGATAGGGACAATTTGCGGAGGAGGAGAGTTGTATGGGAAGCTAGGAGGGAAGACCCCTTCCATTTTCAGGGGCCGTCTACCCTGGTAGGAGACTTCCTTCTTAGTGCTTAAAAAAAAAAGGAGAATAAGATTGCAGATGAATTCATGCTAGCAACAGTTGTGAGTTGCAATAGCTGTTTGGAACCACCCACAGGCAGTGATAGCTGCTGGTCACCAACAGCAAGGGGGGAGAGGCTTGTGGCTTCCATGCTTAATTGTGGGCTTCCCAGAGGCACCTGGCTGAACCCTGGCAAAATCAGAATGCCAGAATACATGTCTGTTTTTGGTCCAATCCCAAGCACAGCCGCCACATAGGCATGGGAGCAGTGATGTCGTGGTCACAGGAGTGGGCCAATGACCCCTTACTATTTCTGCAGCAGGCTCCTTGCCTCCAGCATCCTACAGACACCAAATCAGCACGAAAGGGGAGCTTTTAGGGCAATTTTCAGCCTTTGTGTTGATTGGAGGCAATCAGAGCGAAAGGAGGCGAGTTGTCCACTGAGGGTGGGCTCCCAGAGTGACTCAGGAGAAGGTGTGCGCGGGAAGAACACTCAGGAGTTCTTCTTGTTCTTGTTGCTCCAAAGTTAAGCATTTCGGAACTCTGAAAGCACAAGTTGCATCAGTTTCAAGAGACTGAGGTGCAAGTTTCGTAACGTCCAATGGAACATCACTGAAAAGGCAACTTAAGATAACAGAGCTCTCAAAATGCTTTGTGCATGCACCGAAAGTAGTAGATCTAGCTGAGAGGCAACATGTGGAGATCTGCATTGATCATTGCACCGCATCCCTAATTATTATCATTGTATAATTGTACGAATATTGTATAATCGCAGAAAGTTGTATAATCTTAGGAAATGAGGTGGCTGTGAGGAGGTGGGGTGGCTGTGACCATCACGAAGGGACCGTGCCCTTCTGAATTCGACACCACGGGAGAGGGTGCCTTTGAGCCGTGCGAGGGACTTTCCTCCCTGTCACTCATCTGTCCCAGAGCCCTCTTTCCTTTTCTTCCCTCCCGCAACGACGCACTGGACAATGGGCCGATCGGTTTGGGTCCCTTCTCTTAAGCCGTGCGCATACCCAAGCGCGCGAAACAGTGCGCTTCTTTTCCGAGCGGCCTTTTGTCCCACGGATTATTGTCGTTTCACAATCACGTTTTCCCCTGCCCGCCTCCCCAAACCTACAAAAGTCCCCCTGTATTTCTACAGCTTTTCAACTCTCTTTCTCAGGCTGCCGGGAAGTGGGAGGGGGGGAGGAGAGATTCACTACACTTTAGTGTTTTGCACAAGGCCGGGCATGGTTGTCGGGGCGCATTTTCCGCCAGCCCCCTGAGGCGCTTTGCCCGCGGGCCCGGAACAGGCCTCACAGTCGAGTGCTTAATGCCGCGTGTCGGGGGGGCCTTTCTCCGGCCGACACGCCGCGAGATGGGAGCTGGCAGGCGAACAAGGGGCTGCCGGCCGCTGCGGAGTGGCAGAGCGACCTTGACGGACACGGGGCTTAAGCCCTGCAGCGGGTCTTGGCGGGAGCAGGCCCTCGGCCCCTTTGTGGGGAAGCCTTCCTCAAAGGCTGGGCCTTCAATAGGTGAAGGTCAGGGGGTGGGGGGAGAGAACAGAGGAGCCCAGCTGGATCCGGCCAAGCGCTCTGTTCTCACAGTGGCTCACCAGAGGCCTCAGCGGGAAGGCCGCAAACCGTGGCACTCCCCTCTTGCGGTTCCCAGCAACTGGGGTTCAGAGGGGTGCCACCTTCGTAGAATCATTGAACTGCAGAGTTGGAAGGGACCACGAGGGTCATCTAGTCCAGCCCCCTGCAATGCAGAAATCTTTTGCTCAAACTCACGACTCTGAGATTAACAGTCTTGTGCCCGACCGCCTGAGCTACCCCAGCTTTTATCATTTGCTGTTTTATATGAAACTCGAAAGGGACCATTCTAAGCTGCACCCGTCTGTTCCAGCAGAGACCTCTCCTGGTTTCCATTTCTTGGTGAAACTAGCACTAAGCTTGGGCAGAATTCACAAAACTGCTGGCTAGGTATTTCAAAGCTCAAAATAACATTTCAAAGTTCTTTTCCCTGGAGGATGTGGGAAGAGAAGGGATGAGGAAGGTAGGCTTTTTGATGTGGTCATTTTCTCCAAAATAAATATTTGGGAATTACCAAGTGTCTCAAGTGTTAAAAAGGTAAAGGGACCCCTGACCATTAGGTCCAGTAGTGGCCGACTCTGGGGTTGCGGCGCCCATCTGGCTTTACTGGCCGAGGGAGCCGGCATACAGCTTCCGGGTCATGTGGCCAGCATGACTAAGCCGCTTCTGGCGAACCAGAGCAGCGCACGGAAACGCCGTTTACCTTCCCGCCGGAGCGGTACCTATTTATCTACTTGCACTTTGACGTGCTTTCGAACTGCTAGGTTGGCAAGAGCAGGGACCGAGCAACGGGAGCTCACTCCATCGCAGGGATTCGAACCGCCGACCTTCTGATCGGCAAGTCCTAGGCTCTGTGGTTTAACCCATCCCTGTCTCAAATGTTACCCTTTGCAAATTAATCTGAATATCTGGATGAGTTTGTACCCAAGTCTCCAGTTTTCCTATAAACGCCTTTGACGCAGCCATTGTGGCCGTAGAGAGCCTTCTCCTCCGTGGATTTGCCTGATCTCCCTTTCAAAGCCATCCAAGCTAGGAAGTGCAAACCAGGTCAGTTTGCTTAATAAAATAAAGGGGAAAGAACAGACAGAACCAAATCCCCAAGCATGCCTTGATGCAGCAGGTTTCTAGGCCTCCACAGAGATTGCAGACATGCCTGTGGATGTACTTTGCCGTAGCGTGCCGGCTCCCCTGCAAAGAAGTCTGTGTGGTGCCGAATCCTCTAAACGTGGGTTAATTGGACGGAGGACTTGAGCTTAGGGATTATTAAGGAACGAGGAATTCCTTTCCTCCATTCCTTCCCCCTCCACCAGCATCCCCTGGCAGTTGCGAGATCGGAGTTTGTGTGTGAGGAAAAACGTAGGCTATGTACACATTGGTGGCTTAAAACACAGCGAGGTTGCATTTGGAGACGGGGTCGGTCCCCCCCCCCCATTGCTGTACAGTGGTACCTCGGGTTAAGTACTTAATTTGTTCCGGAGGTCCGTACTTAACCTGAAACTGTTCTTAACCTGAAGCACCACTTTAGCTAATGAGGCCTCCTGCTGCCGCCGCGCCGCCAGGGCACAATTTCTGTTCTCATCCTGAAGCAAAGTTCTTAACCTGAAGCACTATTTCTGGGTTAGCGGAGTCTGTAACCTGAAGCGTATGTAACTTGAGGTACCGCTGTATATACCACGATGACTGTCTTCCACCTCCACCGTCAAGGGCAGTAACAATGTTCCTCTGAATAAAAGTTGCTGGGAATCACAAGTGGGGAGAGTTGCTGGCGCACTCAGGCCCTGGGCTGCCCACTGGGGCGTCTGGCTGGCCGCTGTAAGAGCAGGCCGCTGGACTTAGAAGACCCCCTCTGGCCTGATCCAGCAGGACTCTTCTCATGGTCTTATGAGGGCCTCGGACTTCAGTTCCAATAGGGAAGAGCACGTGGCAAAGGTGGCAGCCTCCTTGGGGAACTGGGTGCTTCTGCGTTGCCATGCCAACGGGGCCTAGTAGGGCATATCACCCACAAAAGAGAGGTTGGTCGTTGTACAGAGACCCTGATATGTTTGTGTGTTGGTGGAGAACAGTGGTGGGTGGTTGTTGTTTTAGTTTTTTGATGGAAAGGAGGCAGGCTAAGCTTAAAATAAATTGTTTTCTGTTTCCCCTTCCTCACCCGTTATTCACCAGGAAGTGAATAGGATCTGCCAGGGAGATGGGGGACATGGAAGCTTATGTTTGTAGGTTGGGCATCCTCGGAACCACTCAGGATTAAACTGGAAAGATGTTAGACTCGGAACGTGATTTTTAAAGCTCACAAGGCTGGGGGTGGAAAGGCTGGATGAACCTGTCGATTTCATTTTCTCTTTCATATTTCCAGGCTTAAATCCAGTTCTTCCCATTTCAACCTCAGCTTGATACAGTGGTACCTCGGGTTACATATGCTTCAGGTTACATACGCTTCAGGTTACAGACTCCACTAACCCAGAAACAGTACCTCAGGTTAAGAACTTTGCTTCAGGATGAGAACAGAAATCGTGCTCCGGCAGCGCTGCTGCAGCAGGAGGCTCCATTAGCTAAAGTGGTGCTTCAGGTTAAGAAAGTTTCAGGTTAAGAACGGACCTCCAGAACGAATTAAGTACTTAACCTGAGGTACCGCTGTATTTAGTTTTAAAGCCCTTGTGAACATTCACCATATTTCTAACTGCAAATTTCTCCCAGTCGGAACATTTTCATATACCCTTACGGATTTTTGCAACGGATTTCCCCCCTAACACGATGCATTTTTATATGCTTTTCGATGCATGCTTTACCCCAGTCTTTGCATCCCCCCCCCAATTACTCAGCAGGAGAACTGCATTACAAAATTCAAAGATACATTGGTAAGCCCATAAGAAGGGCCCTGTTGCATCAGGCAGAGCATAGCTCATTGTGGCTGGTAGCCACTGACAGCCCTCTCTCCTCCACGAATCTGTCTAATCCTCTTTTAAAGCCATCCATGTTGGAGGCCATCGCTTCCTCCAGTGGCAGAGAGTTCCATAATTTAACTATGAGCCGCGTGAAGCAGTTTCTTTTCTCTGTCCTGAATCTTCTAGCATTCAGCCTCCCGGAATGTCCACTCTTTCTGGTGTCCTGAGAGAGAAAGAAGAACTTTGCTCTACAACAATAATAATTTTATGATTTATACCCCACCCATCTGGCTGGGATCCCCCAGCCACTGGGCAGCTTCCAACCCATATAAAACCACAATAAAACGTCAAACTTTAAGAACCTCCCGACACAGGGCTGCCTTCGGATGTATTCTGAAAGTTGTGTAGTTCTTTTTCTACGTGGAAAAAGTTTTACGAACTTCAATCATGTCGCCTCTTACTGAATTTCTTCCACTAGCGGGGGAACAAATGTGAAAACAGGACAGGAAAAATGTATTATGCGGAACGTGTGACCTGTTGGTGCCTACGAGGCATTTGAAGCCATGTCTAGCAGGCTCCCCTGATTCTTCAGCACGTTTCTGTCTGGCCTCCCCCCACCGAAGCCCCCCTGTCTCCTGTCTCCGTTTTCTAAGCCTGATGGACGGTAATCCTGCTGCTGTGCCAGGCTGGACGTGCCGGGCTGTCCAGTGTGGCTGCAGGGCCGCATCCAGCCGCATCTTCTTCTGCCACTCGCATGCTAAACCCCTTTCATTGCCCCCGAGGGGGAGACAAAAATCTCTGCGGCGCTTTGGAGGATGCCTGGTTTATTGCCATGCGCCTGCTTTCGTAGGCAAAAGTTTTTTCTCTCTCCCAGTTTTTGTTAGAGGCGTGAAATGGTCTGTGCGAGGGAGGCGATTCAGCAGAAATTGGCCTCTTATTTCTCTCTCTCCCCCCCCCCCGCCCGAAAAAAACCCCCGGCATTAGCTTTTCAACTTTACACCAACCTGGTTTTTATTGCGGGCTGAACCCCTCCTCTCTGCTGCCAGCTCTTCCTGAAATAAATTTTGGATGCTCCCTTTCTTGAATCACTGCAGCAGGGCCAATGAGAGCGTTGGAGAAGCCTGGGAAGAGAGATGCTCATGAAACTAATGCACGTATTGTAGGCAAGGAACATTAAGGGGCTGGTGCTGAGACGCTGGACTATGGTCTTTTCCCCCAAAATTAAAGTAAGATTCCAGTCCTCATGGTACTCAATACAGTGGTACTTCGGGTTACATATGCTTCAGGTTACAGACTCTGCTAACCCAGAAATAGTACCTCGGGTTAAGAACTTTGCTTCAGGATGAGAACAGAAATCGTGCTCCGGTGACGTGGCAGCAGCAGGAGGCCCCATTAGCTAAGGTGGTGCTTCAGATTAAGAATGGACCTCCAGAATGAATTAAGTACTTAACCCGAAGTACCACTGTATATAGGAATACAGGAAGCAGCTGCCTTATGCTGAGACAGACCATTGGTCTGCCTAGCTCAATATTGTCTACACTGACTGGCAGCAGCGGCTGGCCAGGGTTTCTGGCTGGATTCTCTCCTAGCTCTACCCTGGAGTTGCCAGGGATTGAACCTTGGACCTTCTGCTTGCAAAGGCTGCAGCCCCTCCCTTAATTTGTACTTTGGGTTAACTTGGGTACCTCGGTGTCACAATAAGTAAGGTTGCTGATAAAGAATGTTATGTACTGAAGTTCTCACCCTGGGCCAGCAGGGGGATACTGTAGATAGTTATGCAAATAAGGGATCGAAAGTGACGTTCAGTGATTGGATAGTTTTAGAAAGTTGTTACAGTAACGTCGTACTGGAGCTCTATATAAGCAGGCTGACTGAACCCTTCAGTTCAGTTCTGTCCTGGCCTGTGAATAAACAAGAACTGTTTGAAGAATCGCTGTGTCGTCTGATATGTTCACCTACAACTTATTATCCCAACAGCTATTGACTGTAACAGATCTACAGAGCAGGGTTGGGGAAGCTCAGACCCAAATCTGTATCTTGCTTTAAGCCTCTCTGTCTGGGGCTCGGGACTCTCTTGCACTGCACCCCTTCTCTGCAGACCATGAGCTTCACTGTTTCTTCTTCATGCCCTCCTTGAGGGTTTTTTGCATGGCTGAAATGTGTCCATGATGTCATAGAATTGTAGAGTTGGAAGGGACCACAAAGGTCATCTAGCCCAGTGGTTCCCAAACTTTTTTTGGGGGAGGGCACCCCCTTTGTTCCATAAATTCACCTCCAACGCCCCCTATTCAGAATAGCACTTTGCACGACTCGCTAAGATGATAACACAATAACACTAAGATGAAAACAATTGTGCATGTATTCAAAATATAATTAAAACTATTTAGCTTAACTAGGGCTGGATTCAGACACATCAAATAAGCGTTTCAGGAAAACGCATTGTAAACTTTGTATGAGAAATCGCCTTGGCAAAAATGGAGCTCCACAGCGCCACCTGGTATCACAGTGCAATAATGCATATACAACACATATAAAACTCTTTTTCTTTACCAATCTAAGGTACAGGGACCCCTGACCATTAGGTTCAGTCGTGACCGACTCTGGGGTTGCGGCGCTCATCTCGCTTTACTGGCCGAGGGAGCCGGCGTACAGCTTCTGGGTCATGTGGCCAGCATGACTAAGCCGCTTCTGGCAAAACCAGAGCTGCGCACAGAAACGCCGTTTACCTTCCCGCCGGAGCGGTACCTATTTATCTACTTGCACTTTGACGTGCTTTCGAACTGCTAGGTTGGCAGGAGCAGGGACTGAGCAACGGGAGCTCACTCTGTCGCAGAGATTCGAACCGCCGACCTTCTGATCGGAAAGCCCTAGACTCTGTGGTTTAACCCACAGCGCCACCTGCATCCCTCCCTGAGTCCTAAGTCAAGAAAACTGATGAACTACCATCTTTTCAAAGACTGGCAGTCATTTACATTTCCAGCACCCCTCACTGCCCCAAGGGGGTAGTACCGCCCACTTTGGGAACCACTGATGCATGAATCTTTCACCCAACATGGCTTGAGATTAAAAGTCTCATGCTCTTCCAACTGAGCCAGGGCTCTTGCTTCCTTGAACGGAGGATAGAGAGGGCGTGTCTACAGAAACAAGCCTGCTGTAACAATGGTAAAATTCACTGTGTGTTGCTCCACCCACTTAACCTCTGGCTCCACCCACCATTAGCATGTGGCCCTTGGAAGGTGACCTTGAATAGAATGCGGCCCTCGGGCTAAAAGAAACAAAAGAAGGTTCCTCTTCCCTGGGGTACAGTAGGCGGCATCCAGCTTAATTCTACGTAGAGTAGACCCAATGAGATTAATGGACCTCAGTTTGTCATGCTGATCGATTTCAGTAGGTGTAATCGGAACCGAGATACAGCCCCGTGCTAATTGCCATACATTACACAGCAACATTGACTATGGAACCAACTCTGCTTCTCTCAGGTGTTGAGCATAGATCCATCTTGAAAGATTTCTGATGGCGGCTGGGCAGATCAATCCTGGGGGCGGGGGGCTGGCGACGCTGGTGAGGCCTTGCCTTTATACAGTATGAACAGTGTCCTTATAACTCTCGTCTGCTGGGGATTTACTGTCAATTGATTTCCTCCAGGATCTCCTCCGCCCCCAACTTCTAATCTAGCATTTTGGAGAAAGGACAAACACTTCTCCCTCTGGAAGATTTGTAATTTTTATAAAACCTCAGGCATACGCCTGCCTTTGTTGCGATTGTGGCAGTGCAGTAAATACGCACTGTGTTTGTTTTTTTACAGAATAGCACAAAGATGTGGGTAGAAGGGTCCCTGCCCTGATGATCTTACAGTATGAAACGTCACCTTCTTAGAACATTATCTTTTGTTCAGAGAAGCCTAACCAAACAGACAGAAGTTATGGTGGCTTTTTATTTATTTCCGAAAATGTATACACTGCTTGATTGTAAAAGAAACCCTCAAAGCGGTTTTCAAAGTAAAAGGTAAAACAATAAGAAGAATTACCAACAATAATTTAAGACATCCGAAAATTTAAAATAACAATGGGCTAAAAACTTATTGCCAACAAAGGTCCGTATAGTTAAAGCCATGGTTTTCCCAGTAGTGATGTATGGAAGTGAGAGCTGGACCATAAAGAAGGCTGAACACCGAAGAATTGATGCTTTTGAATTCTGGTGCTGGAGGAGACTCTGGAGAGTCCCATGGACTGCAAGAAGATCAAACCTCTCCATTCTGAAGGAAATCAGCCCTGAGTGCTCACTGGAAGTACAGATCCTGAAGCTGAGGTTCCAATATTTTGGCCACCTCATGAGAAGAGAAGACTCCCTGGAAAAGACCCTGATGTTGGGAAAGATGGAGGGCACAAGGAGAAGGGGACGACAGAGATGGTTGAATAGTCTTCTCGAAGCTACAAACATGAGTCTGACCAAACTGCGGGAGGCAGTGGAAGACAGGAGTGCCTGGTGTGCTCTGGTCCAGGGGGTCATGAAGAGTCGGAAACGACTAAACAACAACAAAACAACAAAAACTTATTGAAACACTCACCAGCTTTCTAAGCTTCTGGGTAAAGGTAAAGGTGAAGGGACCCCTGACCATTAGGTCTAGTTGTGACCGACTCTGGGGTTGCGGCGCTCATCTCGCTTTATTGGCCGAGCTTCTGAGTAGGCTTGTCTAAACAAAAATGTTTTTAGGTGGCGTCGAAAATAATACAGTGAAGGCACCTGCTTGATATCGATAGGCACCAAAAGCTCAATCTCTTGTAAAGGCAGAAAGAATGGGTGTTGTGTGGCATCTATAACTGCGCCAGTTCTGTTGATCAAAGCAGTCAGGTGGGGATATAAGGGCCGGGACAGTTTTGCAGGGAAACTGGTCCAGGTTGTTAAAGGCTTTTGTATACAGAGAGTAGCACCTTGAACCTGGCCTGATAGCAAATTGGCAATCCAGGGCACATCTCTGAGCACAGATGTTACGTGCTGACAAGGCCTCACTCCCGTCAGCGATCGTGCTGCAGCACCCTGGCTTTTGACACCTGAGATAGTATTTTTAGGACCGGCCTTATTTCTGTGATTGCAAGCTGTTCCAAACTGTTTTTAGCATTGTGTTTTTAATTGTTGTAACCTGCCCTGAGACCTTGGGATGAAAAGAAAGACGATGATGTTGATAATAATGATAATTATAATAATAATGATGATGATTCTTAGCTGCTGTTGATTTCAACCCATCTTTTCAATATTTTGAAATGCCTGTTTTTAACTCTTTTTTTAACGGGGAATCTTGACGCTGGTGAGAAAGTGTGGCCTAAGGAGGGTCATTGCAGGCCGCAACTGGTCCCAACCCCTGAGATTCCCCCACCACTGCTGTAAACGATTTTATTTTATTTTTATTTATTGAGACAACAAAACTGCTTGACTGTATATGCCATTTGATTGTAGTCAAACCTCTAAGCGGCTTATGAGAAGTATTAAAATTATAAATCAGAAAAGACTATTCATAGTGTTGGTGCTGACCTTTAAAGCCCTTAACGGCCTCGGTCCAATGTACCCGAAGGAGCGTCTCCACCCCCATCATTCAACTCAAGGGTCTTCTGGCAGTTCCCTCACTGCGAGAATTGAGGTTACAGGGAACCAGGCAGAGGGCCTTCTCAGTAGTGGCGCCCGCCTTAAGGAACGTCCTCCCATCAGATGTCAAGGAGATAAATAACTATCTGACTTTTAGAAGACATCTGAAAGCAGCCCTGTTTAGGGATGTTTTTTATGTTTGATCTTTTATCATGTTTTTAATATTCTATTGGGAGCTGCCCAGAGTGGCTGGGGAAACCCAGCCAGATGGGTGGGGTATAAATATTATTATTATTATTATTATTATTATTATTATTATTATTATTATTTATTGGAAGACCCTCAAGGTCCCTTGCAACTCTACAATTCCATGCTTCTGTGAAACTTGGCAACATGCTACTTGCCTGGATAGGCTTGTCTGAACAAAAAATGTTGTAAGCAGGAGCTGGGGAGAGTTTAGCAAAGGCTCTTGCCTGGTGTCAACAGGCAGGGAGTTCCAAAGTGATTGATTTCGAATCGCTGTGGGACAACTATCCCTATGGCCCCTCTAGCAGTGCCTGTTCCACAGCCCAAAGCGGTTGAGTGAGCATGAACAGAGTGCCTTGCAGCTACAGTGGTGCCCCGCAAGACGAATGCCTCGCAAGACGAAAAACTCGCTAGACGAAAGGGTTTTGCGGTTTTTGAGCTGCTTCGCAAGACGAATTTCCCTATGGGCTTGCTTCGCAAGACGAAAACGTCTTGCAAGTTTGTTTCCGTTTTCTTAACACCGTTAATACAGTTGCGACTTGACTTTGAGGAGCAACTCATAGAACGGGGTGTGGTAGCCTTTTTTGAGGTTTTTGGTGATTTTTGAAGCTTTTCCAGAACTTTTCCGACACCGTGCTTCGCAAGATGAAAAATTCGCTAGATGAAAAAACTCGCGGAACGAATTAATTTCGTCTTGCGAGGCACCACTGTATCCACCTCGGACGCCACCAATGCCTTGAGCTGCTACGATACTCTTTTAATGGGTGATTTGGGTTTAACGCAATCTCGCAAGCACTGTCTTCCTGGAGGCTCGGTCCCCAACTCCTCAACGCTTCCGCTTTCCGAACGGAGGCTCGCACCTTGACCAGCTCGCTGGCGGACGGGATGCAGAGTGGAAGCGAAGGGCAGATGTGGCCTGGAGGAGAAAGCTGCCACAAGCCGCCTTCAAAGGACTTCGCCCCAGGGCAGCCACCACGGGCCAGAGCTGGGGGTAAAGGGAATGGAAAGCAGGAAGGCAACTTCCTTTCTCTCTGCCTCTCTCCAGAAGAGTCCAAGCAGCCAGAGAGGGAGTGTGCAAGAGACCAGCTCTGAATCAAAAGGCAGGGCACAGGCTTCTTCTGTCCCTGGCTTCTGAAGCAATCCCACTCCTATCCAACACTTAAGAAACACTGGCAACCACAACGCCTGCAGCAGGTGATATTGACCGGAGCGGGTCAATAGCTCCCTCTTCTTCAAGTGAAGTGCCCTGGGTTATTGTTGGAGGGTGAGAATAAGCAGCGGAGGAGGAATTTGAGGAGGGGGTGCGATTTTGCTGTTGTGTTACTATAAAATATATAGTTGCCGACTTCTTTTTTTTAAAGGATGTTTCAGATAAGATTCCACTTCATGAACTACCTTGCAGGCAGTTTTATTATGTTTTTATATGGGGAAAACCCATAGCTCAGTAATAGGGCATCTGCCCCAGATTCTGTGCTGGTCTCGAGGGTTAACCGTGCGACAAGGTCCAGTCCGAGGTCGAGGGTGCGGTATGGAGGCTGTCCGTCAAAGGCGAGGCGGGGTCCAAGGCAGGGAGTCGGGTGAGGTCAGGAACTCTGGCAGAAGAGCAGGACAGGGTGCAGGCAGGAACAGGCTAGCAACAACATTGCTCCCGCAACCTCAGACTGGGGCTGACTGGCTTTTATCTGCCTCGAGGCATAGGGCGGCCGCAGTCCACAGGTGACTCGCCTCTCCTGGCCTGGAGGCGAGCACTCCTCCTGGGGGAACTTAGTTCCCTCCGCCTCTCTGCCCTGAGCCTCTGCAGCTCAGGAGAGGCTGGAGGGTTACCGGACCCAGAGGCAACCTCAGCTTCCTCTGATGGGGCTGAGAGTGGAGCACCTGCAGGCAATGGGTCCTCCATCACCTCAGGAGCCAGAGCAGACTCACCTGGTGCCTACACCTGAGGATCCAGCACAGGTGAGGACCCTTCAGGCTCAAGCCCCAGCCCCAGCTCAGCTGGTTCTGGAGGCGGGGACTCCTGTGCAGGCTGGGATTCCTCAGGTTCCGAATCCCAGGCCATTACAGTTTCAGTCTCCGATCTCCAAGTAGGTTCTGGAAGAGATCACTGCCTGAAACCCTGGACAGCTGCTGTCCGTCAGTGCATACCCTCCAACATTTCTCTGATGAAAATAGGGACGTCCCATTCCATAATGATAATTTTACCATTTATACCCCACACATGTTATTGGGTTGCCCCAGCCACTCTGGGCAACTTCCAACATATATAAAAACATAAAACCTTTCTTCTAAAAAAACTTCCCCATACAGGATTGCCTTCAGCCAGCTCGAGGGTTGGATAACGTCATACCATCCAACGTTTCTCCAGTGAAAGTAGGGACATCCTAAGGAACAACAGGACATTCCAGGATCACATCATAAACTGGGATGGCTTCTCTAAATTAGGGATGTTCCTGGAAAATAGGGACACTTGGAGGATCTGTCAGTGTATACAGTGCTGAGCCAGATGGACCAAGATCCTGACACTCAGCATAAGGCTGCTTCCTGTGTTCCTAGACAACAACCCTGCGAGGTATGCAAGGCTGAGAATTTCAAGGTCACCACCCAGCAAACATCACGACCGTTGAGCGTCAAAATTTGAACTCACGTCCCAGCCCGACTCTCTAACTGCTAGGCCACCGTTGGCTCTCTAGTGTGCTTATGTGGGAACTACCCAAGCAGTGGCATAGGAAGGGGGGGGCGGAGGGGGCATGTCGCCCCAGGTGCCACTCTGGGAGGGGTGACAAGATGGCCCCTGCCTCCCCCCAGCTGTAGAGCGGCCGAGGGCGCCCGCAGTCAGTATGGGTGCCACCGCTATCGTGCGCTGTCCGTGCCACTCTCGTGCAACCGTACGGTCACCGTATGCGAGCGGCATCCCATACGGACTGCACATGTGCAGCATCCCGTATGGTCGTCGCACATGCGCAGTTCGTACGGGATGCTGCTCGTGCGGCAGCCTCTATGGTTGCCATGCAAGCAGCAGCCAGTATGGTTGCATGCGAGCGGCAGCCCCTACGGACTTTGCATGCACGGGATGACGCACATGCGCAGTTCATATTTTTTTTTATGATATTTATTAGAAGTTTAAAGATTACAAAGAAAGAAAAAAGGAAAACAATAAAAAGTTTAACAGAACATACATTACAATACATAAAAAGAAAAACATAAAAAACAATACAACAATACAGCAAAATGAAACAAAAACACTAAAACACACACCCAGTATTCCATATCTTTACCTTTCATTTACTTGTTTCATCGACCTCCTCACACCTCCCTTTTTTGTATTCTAATTCAATTAACTATTTCAGCAAATTCTTTCTATAATTTATCTTAACGGTCTAAGCTTAAATTTTTTCATTTTAGCCCATTATCAATCAGCTTTTACCATTAAATTTTAACCCATTTATAACCCTTTTTTCATATTCTCTTAAATCATTACAGCTGGAAACCCCTTAATTGCTATCCAACATCATTCTATCATTCATTAATTTTACAATATTTCTGTAGATAGTCTTTAAATTTCTTCCAATCTTCTTCCACCGACTCTTCTCCCTGGTCTCGGATTCTGCCAGTCATTTCTGCCAATTCCATATAGTCCATCACCTTCATCTGCCACGCACAGGCGCAGTTCATATGGGATGCGCCGCCCCGGGTGCCAGAGAGGGTTCCTCCACCACTGTACCCAGAAGGATGGGGGGAAGCATAGCCCATCATTTTCTTCTGTCACAATTCCTCCCCCCCAAAAAAAAAACCCCACCCACTCTCTGAGACTCCTGCGTTGCAGGGGTTTGGCCTAGATGACCTTTGGGTCCCTTCCAACTCTACAATTCTGTGATTCCGTATCATTACAAAAGCATCAAGCGCCACTTTCTCCGGGTTCCTTTTTAGGATTTGGCTAATCGCTAAAATAATGTTGCCATGATTAACAAAACAGAGGTGTCCCCCCCCCTTCCTATTTGTATGGCAAAACGTTCCAGCTTCATCAGTGGCTCTGATAAAAGCTCATGCTGTTTCCAAGCGGGCAGTTCCAGAGCTTTGAGGACGGCACGCTCAGAAAGGCTTTGTTTGCCGAAATGAAGCGATGCTATCCTGTAGGTTGGGGCCCTGCCATGTTAATGTGCCCAGCATGTACGTCCTGAAGGTTTCGCTGCGGGCCTCTCTGCGGCAATTACTGATAAGTCTGGCAGGGCTGTGCTTGAACCCAGGACCTTCTCCTCAGCACTTTGAGCGGCACCTTGCCCTAGGGATGGGGGTGGCAGAGTCTATCAGGCCACATTCATGCCATATACAGCGAAGCCACGTTGAACAGTCGCGGTTTCCGCCAAAGGATTCTGGGAGCTGTAGTTCATCAAGTGCGTCAAGCGAGTTACAGTTCCCAGAGTCCGCCGTGAGTAAGGTTTATTTGTTGAACCACTGTGGAAGAAGTTGTCGCTCTGGGTGGGGAATAGGGGCCTCCTCACAACGCTCAGCACCCTTAACCAACCACAACTCCCAGAATTCCTCAGGGGAAGCCATGACCGTTCAGGGTGCCGAGAGTTGCTAGGAGATTCTCTTCCTCTCACAGAGCTGTAGTTTCCAGAGTGGCTTAAGAATCAGTCCCTCCTCTCAGAGAACTCTGGGAATTATAGCCCTGTGAAGGGATTTTTTTTTGGGGGGGGGTTATCTCCTAACAATACTCAGTACCCTCAACGAACTGCAGCTACCAGAATTCTTTGAAGGAAGCCATTTCTGCTTTAAGTGGTTTCATGTACAGTGTAAATGTGGCCTCAGTTTGTTGTTATTTTCTTTTTTTATTATTATTTTTTTATAAAAAAATTTTGGTTTTACAGATTTTTTAAAGACAAACAAACACCTAAAACGACATACAAACACGTATAGTTTCATAACATTTTTTCATAGACCTCTTTTCCGGGACTCCCCCATACCCCCCCTTCCTGCATCCCAATGTCCATAATTTTTTTTAAGCAACTTCTAAATATTCCTTTCCAACCTCTGTTGTCTTAATCTTTTCTATAATCTAATCTTATATCACTGTATCCCTTTTTTTCCCTGAAAACCTCGACATTCTAGCATTCATCAAGTTTATAGTAGTCCTTAAGATAGCTTTTAAATTTTCTCCATTCTTCTTCCGCCGTCTCTTTTCCCTGATCACGGATTCTGCCTGTCATCTCAGCCAATGTCATATAGTCCATCACTTTCATCTGCCATTCTTCCAGGGTGGGTAAATCTTGTGTCTTCCAATACTTTGCGATGAGTATTCTTGCTGCTGTTGTAGCAAGTTTGTTGTTATTTTCACACTAGTTGGCCTTTTAAAAAAAACACTCGTCAAAACACATCAAAATATGCATGCAAATCTCTCCTGATATACGCAATTCTGTATGCAGTTTTGTCCAGTAAACGTGTTTTTGAAAAGCAAGTCTTCTAATGTAACACATATTTCTATGTTCACTAATACATGCATGTGACTCATGCTTTCCCCTAGTACATGCATTTATGTACACATTCTTTGGCTGGCTAGCTAGACAACTGCATGGCAGAATTAGGAGGGATGAAATCCAAAAGGTGGCTGAGGTTCTGGTTCTCGGATTATTTTGGAAATTGGAAATTAGGAAGGTGTGCAGTTAAATGTAGCTCCTACCCCCCTAATATCTGGAGCCAGCACTATACTTGACCCCTCTGATCTGCAGCCTTTCCCTCTTTTGCAGAGTTGAATCTTAAAGGGGGGGGGGGAGAGAATGCGGTTTATCCAAGATTGAGATTCAAACCCAGAACTTCCCAATTCGAAGCTCAACTACTTAGTCAAAATAGGCTGCAACACACCATACATCTATGTCCATTGCTTCCCCCAAAGAGCCCTAGGAACAATTGGAGTGCTACAGTTCCCAGCGCCCTTAACACATTTCCCAGGATTCTTATTGGTGTGATTTAAATGTGCCTTGAATGCATGGTGCTTGCGCAATCGTGCACTACCCCATCACTTAAGAGACGCACTGGCTTTTTCTTTCAGGGGACCAAGGTTGGATAATTAGGTTAGAAAAATGTTAGGATGATTCAGGAATGATAAAAAAGAAATATCTGCTTCTGTAAAAAGGAATGAGAAAGAAGAAGAGCAGCAGACATATATTTTTTGGTGTAAGGTTTTTATTTCTACGGACCCCCACCCCTCGCAAGCCTTGTAAGAAGGAAGGAAGGAAAGAAGGGGGTCTCCCGAGACCCACCCCTCCTCTCCTCCCCACCCCTCCTCCCCACCCCTCCTTCCCTGGGTTTAATTGGCTTTAATCACAGCCATGTCACCGGGTGAGTAATCGCAGGGTAATTACCCACTGGCACCGGGACAATCTGTGAATAAGCCCCTCAAAGCAGAGCCTGCCTCACAGGGGATTAGGGAAAATAATTACTTGGATCAAATGATAGCAGGGGGTTAACCCCTTCCCTGGCGCAACTTCTGCCTGCCTCCTCAAGTCATCTCTGACTTGGGCAGCGGGCGCCCCCCCCCCAGCACCTGTGTGCCTTTAAGGAGGCAGAAATCCAACAGGTGCTGCTTTAGCTGCAGCACAACCAGGGAACTACGGCCTGCTAGGGTGGTGTTTTGTTCCGTAACTGCAGCCTTCTTCAACCTGCCAAAGAGCCAGAATGGTCAGGGGTGATGATGGGAGTTGTAGTCCAGCTACATTTGGATGGCCACCAGTTCCCGCACCCCTCTACCAGGCACATGTCCCAGCCAATCAGGGATCACACATTAAATGCACTCACAGAAGTGGGTGGAAGAGCCCATGACCCTCCAGGTATCACTAGACCTTTCTGCATTGGTTTGTCCATTGAAATTCATGGACATGACTATATAGGAACTTAGGAATCTACCCTATTTACTTAGTCCCAGGAGGACTGGAATTTTACTTTAATAAATAGGAGTATAGGAAGCAGTCTCAAACTGGATCAAGCCATTGATCCATCTAGTTCAATATTGTCTTCACTGGCCCGCAGTGGCTCCCCAGGGTTTCAGGTAGGGCAGGGGACACCCCAAGCCCTACCTGGAGATGCTGAGGATTAAATCTGGGACATTCTGCATGCTAAAACAGGTGTACCTTCCTTGAGCTACTATGAAATGAGATGTGGAGGAACCTGTAGCCCTCCAGACGTTTCGGAACTACAACTCCCATCAGCCCCAGCAAGCGTGGCCAACAGCCAGGGATGATGGGGGCTGTAGTTCAGCCATGTCTGGCGGGCCAAAGGTTCCCCAAGCCCTGCCTGAAATTATCTGTTAACATCAGTGGGCCTACTCTGAGAGTGTAGCTTGGCTGGGGCGCAATGCAAAGTTCTGGCTGGTTTGTGATTTTCAACCACACACACACACACACACACCCCATTTCTCAGCCAGGTCCGGCAAGCTCAAGGCCAGACGCTTGAGCAGCAAGAAACGGGATCGATGGTGTGAATAATTTAGAGGGGGCTGTTGGGGAGTTGGTGGGGGGGGCAGATGGACACATCCCAGTGACAGATTCACAGGCCCCAAAGGGGCCGGGTCAGCAACGCATTTATGGAGCACATTCCCCACCCATCCATTCCGCAATATGCTGACATTAAAATGCAGACTTCCAGAAACACTACTGGCCCCATCCTCCCTGTGTTTACTCCAAAGTAACCAGCTGTCTTTACTTTACTTTATTTACTAAAAATGTCTGTCCTGCCGTTCCCTCCCTCCAAAATGCAAACCAGAAAGCAGGGGGGAAACCAATACAATTAAAAAATAAATAAACGTAAAAAGTTTTAAGGACAGTCTCATATCCCCACAGCTAATAATTTCGAGGGAAGATTCAGGACTTGGCAGTGGCTCACATGGATGGCTGTAAAAGAGGATTGGACCAACTAATGGAGAATTTTAAGGCGACCAGTGGCTGCTAGCCACAATGGCTATGTTTCGCCTCCCTGGTTGAAGGCAGTGATGTTGTTTCTGAATACCAGTTGCTGAAAAACGGAGAAAGGGAGAGTACCTAAGTGTGTACGCACCAACATTTTGGGAGAGCAAATTGGGATACACATATCCTGCACCATTCGCTGCCCCCATCGTGTGCCCGCTGGCACCTGCCACTGCTGCCCACCCACCCCCTCCTTTGCCCATCTCCTCCTTCTGTGGTGGCAGGCGCAGCTTCCCAGATGTGCTCTGGCATGACCCTTTGGCGTTCCCAAAGCGCCACCTTAGAATTGTCAACAGGTTCATACCAGAGCGCCTTCTGGTCCCAGCGGTCTGGCACTTATCAGCACGGTTGGACATGACCCTGCTGACTCATGCCCAGGTGCCTGTCTTAAACAGGACATTCCAGGATCCAAACAGAAGCCAGGATGATCTGGGATGTCCCGCTTAAAATGGGGCAGTTGTGGGGTTTGAGGGTACTTTTCTACTCGGGTCCTGATTCCCAAAAAGCACCTGGTTGGCCACTATGGGAACAGGAGGCAGGATTAGGTGGGCCTTTGGCCTGATCCAGCACCTGGCCTCTTCTGCTGTTCTTTAGGTTCCCTGCTCCAGACTGATGGGCTTTCTGTTTTTCTGCGGGTGAATCCTGCACTGTGTCATTGATGCAATCATACCACATTAGCGGTGGGTGGATAATAGACCATCCAGGCATCAGCTGGCTTTATTGGTTGACATTATTACCTTCTAGAAGGGTACCTAACCCAGCACCACAACAACGAGACAAAAAAAATAAATCTTAATGTTTGTGGCATAGAAAGATTCAGGGTTTTAGCAGGAAGTTATGGGGCGTGTGGGTGGCGCTGTGGGTTAAACCACAGAGCCTGGGGCTTGCCGATTAGAAGGTCGGCGGTTCGAATCCCCGCGACAGGGTGAGCTCCCGTTGCTCGGTCCCTGCTCCTGCCCACCTAGCAGTTCGAAAGCATGTCAAAGTGCAAGTAGATAAATAGGTACTGCTCCGGCGGGAAGGTAAACGGTGTTTCCATGCGCTGCTCTGGTTCGCCAGAAGCAGCTTAGTCATGCTGGCCGCATGACCTGGAAAAATTGTCTGCAGACAAACGCCGGCTACCTCGGCCAGTAAAGCGAGATGAGCGCCGCAACTCCAGAGTCGTCCGCAACTGGACCTAACGGTCAGGGGTCCCTTTACCTTTACCTATGCACAGATTAGAAAGGTAGCAGTCTGCCTGCCCTGGAACTTTTTCAGGTGCAAAGAGTATTGAATGTGAGATCATGTCTAAGCACCTTGATAGCATCATGAACACAAGTCCTCATAAGTGCACCCTTCCTTCTTTCTTTCTTTCCTTCCTTCCTTCCTTCCTTCTCTTTAGCAAATTTAACAGTGAAACAGGGTGTCTGGATTGGTCCAAGCGTTACAGGAATCTTCTTATGCTCTTATGAGTGACTAAGGGGATATCTGGTTGGCCACTGTGTGAAAACAAGATGCTGGACTAGATGGGTCATGGGCCTGATCCAGAAAAGGGCTTTTCTGGTGTCCCAGCAGTTACAAACACCTTCCTTCAGCAGGGGAAATTTGCTCCACAGAGGAGAAGGGAGGGGTTGAAGGACAGAGACCTTGTCAGCCCCAAAGACCCAGTGGAACAGACTCCCTTAGAAGGTAGTGGACTTCATTGGAGATTTTGAAAGAGATGTTGGGAGGCCCTCTGCCAAGGATTTTTAAGCTGCGATTCCTGCATTGCTCGGTCCCCTCCAACTCTGTGGCCCAGCAGCCCTGTCCGCTGCCGCAGCCAACCATATTCCACTTGGAAAGCTGGCAAGTGGAGTATGAACGCAGCAGCCTTCCTCTGCCTCTTTGCCCTTGCCCCACCCAGCAATGACTGTTCAGTGGTAGACTGCCCCTGACCTGGAGGTTCTGTTTTAGCTGCGATAGCCGTCGGCTGCTGGTCAACCCAGGAAACTGGGGTTGTAGGGTGATGTCAAGGCCCCTAAATTTCTCTCTCTCTCTTGGGGCCAGATCTGATGTTGTTGCGTCCCCCCCACCCTATGCACCGTCCCAGAATTCCAGTTTGCCAGCACGAAGCACCGGGCTCCCGCCTCGGTTTTCTGCGACAGAGTCTTTGCAAGCGCCGCCCCTGAACCCAGCGGAGCCATATTTCAGCATTACCGTAGCGCAGCGCCAGGGCTCATCCGTTCCCATCCCCCGATTATTTATTGCCTCATTTTCTCCTTGGCGCCGCCGGCTGCTGAGGGAACGAACCAGCCATCCCCCCCTGCCTGCCTGCCTGCCTTGCCTGCTCTCCCCATGGCCGCCAAAATTGCTCGATGGAATGAGCTGTAAGAGAGCAGGGAGGAGGAGAAGGAGGCAAGGTGAAGGAGCGGGCCAAGGTGGCCATGTTTTTGGAGGGCCATGTAGGAGCAGGTGGCCCAATTGAGCGAGTGACCCTCTGCCTGGCTGGCACTTGCCCTGTGGCATGTGGAAGACCCCAGTTTCAGTCCTGGAGAGCGGCTGACAGTCAGTGCAGACAACACACCGCTAGATGGGCAAGTGGCCTGACTGCGTCCAAGACAGCTTTCCGTTTGGAGGACGGGACGAAGCTGAGAGGTCAGGGGTCTGCTCTGCGTCCTAGTGGTGTGGAGGTGCAAAGCAAGGCCAGCAAGGGGCGTGGCCTGGGGGAGAGGGCCAAGGGCCAGATGGAAAGACCCAGAGGGCCACATGTGGTCCCTGGACACCTGAGATTCCCCACCCTTGGTTTAAATTCACTGGGGAGGGAGAGAGGTAACAGAGGGAGAAGTTAGGATCTTGGGGGCTGAATGTCAGGAGACGTACCTGTGGTGCCCTAAGAAGAAGAAGAAGAAGAGGAGTTTGGATTTGATATCCCGCTTTATCACTACCCTAAGGAGTCTCACAGCGGCTAATAATCTCCTTTCCCTTCCTCCCCCACAACAAACACTCTGTGAGGTGAGTGAGGCTGAGAGACTTCAGAGAAGTGTGACTGGCCCAGGGTCACCCAGCAGCTGCAGGTGGAGGAGCAGGGAAGCGAACCTGGTTCACCAGATTACGAGTCCACCGCTCTGAACCACTACACCAGTGTTCCCCAACCTTGGGCCTCCAGCTGTTTTTGGACTACAATTCCCATCATCCTTGACCACTGGTCTTGCTAGCGAGGGATGATGGGAGTTGTAGTCCAAAAACAGCTGGAGGCCCAAGGTTGGGGAACACTGCACTACACCACACTGGCTCTCACTGGCTTTGGGTTGCAGGTAACTGGGGAGTTGATTGTCCTGCATGCCTGCATTGCCCGATGGGCCTGGGGTTGCCAAATGACAGGGGGGAAACCAGTCTGGGCTGCTCTGGTGGCTTTCAACAACAGCTGGATGTGCAGAAAACGAACAAGGACTACAACCTGAACATTATTGCTTGCTCAGGTCTGCGGATGAAGTTAGCGTTACAATATTCCTCCCACGATCCAGCCCAGGCTGGTCCACACTGCACTTCCCCAGTGCTTGGGGCGAACGAGATCGGTTGAAGGAACAGGCTGTACTTCAATGGCAGAACACCTGCTTTGCATGCAGAAGGCCCCAGGGGGTCAATCCCAGGCATCTCCAGTTAGAGGCTGTGAGAGTCGCCCAGCCTGCTGTAGAGCTTCTGCCGGTCAGCGCAGACAACACAGAGCCAGATGGACCAGTGGTCTGACTCCATATAGCATAGCCTCCAACCTTTCTCCGATAAAAATTTGTTGTTGTTTAGTCGTTTAGTTGTGTCCGCCTCTTCGTGACCCCCTGGACCAGAGCACGCCAGGCATTCCTGTCTTCCACTGCCTCCCACAGTTTGGTCAAACTCATGTTTGTAGCTTCGAGAACACTGTCCAACCATCTCGTCCTCTGTCGTCCCCTTCTCCTTGTGCCCTCCATCTTTCCCAACATCAAGGTCCTTTCCAGGGAGTCTTCTCTTCTCATGAGGTGGCCAAAGTCTTGGAGCCTCAGCTTCAGGATCTGTCCTTCCAGTGAGCACTCGGGCTGATTTCCTTCAGAATGGAGAGGTTTGATCTTCTTGCAGTCCGTGGGACTCTCAAGAGTCTCCTCCAGCACCACCGATAAAAATAGGGACATCCTATTCCATCATCACCATATTTGTACCCCAGCCACTCTGGGCAGCTTCCAACATATATAAAAACATAATAAAACATTATACATTAAAAAAAAACCCTTCCCTGTACAGGGCTGCCTCCAGATGTCTTCTAAAGGTTGTATAGTTACTTATCTCCTTGGCTCGTAGGGTCACATAATTCCAGTGGCGTAGCGTGGGTTGTCAGCACCCGGGGCAAGGCAAGTAATTTGCGCCCCCTAACCCCTAACCTGCTGCCACTGCCAGCTTCTTCTTGCTGCTGCCTATTCTGGTCTGGTGTGGTTCTCTCCCGCGCTCAGCGCTGCGCTGGGCGGCCGCTGCACTGTCCCTCCCCCAGATAGTCCCTCGCTCTCTCTCCGCACCGCACGCCTGGCACCCCCCCCCTCCACAGTGGGCGGCGACCCAGCGGCTCGGATCGGATTCGCACAACCAGCACTGCAGTGAGAGAGAGTGAGTGAGCCAGGTAGGGGCAGAGAGCTGCGAGTGCGAGCGCGCCCCTCCCAGATGTTGCGCCCGGTGCGGCCGGCACCCCCTGCACCCCTCACGCTACGCCACTGCATAATTCCATACCTTCCAACATTTCTCCGATGAAAATAGGGACGTCCTAAGGAAAAGCAGGACATTCCGAGATCCAGTTTGAAACTGGGGCGGCTTCTGTAAATCCGGGACCGTCCTTGGAAAATAGAGACACTTGGAGGGTCTGGTATAAAGCATCTTCCTATGTTCCTATCAGCTACTATTTCTAAATGCATCTATACCCCGAAATTAGCATACACAGATCAGCACCCTCTCCTTCTCCATATGCAGTGGTGTAGCAGCTCTGGGATGCAGGGGGTCAGAGTCCCATTTTTACTTCTGCAGCAGGGCCCCTGCCTCCAGCATCCTCCAGTTGCCCAGCCAGCATGGAAGGGGGCCGTTTAGCCTCTGAAGAAGAATCTTATCAGTCTTTGTGCTGATTGGAATCAATCCGAATGAAAGCAGGTGAGTCAGCCGTTGAGGATGGGCTCTCCGGGTCACTCTGGAAAAGGTGTGTGGGAAGAAAGGCGAGGAGATGTTCTGTATGTTCCATAGCCAAGCGTTTAAGAACACAGAAAACTCAAGGTGCTTCAGTTTCAAGAGAACGGTGTGTAAGTTCTGCTATGAGACAATGGAGCTATGCGGAAAACACAACTTAAGTCGCTCTGAAATAAGATACTGGAGCACTCCAAATCCTTTCCTCTTGCATGTGCACGGCAAACAGTACATTGGCTGAGAGGCATCACATGGAGATCTGCATTGATCACTGCAAAGCCTCCCTATTATTGTACAATTATGAGATATATTGTACAATTATGATGATATATAAATCAGTGCGGATATCCTGAAGCCCGTGGGGAAATCTTTAATCTTTAACATTTCCGTATATGCTGGTCAGAAACGTTGTAAAAAATTGGTATCCAAAAGCCACCGCCTGAATATTCAAATACTGCTATGGACAACTTATTAATTCGACATCTCATTAAATCGTCATATTTCATATTGCACCTTGATTGGGAGCTGGATCCTGATTATCTCTTGGTGGGTGGCATTTTTGGAAGTTTATTTATTTGCAGTACAGTGGTACCTCGGGTTACATACGCTTCAGGTTACAGACTACGCTAACCCAGAAATAGTACCTCGGGTTAAGAATTTTGCTTCAGGATGAGAACAGAAATCGTGCTCTGGCGGCGCAGCAGCAGCAGCAGGAGGCCCCATTAGTTAAAGTGGTGCTTCAGGTTAAGAACAGACCTCCAGAACGAATTAAGTACTTAACCCAAGGTACCACTGTAACAGGGACGCGGGTGGCGCTGTGGTCTAAACCACAGAGCCTAGGACTTGCTGATAAGAAGGTCGGTGGTTCAAATCCCCGAGATGGGGTGAGTTCCCATTGCTCAGTCCCATCTCCTGCCAACCTAGCAGTTCAAAAGCACGTCAAAGTGCAAGTAGATAAATAGGTACCACTCCGGCGGGAAGGTAAACGGCGTTTCCGTGCGCTGCTCTGGTTTGCCAGAAGTGGCTTAGTCATGCTGGCCACATGACCTGGAAGCTGTACGCCGGCTCCCTCGGCCAGTAAAGTGAGATGAGCGCTGCAACCCCAGAGTCGGTCACGACTGGACCTTATGGTCAGGGGTCCCTTTACCTTACCTTTACCACTGTAATACCTTTTGATTGTGCAATGGTTTTCTTTTTTTTGTAATACATAAGCAAAAACTCAATAATGCGCTATATTTAGAAAAGAAGGGGCATGGCTGTGAGCGGGGTCTTCCCGTGACCATCAGGAAGGGACCCCTACACCACTGAGTGGGAATGCATGTGTGATTGACAGGCACCTGGGCAGCCTAGGAAAGGAAACATTAGCGGGTCTCTCCAATCCAGCCTTTCGACCACTGTTGTCAGCCCGTTAAGCGACATGAATCCGATTGGGGAATGGCAGGCGCCATCAATATCCTGGCCCCGCCACAATTAATCACCGGCTAATTAGCAGCGAGGGCTCCGATCCCAGACAGAGCTGCCGGCAGTCAGGGAGGGAATCAAGACAGGAAAAAGTAAAAGGGGAAACCTAACAAACCCAGAGGCACCTGTTTGTACTTCCTGTTGGGAATTAACTTGGATTGCTGATAGGTTGGCCTGCTTCTGGGCGCTCACAGTTTCTGACGGGGAAGGGTGTGCGCGCATGTATATAAAGAGCACACGCTGCGCTGAGGTTCACGAGGACACGGCAAAGTGCATTTATTGTTTGTTATGGCCCACATCCAGGGCAGCTCCATTCAGACAAGAGATTGCAGTGAAAGTAATTAAGGGTTGTACCCGACACTCGACCTGCTCAGAACCAGACGCATTGAAATTAATAGATATAGCTAACTGGAAGATTGTATCTCCCTATACAAACCTGCCTGGGTGCTAAGATCTTCAGGTGAGCACCATCTCTGGTTCCCATTGACATCAGAAGAATGGAAGTTGGTGATGAGAGAGAGAGAGAGAGAGAGAGAGAGAGAGGGAGGGAGGGAGAGAGAGAGAGACTTTTCCATGGCTGCTCCAAAATTGTGGAATTAGCAAGAGAGGTCAAATTGGCTATGCTTCCACCACTGACATTGTCCTTCTGCTTTTGGTTATCTTTCCGCCACCAGGCCAACCTTCCTGTTCAGACAGGCCTTTGGAAAACAAGGTGCCGGCAATGCTGGCCACTGGGCTGCTTTCAGGGCAAACCGTATTTTAATTGTAGATTCTGATTGTGTTCTGGTATGTTTTCCCTATGCTTTTTAACCTGTTTGGGTTTTTTGTGTTTTTGTATTCTAGAACTATGGTTTTAAATGCCGGAAGCCACCTTGAATCCCAGCTTGGGGAAAGGCGAGCTATAAACACATTAAACAGAACCATAGAATTGTAGAGATGGAAGGGACCCCAGGGGTCATCTAGACCAACCCGCTCTGTGCAGGAATCCTTCCCGCAGCCATCCCTGTGTGGGCTGGAACCACCAACCTTCTGTTTAACAGCCAGGTGCACTGACCCCTTGTGCTGCCAACTAAAAACAGTTGAATAAATCTATTTTATTTTATTTGATCCACTGATTTCGATGGATTGACTCTTGAGTATAACTTAGTTGGGGACAACACTATACAGTAGTGAACATATCGTACATTCGAAGCACATTCTCCCTCTCTTCCCCAAAGAATCCTGGGATCTGTAGCTTGCCCTTCACAGAGCTGTATCTACAGGTAGGGCAAAGTTTTCCCGTCTGAAACAATGGAGAGCTGCTGCCAGTCAGTGCAGGCAACATTGATCTAGATGGGTCAACATGTCAGTTTCCTCTGTTCCTTCCCATGCTCCCCCTGTTGAATTTCTGCCTGCTGGGCTGCTTTCCCAGCACCCACGAGTTCTCACCAGCCCTTGCCAAGAAACCTGCACCATGTAAATTTATTTCCCCGGTTAATTTTTAGCCCAGAGTGATGTTTCCTACAGGAATGCACTGGCTACGGATCCCTTGGCAATTGGAAGGGAAAGAGTGGCTTGCCAGGAAGGGGTGGGGGTGGGGGACCTTAACAATCAGGAAAGCTTCCCATGAGCTTTGATTTGTGGCTGCGCTATCTAACTCTCCAGATCAGCAATTGACAGCCATTGAGCAACTGAATGGTGCAACTTGCCCCTGGGCCAAAAACACTGCTTGGCTTTGCCCACTGACTCATTCAGACATGAGACCTGGGCAGAGGACATTGTTAACCCCTACCTCCCTGTGGGCTTTGGCTGAGTTGTGCTCTTTGAAGGTGGGACTGGGGGGGACCTGCGGCTTGACTCCATCTCCCATCAGCCTTCCAGCCAGAATTGCCAATGACCAGGATAGACGGGATATGGAGCCCAGCAGCATCTAGGAGGGCCACATTCCTGGGTCATTCCTAGCCAGGTCTCAGCTTGTATTAAAATCAACAAAAGCTGGAGATCAGGGATTATTTATGCATTTGTTGCTACACTTACGTATGTGTAAAAAACCCTCTAAAAATCCAGTCATCTCCCTTTTTGTTTTTTATGATTTCTAGCTTCTGTCTTCTTCTGTTAACTCGACCTATACTCATGTTTTGATCAGGTTTTTTGATGTCCTCTACTCAGACTTAATGAGGATATACACAGGAAGGTGATGGGTGGATGATGAAGGACCCTGTGCGACAGGCAGGGAAGGGAAGGTCTCCCAGGGTGGGAGGCTGGGAGAAGGAAGGGAAGCGCCCAGGTGAGAGCTGGGAGGGTCCACTACCTTTTGTGTGGGACAAGGGTTAAGAGGTAATTCTGTCAGATGGCTCTGTGTGTTTGTGTGCACCACTTTTCTCTTTGTTTTCCTTCTTTTTAGAAAGAAAATGCAGCCAACATGCCATTTATGCCTCTTCAATATGTTCACAACTGCACATTCGCACATCGAACTGAACCTGGAAGTGACCCCAAAAGGGGCGGAATGGGGTGTTTTGCAGGCTTTTCCAACGGTGTTTCAAATATACGTGATTTCACTTAAATGAAATGCAACTCCCTTGTAAATGGAGATTTGGCTGCACTTTCTTTTATCTACCCTGAATGTTCAGACATTCAGCCTCACTGGGTGGCCATGATTTCTACTACAATGGTACCCTGGTTTTTGAACATAATCCGTTCCGGAAGACCTTTTGACTTCCGAAATATTCGAAAACCGAGGCACAAAGGGTGGTCTGCCAATTCAATAGAGAAAATTGTGAAAAACAACAGATAGACGCAGCGAAAGTCTGCGTTGCGTTTGAAAACAAGCATTTACTTCCCGGTTTTTGGCGTTCGAAAACTGAAATGTTCGGAAATGGAGATGTCCGAAAATTGAGGTACTGCTGTGTTACGTGAGAGGGAAAACAACTTTATTTGGTCTCTCCACGCCACACATCATTTTCTGAACTTCTTTCACGGTCTCTGCTGCTTGGTCTTTTCTCTAAGAGCTCCAAACGCTGCGGCCTTCCTTCACGGGGAATCCACTCCATTTTTATTGTTTGGTGTGTTTTGAAATCCTCCGTTTTAAAAGGGCCTTTTATCTGTGGCATGGTTTTCCCAGTAGTGATGTATGGAAGTGAGAGCTGGACCGTATAGAAGGCTGATGGCCGAAGAATGGATGCTTTTGAATTATGGTGCTGGAGGAGACTCTTGAGAGTCCCATGGACTGCAAGAAGATCAAACCTATCCGTTCTGAAGGAAATCAGCCCTGAGTGCTCACTGGAAGGACAGATCCTGAAGCTGAGGCTCCAATACTTTGGCCACCTCATGAGAAGAGAAGACTCTCTGGAAAAGACCCTGATGTTGGGAAAGATGGAGGGCACAAGGAGAAGGGGACGAGAGAGGACGAGATGGTGGGATAGTGTTCTCGAAGCTACCAGCATGAGCCTGACCAAACTGCGGGAGGCAGTGGAAGACAGGAGTGCCTGGCGTGCTCTGGTCCAGGGGGTCATGAAAAGTCAGACACAGCTAAACGACTAAACAACATCTGTGGCATGTTGCTAGTTGCTTGGGAAGCCTTTTTATTTTCTACGAAGAGGCTAGCAAAGGTGGCTATAACCAGCCTCCCTCCCTTCTTGACTTCCCACATGCAGAAAAACGCCTCTCTTCCTCCTTCCCCTAGCAAGCCAGAATCTCTGCCCACGTGCCAGGCGAGGCAGGGCCAAAGGTCGGCTCCCTTAGGTAGCCTGCAGAGAGGCTTGCCAGCCGCCTCCCTGCCGCCGCCTGCCGTCTAGCCGCTCCCTCCAGATCCGTGGTTTCACCGGGGCTCCTTCTCCATCTCTCTTCACACCTCGGCTGGCATTTCCTTGGATCTCTGTCTCTTTCTCTTTCTGCCGGCAGCCTGGCAGAGGCAAAGAGCGGGTTAAGGCACACAGCCCCCCCCCCCCCGCAAATCCCCCCAGGAGGATGCACTACTCAGACAGGCAGCAAGGGAAGCATCTTATCACCTTCTTTCCCTGACTTGCGGCCTCCGCAGAAAAAGCGCAAGTTAGCTGCAGCATTCGTTACTTTTATTATGACATTCATCTCCCACCTTTCTTTTCTTTCTTTTTTAAATCCACGCAGCTCAGGCTGGCACCTGCGATTCTCTTCCTCTCCTTTTCCCCTTCCCAAACAACCCTGAGAGGTAGGGTAGGCCGTAAGACTGGACACCCGGTGGACTTCATGGCAGAGCAAGGATTTGAACCCAGGTCCTAGTCCAGCCTTCTAACCACCGAAGCGTGTCTTCTAGGCTAGGTGGACCCATAAAGGTGGAAGTGTAGCCTGCCAGTGGCCTTGGGCCAGTCCCTGCCTCTAGGCTTAGCCTACCTTCTAGGGTAGCTCTGTGGATTAAACTAAAGGAGGGGAGAAGAACCTTTCTGCCACCTTGAACTCCTTGGAGGACAGGTGGGTATAAAAACGCTTGTTTTCACGCCCCCCCCCACTTGAAAAACCATTCAGTCTGGTCCAGAATCTAAAATTATCTGAATGTACTCCATTCTGAGGCTGCCACCTCTTTCCCCCCTTGCCCCCCCCCCTAGCCCACTGGCTCCATACACCAAGACCATGGATTTGGAGTTGCAAGGAGAATGGGAAGTAGCTGGGTCCCATTCAAATGCAGATCCTGAGGATTGCAGGGCTATTGAAATCCAAAGGTGGCCCCAATGTGGGGAGGGGGTTTAATCCTCAGCCCCCCAGCCTACCCTGCTTTCCATAATCCCCTTTGAGTTAGTGGTCTGGAGACTGGAAGGGGAGGAGTAAAGCCCCCGCCCCCTTCCCCAATACTCTTGTTTCCCTCTCCATAATATAGAGTCTATATATCCCCATTGCTCTCTCTCCCCTTCTTTAATCTCCATCCATGTGTGAATCATTTCAGAAGAGGATGTAGGAGAGAGGGAGAACCTGAATCTGAGAGGTGTTCTGTGCTGTACAGAGTAGGAAGTTGCCTTATACTGAGTCCAACCATTGGTCTGTCTAGTTCAGTACTGTCTGCACTGACAGGCAGCAGCTCTCCAGGCTTTCAGGCAAGTGAACCCCCAGGGGGAGAAGGCTCAGAGCCAGGGGAGTGTTGCTGGGATGGCGATGACTGGCCAGAGGGAGCAGGCTGGGAGGAGGAAGTGTCCGAAGATGAAGAGGGAACGGGGTTTAGTGAGCAGGAAGAGGCAGTGGCAGAGAGCGGTTCAGACTCAGAGGGAGAAGCGGAGGCTGGAGAGGAGGGGGTGGTCAGGCTGCTGAAGAAGCCAGGGAGTCTCCCCCTCCTGCTGTGTGACCAGCTCCTCTTCCCTCCTGGTCTTCCAGAACCAGAAGAGGCATGAAGAGGGTGAAGCAAAGAGTGACAAGACAAAGGAGTCTCAGGTTGCTGGGGAAGGGCCTGGGGAGGAGCCTTAGAAAGTGGTGGAAGGTGGGGAATTTCCGTCCTCACAACCGCCTCACCGGGGCAAGACCTGCTGGGAAGAGTTGCTGAGCTCACTAGGCCTACGCCAGAGGTCTGCAACCTTTAAGACAAAAAGAGCCACTTGGACCCGTTTCCGAAGGGGAAAAAACTGGGAGCTGCAAAACTTGTCATTATAAAACAACTTTTTGTCACCTTTTTTATTATTCCTTTGTTTGACCCCTCAGAATTACTCCTCCTCATAGAAATAAACGTTAAATTAACAAGTTACCTTTTTGTGTGTGTTTGTTGTTCACTCCCCTTCAAAACAGTGACCAGCGTACATGCCCCCTTTCAATGCAGTGACCAGCGTACATGCCCCTTACAATGTAGCGGGCGGGCGGGAAGGTGACGTCGGGACGGTGCGTGACTAACACACGCACCGCCCCCATGCGACGTCACAGCCAGTACAGCACCCGCCACAGTGGGGAGTGTTGGGGCGCACAATGCGCCTCCTCCCCTCGCTAGTATCCGCTCCGGAGCCACGGCAAAGGTGTAAAAGAGCCACATGCGGCTCCGGAGCCACGGGTTGCAGACCCCTGGCCTACACTGTTATGCTTTTTTGAATAAAGAGCTAACTTCACAGACAACCTTGTGAGTTATCGCCGACTTGCTCCTGACTCCCGCCTTGACACCCAGCAGCAGCTCTTCTTGTGCTCTCTCCTGTTCTTCTCAGAGGCTCCTTCTGCCTAATAACAAGCAAGACGCTAGTCCTCATGGTTCTGAACAAAAAGGCTGGTTTAAATAGGAATCTGGGAGGCTGTTTCATGCCAAGTTATGCCATGGGTCAAAGGAACATAGGAAGAAGCTGCCTTATCCGGGGTCTGACTCTTGGTCCACCTAGCTGAATAGCTAGAATGCCAGAGTTCAAGTTAGCCAATCCAAGGGTGGAGCCACAGGGCGATCTGTTGGCTCTGGGGTGGGGCTAATGCAATACCTGGCGATTTGCAGGCGGAGCCTCTTAGAACCCACCTGGAGGCTTAACGCCCTTGTATGTCCTCCTGCCCACACACAGTTTTCCCCATTTGGGGCTTGCAAAACACCGTAGCCAGCTGGCAACCCCATGGACGCCCTGGGGACAGGTGGTCCGTATTGCCACCGTCTTCAGCGTAGCCCCCCGGACGTCGCTGGGAGGGCGGGGAAGCATAGCGGGCTCAGCACTGGCGAGACGTTGACTCAACCCGACGAGCCATGAGGGCCTCATTCAATTTTAATAGGCACCGTGGCGCTAAAAAAGGAAACAGGAAATGGAACAATGGGCAGGGGAAGGGAGAAAGGCGCCCACCCCCTAACCGTGGGATCTGGGTGAACTGGGGTGGGTGGGGACGCAGCGCTCTCCATCGGGCACTCTCTTCTGAAGCTGGGCGGTGGGTTTTGCAGTGCAGAGATATACAGTCCTTGCATTTCTGAGTTCGTGGTGGGGATTCAGACCGGCAGCATGACAGAACAAGGGCTATCCACTGTGGTAGAGTGTTGGGCTAGGACCTGGGAGGGACCCGGGTTCAAATTCCGCCTTGGCCTTGGCGCTCACTGGGCGTGACCTTGGGGCAGCCTATCTTCCAGTGTTGCCTTGTGGATTAAATGAGGAGAGGGAGTAGAATTATGTATGGCGCTTTAAGCTCCTTGAAGAAAAAGCTGGATAGAAATGCAATCAATTGGTCAATGGACTGATCAATCAATTGAACAACGGACTGATCAATCAATTGAACAACGGACTGATCAATCAATTGATCAATGAACTGATCGATCAATTGATCAATGTTCTGCAGGGATGCCAAGCGATTCTCGGAGTTCTCAGAGTGTTTTAACAATCTGTCTTCTAGGGAAATCTGGGAATTGCAGCTCTAGGAATAGGAGCCTCCTACCAACAACTTTCTGAACCCTTAACAAACTACAGTTCCCAGGATTCTTTGGGGAAAGCCATGGCGGTTCAAAGTGGTATGATACTGCTTTAAATGTAAGGTGTGGATGTGACCACAATGGGTTTATAAAAGTCAGCATAAGCACCATATATTTAAATCGCACACCCCATGAAAAGAATCCTGGGAACAGTAGTTGAGAGTGCTGGGAATTGTAGCGTTCTAAGGGGGAAACTACAGTTCCCAGGATTCTTCAGAGTGGGGAATGTGTTTTAAATATATGGTATGGACACAGCTGAAATCAAAAGTTGACGTGGACATTTAACATCCTGAACATGAGCTGCCAACTGCAAGCATGCATTCAACTTTCTTTTGGGGTTCTCTGGTGCTCACATATTTCAGCGGAGGGACTACTGTCGCCAGAGGTGCGATGGCATTTGGGCTGGGGCGCTGCGGGTGGGGCTCAGCCTGGCCTCCTCAGTTACTCTTATTTTGTGGTTATCAGTGTTTTATTTGCATTAGGTTGAAAGAAAACAACAGAACTGTTTAGAAAATTAAAACCCAGTTTTGTTTGGGACGTTTTATTTGAATCAAAATGATTAACATTTAGAAAATTAGGTTGCGCTTTTTAATTCAAAGACATTAAGCAGAGTGTGGCGGCACATATACCATACATTTAAAGCGCACGCCTCCAAGAATCCTGGGAACTGTGGTTTGTCTAAGGGTCTGAGAAGCGTAGCTCTGTGGGGGTCAAAACCACAGTTCCCAGGCCTCTTTCGGGAGGGAGGTCTGCTTTAAATGTAGGGCGTGCATTTAAAACACCCCCTCCTCCCCAAGGATCCTGGGAACTGTGGTTTGTTACGTGTGCTAAGAAAGACTGCTTTGTTGGGGGGGTAAACTACAGTTCCCAGCGTCCTTGGAGGTGCTTTAAACGTCCTTTAAAAGTACGGCGTGTTCAACCGACTCCAGGTTTTTGTCCTACATTTGTTTGACATGTTCCTCTGGTCACGGCGCTTAACGGGCGACGGCTGGATCGCGAGGAGCCGCGGTTTGACTTCCCCGTCTCGGGTGCCACGCGTAGCACCTTGGGCGTGCCTCACCCCCCCCTTTTATGTGGACTAGGTTTCCACCGCCGGGGGCCCCCGGAGGGGGTGACGGTTTCATGCCAGGCCTGTTTGCCAAGGCCTCTTTCCCCGCGACGCTCCCGCCTGCTCCTTGCAAGCTCGCTCCGTGTTTATTTATTTAATGAATAATTTATCCCGCTCTCTGCTCGGCAATCTCCATTATCACGCGCCCCCCCTCGCCCACCGCCCGCTCCAGCTGCAATGCACCCCCAACCCACCCACACCCCCCTTTGCTCCTGCCTCCACCGCCCTGTGCAATGATTTATTGAACACTGTCTATGCACTACACTGCGAGCTGTTCTGTCACAGGAAGCCACGGTTAAATATTAACCAGGGCAGGAGGAGGCAGTTCACACACACAAAGATGCAAACACACACACACACACACACCGCAGGCCTCCTCCTTATGCCCCTTGGAAACATGCCGGCCAGGGGTTCCCCAACCCTGAAGTAAGGGTACTGTGCCATGCTTCTTTTTCTGATCGAAAACCGGGATGCTTGTCTTCCGGGACGCGCTCCCGGGGTAAGTCATGTGACAGTCTCGTCCGCCAAAAAGCGCTTTTCTTCGAGCGCATCTTGCATGGCGCCCCAAAAATGCATGCTTCTTGGTGCCGTGCAAGATGTCAGCTTTTTCCAGACAGGAGCGCGCGAGATCGCGGCCCCACGGTCTCATGGTAAGAAAGGGAGTGCCCTTTTTTTCCGGGGCACTTGGCAGGTATGGGGTACCCGAGTCCAGGATCCGGGCCCTGCCGCACAAGGGAGAGATTCAGACCACGTTCACACCCTGCATTTAAAGCGTGGTGATTCCAGTCATGGCTTCCCCTGGAGAATCCTGGGAGACGGTTGTTTGTTAAGGGTGCCGTTGTACGGAGACCCTGATTCCCCTCACAGACGGACCAATTCTCAGCACCCTTGACAAACAACAGCTCCCAGAATCCTTTGGGGGAAGCCATGACGGTTTCAAGTGACATAGTAAAGGTAAAGGCACCCCTGACCATTAGGTCCAGTCGTGACTGACTTTGGGTTTGCGGCGCTCATCTCTCTTTTTGGCCGAGGGAGCCGGCATACAGCTTCCGGGTCATGTGGCCAGCATGACTAAGCCGCCTCTGGCAAAACAGAGCAGCGCATGGAAACGCCGTTTACCTTCCCACCGGAGCGGTACCTATTTATCTACTTGCACTTTGACGTGCTTTCGAACTGCTAGGTGGGCAGGAGCAGGGATCGAGCAACGGGAGCTCACCCCGTCGTGGGGATTCGAACTGCTGACCTTCTGATCGGCAAGTCCTAGGCTCTGTGGTTTAACCCACAGCGCCACCCACGTCCCTTTCAATGACATGATACAGCTTTAAATGTGTGATGCGAATGAGAGCCCGGCTTGCAGGAGTTTTTCTCTGAGGCAAGATTTGGACGCAGGTCCTCCTCAATCTTTCCACCACATCTAGGCACCTGGTCCTTTTGGTGATGTCTGCCATTGTGCCGCCGAAACGCCTTTAGGAAGCGTTTGGCTGCCCCTGCCCCGGGCAGTCAGTCTCCTAGTCCCTGGTGCGCTCTCTCTCTCTCTCTGCCTGCTGGCGTCCCAGGGCCGAACTCTGCCGAGTGCCGGCAGCTTGGCACCCGTTGGCGGACCACCCCACCCCCTCCCCATTTTGTTGTTGTTGTTGTAAGCCTGGCGTTCTCCCAGAGCCAGCACGTGGAAACGGAGCCGCCTGCCACCGGCTTGGGGAAATGAATCAGAGCCGAAAAAGCGACAAAAACAACCACCCCCTCGCGCTCAGCCAGCCAAATCCGAGCGATGGCATTTGCTCCCCCCTTGGTCAGCAAAGGAATGGGCATGGGTGCTTCCCCCGGGACCTGGCAAGGGGAGGCTTGTGGGGCTGGTAGGGCCACCTTCCTACCCATGAGGAATGGCTGCTGATCAGTGGCAGAACATCTGCTTGGCATGCAGAAGGGCCCAGGTTCAGTCTCCAGCACCTCCAGAACCCGGCTGCCCTGGAAGAAACTGGCATGTCTCCCCAAATAGCCAAAATAGCCTTTATGTGCCTTGTACCGCATGGACCTAGGAATACAGGTTGCTTCATTCCACAGAGCTGTGGGAAGAGCCAACCTAGGAAGCCGCCTTCTGCTGAGTCAGACCACTGGTCCGTCTAGCGCTCTATTGCATACACTGACTGGCAGCAGCACTCTTTCCAGATTTGTCAGGCAGGGAATGTCCTCTAAAGCTCAGGAGATAGGCACACAGGAAGCCACTTTATCCTGATTCAGCCCATTGGTCCATCTAGCTTAGTATTGTCTGCACTGACTGGCAGCTGCTCTCCAGGGTTCTAGGCAGCGTTCTCTCCCAGCCATACCTGGAGGTGCTAGCAATTGAACCTGAGACCTTCTGCACGCAAAGCAGATGCCCAAAGGAGCGTCTCCACCCCCATCGTTCAGCTCCAGCTCCGAGGGCCTTCTGGTGGTTCCCTTACTGTGAGAAGTGAAGCTACAGGGAACCAGGCAGAGGGCCTTCTCAGTAATGACACCAGTCTGGTTGAATGCCCTCCCATCAGGTGTCAAGGAAATAAATAATCACACAACTATCTGAAGGCAGTCCTGTTTTGGGAAGTTTTTAATGTTTGATGTTTTATTGTGCTAGAGTGGCTGGAGCAACCCAGTCTGATGGGCAGAGTAATAATAATAATAATAATAATAATAATAATAATAATGCCCCGTCACTGATCCAAGGCCCATGAATGCGCTCGTGATGCAGGCTCCATGTTGGGCCTGGTGTTCCCCTTCCACACGACGGTGGTGTGTTTATAACGGCATGTGGAGGTGTGTGTGCCTTTTATGTGTGTTTTCATCCACAAGAGAACGCTGTGTAGGGGGAGTTATTTCCATACATCGGCGGATGGGGGGAGGGAGAGAGAAATTCCCACTGCTGCGCAAGGGTGGCACAGAGTGGCAGAAGGTGGTGGCTGGCACAAAGAGGCAGACAGAAAGCCAACACATTTGCAGTTCCCTGCCACAGAGCTTCAGCTGTGAATCCCATTCCTCTCTCTCTCTCTCTCTCTCTCTCTCTCTCTCTCTCTCTCTCTCTCTCTCTCATTCTCTCTTTCTCTTTCTTTCTCTCTCTCTCTCTTCTCTCCCCCCCACAATTGCCTGTAACGAACTCATCCACCGTTGTCGTTGGCACTGCCCGTTCTCGCTGTCGGCACTGCTTGTGCCGTCAACCTGCCACGGTTCCTGACGGCTGCGCTGTGGGCGGGAGATCGCAAGGGGGTGGGGGGGGTTCTGCAGGCAGCGTGCCTCAATCTTGTCTCTGGTGATGTGCCAAGAGGAAGGGTGCCAGCCTCGCCGCTGCCGGAGCGCCCGTCAGTCACATCACTCCACCGCGGTGGTAAATGGTGTACCCTGGCGGGCACGCTGAATAAAAACCAGGGAGGTGGGGGGAATGTTCTGTATCCTTTGTGTAAGCATGCTTTCCAAAGGGGGCACAAACCAGCGGTTGTGTTGTGTGTGCATATATGTGTGTACAATATGTTGGCGGGCTTGTTTTCTGCAAAGTTGTGCAAGTTCCTGGCTGCTGTGGGTTATGTTCCTGGCTGCTATGGGATCATGTGCCCCACTCACTCCAAATCGAAACTGGTGGAAGCCTTTCCCATCCCAATATTCTGTTCCATATATACGCATCTGTGTCAGACTCTGTTCTGGAGTCCTGACCTGTGAGGTCTGTCTGTCTATCCCTCCATCTATCTATCAATCACCTATTGAAAGTATTTAGTTAAACTGCCACCAACCTGAGGGATGCAGGTGGCACTGTGGGTTAAACCACAGAGCCTAGGGCTTGCTGATCAGAAGGTTGGCGGTTTGAATCCCCGTGACGGGGTGAGCTCCCGTTGCTCAGTCCCAGCTCCTGCCAACCTAGCAGTGCAAGTAGATAAATAGGTACCACTCCGGCGGGAAGGTAAACGGTGTTTCCGTGTGCTGCTCTGGTTCGCCAGAAGCAGCTTAGTCCTGCTGGCCACATGACCTGGAAGCTGTACGCCGGCTCCCTTGGCCAATAAAGCGAGATGAGCGCCGCAACCCCAGAGTCGGCCACGACTGGACCTAATGGTTAGGGGTCCCTTTACCTTTTTACCACCAACCTGGATTAAAAGAGGATTAGACAAATCCAGATTCATGGAGGAGAGGGCAATTGACTGCAACTAGCCACAGTGGCTGTGCTCAATCTCTGTGTCTGGAGGAAGCACTGCTTTCTGAATATCAGTTGCTAAGAACCTCAAGAGAGGAGAATGGTCTTGTGCTCAGATACTGCCTGATGCTTTCCCACAGGCAACTGGTTTAGCCACATTGAGAACAGGGTGCTGGATAGGCGTTCCTATCCCACATATTTCTCCGGGGAGCTCGAGGTGGCGTACGTGGCTCCCCCCTCCTCATTTAATCCCCGCAACAACCCTGTGATGTAGGTTAGGCTGGGAAGCAGCGAGTGGCACAAAGTTCCACCCAGTGAGTTTCATGGCGGAATAGGGTTTCGAACCCAGGACTCGCAGGTCCTAGAGTGACACTCACCACACTGTCTTCCAGTCAAATGCTCCGCTTTCTCTGCTTTTCCAGTATTCACTGCTGTGTGTGTGTGTGTGTGTGTGTGTGTGTGTGTGTGTGTGTGTGTGCCAAATTTGGTGGCAGGTCTTCTCCCCTCCCTCCCCACTTTTAGGAAGAATCTTTCTTAGGGCTCTTTTTTTAGGGGTCAGGAGGTCTTGGAATATACGGTATTCGCCTTTTTTTTAGCTTTTACGTGCCTTAGCTCCTTTGGGGTACCCTTTGGCTGTGTACACACCATACATTTAAAGCACATAACTTCCAATGCCCACCCACCCCCGAATCCTGGGAACTGTAATTTCTTAAAGGTGCTGGGAGATGTAGCTCTGTGGGGGGAGGGGGGCAAACTACAGTTCCCAGGATTCTTTTTGGGGGGTGAATCCGTGCTTTGAAATTGTTATGTACTGAAGTTCTCACCCTGGCCAGCAGGGGGATACTGTAGATAGTTATGCAAATGAAGGATCGAAAGTGACGTTCAGTGATTGGATAGTTTTCATGCAAATGAAGGCTCGAAAGTGACGTTCAGTGATTGGATAGTTTTCATGCAAATGAAGGCTCGAAAGTGACGTTCAGTGATTGGATAGTTTTCATGCAAATGAAGGCTCGAAAGTGACGTTCAGTGATTGGATAGTTTTAGAAAGTTGCTACAGTAATGTTGTACGGGAGCTCTATATAAACAGGCTGACTGAGCCCTTCAGTTCAGTTCAGTTCTGTTCTGGCCTCTGAATAAACAAGAGCTGTTTGAAGAATCACTGTGTCGTCTGATATGTTCACCCACAACTTAACTGAAATGTCCTTTAAATGCAAGCCCCAGCATTTTGAGGGAGCTATATACAGATAATCCTGCTTTCAGACTGTTTTGTAATAATTGGGGTGTCCCAGACTATCTGTCTGCCAAGATTCAATTTACCAGGTGATGTTCGAAGCTCCTTGATAATCCTGGTGTCTGCATGATGTCCCAGCTGTCTATTCTCCCTACTTCAGATCTGTTATATAAGCCAGTTCCTGACCTTCCAGTGTGGGGCAGTGGTTAGAGTGCAAGGCAAAGACTGGGAAGATCCGAGTTCGAATCAGCCACGAAGCTCATGGAGTGGGCTTGGGCCATTCGCTATCTCTCACCCAAATTTATTCCACTTGGGTTGTTCTGTGGGTAGAAATATGGTGCAGCCCCCCCCCAAGCAGTGGCGTAGCGTGGGGTGTGCCAGGGGTGCCGGCCGCACCGGGCGCAATATTTGGGGGGGCGCGTTTGGTCGGCCCTCCTTGAGGAAGCAGGAACCCCACTGTCCTCGGACCTCCTCCGAAGCCTGGCGGTGGGGCAGAGAGACCATCTCCCCGCACCAGCCTTTGGAAGGCTGCTCCGAAGCCTGGTGGTGGGGCGGAGAGACCTCCTCCCGCCGCCAGGCTTCGGAAGGCTGCTCCGAAGCCTGGCGGTGGGGCGGAGAGACCTTCTCCCCGCACCAGCCTTCGGAAGGCTGTCCTGAAGACTTGTGGTGGGAGCAGTGGCGTAGCGTGGGGGGTGCAGGGGGGCCTGCTGCACCTGGCACAACATCTGGGGGCGCGCGGAAGAGACTCGAGTGCTAAAATCCACGGGTTAGGGGGCGCAAATTACTTGACTTGCCCCGGGTTAGGGGGCGCAAATTGCCCCGGGTGCTGAGAACCCACGCTACGCCACTGCCCCCAAGACATGCGCAGATCAGTGATTGGCAATCCTTGCAACAATCTTGCAAATGACAACCTTGCAGTGTCGGCCAGAACCATGAGTTGCCTGGTGCTGGAGGGGGGCGGGTGGAGGCTGTGTAAAGAATTATTTTGGCTACTGCAACAGTGCCTGTGGCAGAGGTGAGACTCAAAAGAGCTGAATCTCTGTGGGACTGGATTAAGGGGGAAGCCTCTTCTCAGTCTTCCCTCTGTAACTGTCTCAAAGGTTCGTAAGCCCCAGACTGTTAGTATTATTAATTTAATTTATATACCGCCTTTCGGCAGAAGTTCCCAGGGTGCTTCACCACGTACAGCGCAAATGTCGCTACACAGCAGAATATCAATACAGCATAAAGATCAGAACATTTGTATAATTACACTTGTAGTAATAAGATTTACAGAACAAAATACAGATTCCCCTAACGGCAATGGCATTAAAAACACTCTGCTTTATTTGCCATGGCATGTGGCTGTAGAAACTCGGTCGGAATACCTCTTTCAGATCCAGAAAAAGTGAGGTTAAAAGTGCAGCGCCTCTGAGCATGCGCAGGGTGTTCCATGGCCTCCAACTGGAGCTTAACTCCAAATGTTGCTGGACTCCTGACTCCTCTGAGCCAGCCTGGCCAAGGATGATGGGAGCTGGAGTCCAGCAACATCTGGAGGGCCACAGTGTTCCCCACCCCTGTCCTTTACCCGTGTCCCAACCAACCAGGGTTCACAGGTTCAATGAGCTTATGGAAGTGTAAAGCACGAGTTGGGAAGCTCATGGCCTTCCAGATATTGGACTTCCAACACCCATTTTCCCTGACTGTTGGCTATACTGGCTGGGTAAGTTCATTTCATATGTGATCCCTGATTGGTTGGGACATGTGCCTAGGACAGGGGTGGGGATCCTGTTCAATGTTGCTGAACTACAACTCCCATCCTCCCTGGGACTATTGGCCATGCTGGCTGGGGCTGACAGGGGTTGGAGTCTAAGAATATCTGGAGGTCCATGGTCTCCCCATTAGGGCTGGGTGATATATTGTCCAAAACCAGTTTGAAGTCCATATCAGGATATTGGTTTCATAATTTTGATGTGAGAAGCCAGCCAATGCCTCTACATAGCTCTGTTCTTATTTCAGACATCGTGATATATCAGTATATCACAATGTTTAGCTGGTGATATACTGAGATGTTGAAAACCAGTTATCTCCCAGCCCTACTGTTTGCCTCTACATAGTTTCATCCTTATTCCAGACATTGTGATATGTTGGCATATCATGATGTTTAAAGGTAAAGGGACCCCTGACATTAGGTCCAGTCGTGGCCGACTCTGGGGTTGCGGCGCTCATCTCGCTTTATTGGCCAAGGGAGCCGGTGTACAGCTTCCGGGTCATGTGGCCAGCATGACTAAGCCACTTCTGGCGAACCAGAGCAGCGCACGGAAATGCCGTTTACCTTCCCGCCAGAGTGGTACCTATTTATCTACTTGCACTTTGACGTGCTTTTGAACTGCTAGGTTGGCAGGAACAGGGACTGAGCAACGGGAGCTCACCCCATTGTGGGGATTCGAACTGCCGACCTTCTGATCGTCAAGCCCTAGGCTCTGTGGTTTAACCCACAGCACCACCCGTGTCCCTTATCATGACGTTTAGCTGGTGATATATTGTGATGTTGAAAACCAGATATCGCCCAGCCCTCCTCCCCACCCTTGCTTTGCACCTCTGCAAGTGCATTTAATATGGGATCCCTAATTGGTTGGGATATGTGTCTAGGACAAGGGTGTGGTGGGAGGGGAACCGTGCAGCCCTCCCAGCTGTTGCTGAACTTCCAAACATGCATCAGGCTGAGAAGCCAGTGTGGCTCAATGGTCAGGGGTCGCAGGAGGTGGGAATCCAGGAGCACCTGAAGGATTTGACAGCCCTGCTTGCAGTGTCAGCACCGGAAGGGTTAATGGCCAGCTGCTTCCATCACACACACACACACTCTCTCTCACTCACTCACACAGAGCCTCTGGGACTGCTGTTCTCTCCTTGCCCCCTCCCCTTGTACCTTCCACCCCTCCTCTTTCTCTACCCACCCCCCTGCAGCCACCCTGCCCGCTCCAACCATCAGCCCAGTCGTTCAGAGCTTGTTTTTTTCCATGTTGTATTTTCTACACTTCACTTCCTCAGATGAATAATTAATTGAAGCTTTTTTTGGTCTTTCCGCGTTTGTTTCGCCAGCCTCCTCCCTTCCCACAACTCCCCACCCCCCACCCTTCCCAGCTGGGGCTACTGACAGGCATCTAAACAGCCTCTCCCCCCCCCCCCACTCACTTCCAGCCATCCATGCACAGACACAAACACACGACCCACCTTTCTGCAGGCGGGCAGAGGTGATCAGCCCTTCCCCAACCATGCCTGGTGCACGCCTACGCATGCGTTGGTGTGTGAGCATGCATGCACATTTTGCTGCTCAGTAGCTCTAAGCCCAGGCCTGTGGGGAACCTGTGGCCCTCCAAGGTGTGCTTGAACTCCCAACTCCCATCAGCCAGCATGGCCAGTGGTTGGAGTAGATGCAGGTTTCCCACAAGCATCTGCTTGGCCACAGTGAGGACAGGATGTTGGGGTAGATGGCCTTTGCTTGATCCAGCAGGGATGCTCTTATGGGCGCTGGAGCCCATCAACATCAGGAGGGGCCCAGGTTCCCCACCCCTGTCCTTGACACATGTCCCAACCAATCAGGGATCCCATCTGAAATGCACTTTGTTGTTGTTTAGTCCTTTAGTTGTGTCCGACTCTTCGTGACCCCCTGGACCAGAGCGCGCCAGGCACTCCTGTCTTCCACTGCCTCCTGCAGTTTGGTCAAACTCATGCTGCTAGCTTCAAGAACACTGTCCAACCATCTTGTCCTCTGTCATCCCCTTCTTCTTGTGCCCTCCATCTTTCCCAACATCAGGGTCTTTTCCAGGGAGTCTTCTCTTCTCACGAGGTGGCCAAAGTCTTGGAGCCTCAGCTTCAGGATCTGTCCTTCCAGTGAGCACTCAGGGCTGATTTCTTTAAGAATAGATTGGTTTGATCATCTTGCAGTCCATGGGGCTCTCAAGAGTCTCCTCCAGCACCATAATTCAAAAATGAAATGCACTTACAGAGGTGTAAAGCAGGGATGGGGAGCCTGCAGCCCTCCAGATGTTCAGGGGACTACCATCAGCCAGCACACCCAATTCAAACCAAGAATTATTGCAATTTTGAAATCAGCGCTTAAAATCCGTGCAAGGCTCAGTCCACCATCCTAATTCAAAATGGTGCCCAGTTGTATCCAAAGAAAGACAAAAACCTGCTGCTTGATCTCAGGAACCATCACGCAAAATCAGGCGGCGATATTGTAAGATATCGTAAATGCAGAACGAACAGTGTTCCAAAAATACAGATTGTTATTGTGGCTTTTGTTGCACCATCTATATACATGGCGCTATACCAAATAAATAAGTAAAGAAGTGAGAGACAGTTCTCTGTCCTGAGGTACTTACAGTCTAGAAAACCTCACAACGGGGAGACAACAGAGCAAGGGGGAAATGAATCTGCAACGATTTCTGTTCTGAGGGTTGATTTCTTTCCATAGTGAACAAGGTCCAGGGCAGGGGGTTGCCAGCTTTTTCAGACATGCGGGTACAGCTGGATTCAAGGGCCGGGCAATACCTGGTTTTCAACATCATGATGTATCACCAGCTAAACATCACGATACAGAGGTACCTCAGGTTAAGTACATAATTCGTTCTGGAGGTCCGTACTTAACCTGAAACTGTTCTTAACCTGAAGCACCACTTCAGCTAATGTGGCCTCCTGCTTTTGCTGCACTGCTGGAGCACAATTTCCGTTCTCATCCTGAAGCAAAGTTCTTAATCCGAGGTAATATTTCTGGGTTAGCAGAGTCTGTAACCTGAAGCGTATGTAACCTGAAGTGTATGTAACCCGAGGTACCACTGTATACAGATATGTCCCGATGTCTGAAATAAAGATGGAGGTGCTCTGATGGTGTTTCCTGCTTGGCAGGGGGTTGGACTCGATGGCCCTTGTGGTCTCTTCCAACTCTATGATTCTATGATTCTATGAGAACCAAGAATGGATTTTTATGTTCTAATAAATGGCAGGGGCTATGGAGGCAGACAAGTACAAAGTCGGCTCTCCACAGCTGACGGTTGCCGAAGGCGGATTGCAGATTCCACCTCTCTGCTTTCTGAGCCTCTAAATGTCTGCCTCAACTTATCGCACGGTTGTCACTCATCCACAGAGGGAGAAGTAAAGCACTGTGTAAGGCAAGTGGGGGAACCTTTGGCCATCCCAGATGTTGCGGAAATACAGCTCCCATCATCATGCTGTCGGGAGTTGTAGTTCAGTAGCATCTTCTTGACACTTGTCCCAACCAGTCAGAGATCACATACATTTAGAGCAGTGTTTCTCAAACTAGGGTCACCAGGTGTTGTTGGACTACAACTCCCATCATCTCTAGCTAGCAGGACCAGTGGTCAGGAAGGATGGGAATTGTAGTCCAACAACAGCTGGGGACCCAAGTTTCAGAAACACTGATTTAGAGGAAGGGCCACAGCTCAGTGGTGGAGCACCTGCTCTGTGTGCAGACCGTCCCAGATCCCAGCGTTTTCCAGGCTGAGAATTCAAACCCAAGAGAGCTGCTGCCAGTCAGTGTTGACACTACTGAGCTAGACAAACCAATGGCTCTGACTCTGTATCAGGCAGCTTCCTGTGTTCCCCTTTAAACCAGCTCTCTATTTTGAACAGGGAGGACTAAGATTTTACTTTAAGAACCTGCCCTCTGCCCTCTTTCCTGCTGAGTGACCGGATCCTCAAATACAAGGGTGGGAGCCCCCTTGAGTCCTTGCACTGTGAAAAAGGAAAACTCCCTCCTCCCTTTCATACAACCCTTCCTAAGGAGTGTGATAATGAGGTGGTTTTTCTAAAGGGGCGTGCCAGGCAGTGATAATTCCGCGAATAGAGAGGAAATTCATTCCAAAGGTTGCTACTCATCTCAGCAGACATGGCCTTGGCGTTTCTCGGGCAAGGCACCAGCCTGGCAGGAGAGGGAGAACAGAAGGAGAATAGAAGTTTGTTTAAGCCAGGAAGAGAAGGCACCTTTTGGATGTGGGGTAGGGACCCTCCAGGCAACTCCGTTTTGCCCTTGAAACTGTCCACAGTAGCAAACTGCCAACACACTCCTGGGCTGACCTGAAGTCTCCAGGTTTGCCTCTCCAGGTGGCAGGGAGAGGGCTTGAACCTCCAGGTGGGCGAGAGGCCTTTCATGATTATTTATTATCAAGAAGACTATGTGTGGAGCTGGCCAGCTTATGCTTGGCAGGATGGGTTGCATAGACTTGGGGGGGGGGTCCTGCTCTATTCTGTTCCTTCTTCCCCTCTCCCAATTAACCTCCGTCTCCAGGACTCAGTGGAGAGAGGAAGCACAGAGGACGAATAATCAGAGTCCCCCCACAGTGCATCACCAGGGGCCACCCCTAGCTCTCAGGTTTGGGCTCTGAAATCTCAGGGTCTGGGGTACTCCTGGCTTGGCCATCCTAGCCCACAAGCTGCCCCCTGTGATTTTGCCTGGCTGGCTTCTGAGCATGCCTCTTGCTTCTAAGGATGGTGGTTAGAGAAGTGGGGGGGTTGAGCATATGCGTAGAAACCAGCCTGCTGAATGATGGTAGCATTGGCCTTTGTTGCTCCGCCCACTTTTGCCCCTGGCTCCTCCCACCACAGACATGTGGCCCCCCGGAAGGCTGCCCAGAAGGGAACATGTTGCTGGATTCCATCTCCCAGCAGCCGGCATGGCCAATAGTCAGGGAATAATAATAATAATAATAATAATAATAATAATAATAATAATAATTTATTATTTATACCCCACCCATCTGGCTGGGTTTCCCCAGCCACTCTGGGCAGCTTCCAAAAGAATATTAAAATACTATGATACATCAAACATTAAAAGCTTCCCTAAACACGGCTGCCTTCAGATGTCTTCTAAAAGTCTGGTAGTTGTTGTTCTCTTTGACATCTGGTGGGAGGGTGTTCCACAGGGCGGGTGCCACTACCAAGAAGGCCCTCTGCCTGGTTCCCTGTAACTTGGCTTCTCGCAGTGAGGGAACAGCCAGAAGGCCCTCAGCACTGGATCTCAGTGTCCGGGTAGAACGATGGAGGTGGAGATGCTCCTTCAGGTATACTGGAAGATAGCAGCCATAGACTTCACAGCATTCAGAGGGGAATGGAGCCCTCATCCTGGGCCTCCTGCCCGGAAGCTACTCTGGTGGCTCTCCGGATATTGTTGGGTTACAGTTCCCATCAGCCCCTGGACAGCACGGCCACTGGTCATGGATGATGGCAGTTGTAATCCAGCAATGTTCTTGGATTCCAGCTCTCATCAGCCGCCAACCAGCACAACCAATGGTCAAGGCTGATGGCAGTTGTTGTCTTAACAGCATCTAGAGGGCAACAGGGCCCCCTCCCTGTTCTTCTGCCTAGAGGCTACTCTAGATATCATTAGACTGCAGCTACCATCTGTCACGGTCCGATCTACAGGCAACCGAAGTCCCGGATGAGGACGTTGGGAGAGGGGGCAAGATGGCGGGGTGGGAGCAGGAACGAGAGTCCAGCAGCCAGGGGTTTGAGGGTCAGGAAGCAGGGAGTCATGAAGGCAAGGTCCGAGGATCAGGAAGCAAGAAGCCAAACACAGCAAGGCAGGAAACGTGTTGCTGTGGCAAAGAGCCGAAGGCAAAGGCTGACCATTATATCCCTTCCCGGCTCTTGCTACCAGGTGCAGTCAGTTACCAAGCGGCCTCACCTGTGCGGCCTCAACTTGACTCTCCAGAACAAACTTAGAAAGGCCCCAGTCCTGTGAAGCCCTGCTGGTCACAGGGCCTGGCTCCCACACACACTCCTGACACCATCAACCCCCAGGCAGCACGGCCGCTGGTCAGGGACGATGGGCATTGTAGTCCTGCGACATCCAGAGGGCCACAGATTTCCCCTGCTTCAGGGAAGTGGCCTGCGCTTTGTTGCTTTGCCAAGCAGAAGGGAAGGATGGAGTCACCCTGGCACAGTGTTCCTTTCTCAGTCCCAGGCCAGCATTCGCACCTTGGCCCAGGACCTGGGGCGACATTCCTGACGCGCCTGAGCCGCAGCCATGGCCACAGCCCCAGACATGTTCAGGCAAGGGCTGGGCCCTGCCGGCTGGCGTTGATTTTCTCCCTGGTGGGCGGGAAGGTGTTGTCTGCCTCCCAGGTTTTCTGGATCAGCTTTTTTTGGGATCACAGGGAGGCCTCCCCATTTTTCCGCATGAGACCGCAGTAGCCAGGGAGGAGGTGGTGGTAGTGGAGAGTTTCAAACCTGCAGATTCTCTGCCATTGAGGACCCGGCCAACTCCATACTCCGGAGTCCATTCCAGGACATTCTTTGCTGGTTGCTTAACAGGATAGGTGCCAAGCAAACCACACCCTTTCCCCTGGAAGCTGTGGTTCCTGATCTCAGAACGCAGGGAGGCTGGCTACCATTCCACGAGGAAGGAGAGGAAACAGCGCTCTGCACCACCTCAGAGGCACTTTTCTCTTCTCATTATCCCTCCCCCCGGCATAGAAACTACGTAGTTCTGCGGCTGAGTATGGTGGGCTGTCCCCCCCCCACCTCTCAGGATGAAGCCTGCTCCTAGTTCTGTTTGGGGGATGGATGGATGGAGAGTGGGGAGATAAAAGACAACCTCTAGCTTTCTTCCAGATGTTCGCCACCTGGCAACAATTATTTCCTAAACTGTAGAGTTTGCCAGGGGCCGAGGGGGGCCTTCTCGCTCCAGCCTGGAAATTGTTGCCCTATAAACCTGACTTTCCTTCCACTTCCCAGATGTCCAGTGGCTGCTGATGGCAAGGCCCTCTGCCCATGCTCAGAGGCTGCGTCCCCGCTGGATTTCCCCACATCCTGAGCGCTGCAAAGTTGTGGCATTCAAAGGCAGCGTTTAAAACTTTGCAGATAAGGTGTACTCAGAGGCCCTTTCCCTCCGGTGGCCAACTTCCCTTGTTTCCACAGAATTAAAAATATTATTGATGTTTTTAACATCAGCCCCTCTCTCGTTCACAAGTGAGTCCCAAGGACAAAGCCCCGGGGAAATGCTGAGACGAAGGCACTCTGCCCATGCCCACGGGCCTGTCCCTGTGATTTTTGACTCCGCACAGAATTCAAAACAGGCTTGGCACAAATGTAATATTTTATATGGGGGAGAAGGAGGAAGGAAAGGTGTGTGTTTGAAAGGGAGGGGGGGTTCTCCAGATGTTCTGCGAGAGGGGGGGGCTTTCTTTAAAAGGGGGCGGGGCGTAGTGGCCGGACACGGACACGCCTCCCCCGCCTGTAATCGAAAGCAAAGGGCGCGCCAGGAAAGGGACCCCCAATAGATGGAGAGACGCGTCGGGCGCGCAGCGTGGGGAGCCCGTGGGAAAGATCGGGCGCGCGCGGCGTGCAGGGAGCGCGCGAGGGGGGCGGTCCCGGGGCCGGAGGCGCGCAAGGAGGAGGGAAGGAGGAGCCTCGGCGGCGCTGGGGGCTCCGGCGGCGAAGAGGAGGAGGACGGCGGCGGCTCCGATCGCCTTTGGATCTCTTTCTCGCCCTCGCTCTCCGTTCCGGCGGCTTCGCCTCTCGTGCACGGTCGCGCCTGGCGCTGCGCTGCCCCGGCCGGCGGGATGGCCGCGCTCCTGCTGCTGCCGCCGCCGCCTGCCCCGCCGCTCCTGCTGCTCCTCCCGCTGCTCTGCTTGCTGTGCCACGGCCCCGCCGGCAGCCTCGGCAACCGGCACGCGGTGCATTGGAACAGCTCCAACCCGCAGTGAGTACCGGACCCGGTGGTTTGGGGGGTGGGGTGGAAGTGGGGTGGCGGGAGAGAGAGAGAGGGATGGGGGGGCAGTGTTTTTGCTTTTTTTAAAAGGGGGGTTGCTCAAGGAGAAAAGAGATCGGGCTCCGTTTGTCCGTTTGCGCCTGTATATCCCTGGACCCCCGGAATTTGCCCCGGAGCGGGAGGCGAAGGTGGGTGTTAGGCAAAGAGGGGTCGGCGGGTGAGGTGGGAGAGGGCGCGCGTGCACTGCATAAGGGGGGGAGGGGTGTCTGGGAGGAGGGGGTGCGCGTGCACGTGGACGGGGCGAGGGCACGTGCGCGGTGGGGATCGGGGTCCGCGCGTCGCCGGAACCTGGGGATGGGGGAGCAGAGATTTCATGGGGGGGAGGGAGCGGGGTTGTCTGCTTTTTGTCTGTGCGTTGGGAGAGATCCTGCAGAAAATGAAGCTTCCTCTGCCCCCCCTTCTCTCCACCCTCTTTCCTTCCTAATCGCCCCCTCCCCCAGTCTGGCGGCTGTCTGGACTGGGACCCCAGTCTCTCTTCTCTCTCCCTCTCTCCACCCCACAACTCGCCGGCACCCCCGACTCTCCTTGCCCGTCTCCGTCCCCCCACCGTCTGTTTCCCCCCTCTAGTTTTTGCAATTTCAGCTCTGCTCCGCTTCTTAAACACCCCCCCCGCCGCCGCCAAATTCCCCTAAATCCAGGCACCGTGGCCTCCATAGCGAGGTGTGTTTAGAGAGGGGGAGCGGGGCTGTCTGCGCTTTCCGAGCGAGTTTATTTGTTTATTTCCTTGACCGTCGGGTTTTTTTTAAAGGACAATTTCTCCTTAGTTCAGGGGTTTTGGTGGGGGGGGCTCGATCACACCGCGGTTGAAGGGCAACAGAGCCCTCTGTGTGTGTGAGAGAGAGAGACAACGTGACCTTTGCACCCCCGTGGGCACTACCAGCACCCAAAACTTGGGTGGCACACACTATTTGGGGGGGCACGCTCTGCCCTTTTTTATATATAACCGTCCCGATCGAGATCTCCCCATGCCTGCTGCTACCCCCAGGACTCTTCGCCACACAGAATGCCCAGCCTTGATCATGTGTGTGTGGCGTGACCTATATATCCGAGCCTAGGTGTGACTCCGTGTGCCAAACCCTCGCCAGCCCTGGCACGGGTTCCCCGGCTGTTTGTGGGGCTGAGCCGCGAGACTGGCGGAGAAGACGCACGCCTACCGATCTGTAGGCACGGCAGATGCGGGGGGACGTCGAGCGCCCTGCCCGCCTTGCATCCCCGGAGCACCCCGTGGCACGTGCCCAGGCAGTGCCGGGGCTCCTCTGGGAACTGGGCGAGGTTTTTCCCCCTTCTTCTTCCTCCTCCTCCTCCTAACTGGCTGCTGCTTAGCGAGAGAGAGGGAAGGCTGTGGGGTGTTTATTGCAAAGAGAAAGGCAAAGTGCCAAGGGAGAATCTGTCTCTCTTGAACATTCATACAGGGATTTGGAGAGTGTGTGTGTTTGCAAGGACGGAAGCTGCCTGATTGATGCCTAATCATTTCTCACCCCCCCCCCCGTATTTTTTTAAAATGCCTCTTTTAAAACCATCCGAGACAGGCAAGGCCGGTGTTCATCCTAGCATAGCCTTATCTGGAGTCTAGAGAGAGACTTGGTGCTTCTAACTCAGTGCAGTCTACACTGACCGGCAGCAGCTCTTTCAGGCAGGGAGATGCCAGGGATCCAACTTAGGACCACCTGCATGCAAGGACAGAGGGTCCTCCTGCTCAGCTGAGGCCTTTCAGCATCACCTTTTCACCCTTTCCGAAGGGGCTCACCTGCCTGACCCTTCCTTTGTAAATTTGCCAGGACACCACAAAGGAAACAGGCTGCCTGTATGTGAGTGTTTGGGAACACACACACAGAGAGAAGGTGTTTAGTGTGTGTGTGTGGGAGGGGGGTTAACCAGGGGGGCTGACAGTGGGGAGCCGCACGGTTTGAAAGCTGGAGGCATTAAGGGCATTCCTGCTCCATATTTTTTTGTTTTCCCAAGTGGGAGGGATCTGAAAGATATTTATCGCACACACCATCTCTTGATTCTCTTTTGTTTCAGAAGGAGCGTCATTTAGCCGGCTCTATTGACTGCTGGGCTCTGTTTACACGCTGGCGATAGATAGCAAGTGAGAGGGGGGGTTGTACACACCTCCCCCCACCCCCCAGTTTGCTTAATATGAGCCAGTTAGAGCTGCTTCCACGGGCCTGCCGCTTGTATTTTGAAGTGTGATGGGGGGGGCGGTATATAATTTGGCCTATCCCTCTTTATTCATTCATGTGTGGTCCACTCGAATTCCTGGTGGAGTCCTGGTGGCCAGCAATGTTTCCCCCCCCCCCTCTCTCTCTCATGTGGCGGGAGGCTGATTAACCAACAAAGCCACCTGATTTCTTTAGAGGGCCCAGGCAGGGCCTGCTGTGTGGCAGCAATCCTTGGCTGAGGAAGACGTGGTTCTCGGCTTGTGTAGGACGCCTACCCCCCTTTTATTTAGGTGTGTAGCTCCGGGATCGAACCTCCAACGAGCCGCGGCGTTGATTCCCAAGTGCATTTGGCTTGACCGGCGGCTGCTGGTGCCACGAGTGGCCCAGATCTAGAGACTTGAACAGAAAAGTGTTGCTTTGCAAGGTGGGACACCTTGCCGAGTCGCCGTTTCTCTGCGTGATTCCACCCCTTCGCTTTTTGTAAAAAAAATATAAAATAAATCAATGGGGGCTTTAAGTAATAATCTGGAAATTGTAATGGCCGCCGAACAGAGCCACAGGGAGCCAGATCAATGGGGGAGTTAACAGCGCCTGTGTCTTGCATCTCTAATGCTCTGCCCATGGGGTGAAGCGAAGGAAGGGACACGGCCGGCGTGGGGAGACCAGGGCGGCAGCGTAAGTGGGCGGCACCAGGCACAGGACCCTAAAAATGGGTGCTGGCGTGGCTTGGGAACAGGGTGACCCTCTGGGGTCTGACCCTCTGCCAGCGCCTGTTTCCTACTCCCCGGTGGCATATCCGTGCCGCTTTGCGTCTGTGGCTTCCATTTTCTCTGGGACTTGGCCGTTAACCGACGCTGGGAAGGACGGGTCGAGCCTGGAGTCCACGTGTGCCCGGCTGTCTGCAAATTTCTCTCCCTCCTCTTCCCCAGTGTCTATCTGTCCGTCCGTCCTTGGTGCGTCTGGGTCTCACGCCCTCCGTCCGTTCCCTCTCCCGCGCCTCTTTTCTGTGTGCCTCGAGGGAGGACCGTCTCCTTTGAGAATGTCTCCTGAGGCGGAAGCCCAGGCCCCATAAATTGCGCCTCTGAATTGGGCGCTGGCGGGCGCCACACAATGGCGGAGCAGCGGACGCGGGGCCCTTTGCTGGGGGGGACCTCCCCACACACCCAGCCCCCTTCCTCCAGCTAAAAAGCTTTCTAACCTGGCCTGACTTTTAGTGGTTGTGTGTGCGTGCATGTGTGTGTGTGTGTGCGGCGCAGGGGTGGGGGTGGCAGTTGAAGAGAGAGGATGGTTGCTAAGGAGCCGTATCAAGGGCTCAGGTAGATCTGCTCTGCAGAGCCTGACCCACAATGCACTGGGGCTGCCTTGGCGGCAGTGATGGCAGTGGTCACAACGGGCCTAGCTCACCTGGCTTGGCTTATTTCCCACGAGACCTCGGCACCCCAAACCTTTCCCCGCTCGGTGCCGCGGACTCCTTTTTGGGGCCTAGCCATTTGATGGTTGTCTTTGCTGGGGTGTCGGGGAAAGGCTTCGGTTCGGCTCCCTTTCCCCTTCGGTTTTTACGTCCCCGCCAACCGCGCCGTGGGTGCTGGGCCCCCGCCTTTTGTGGTGAGCCGAGGCGTGTTGTTGGGGGGGCGGGGGGTCCCTGCCGCAGAGCCGAGTTGCCGGCGCGTCGGGGATATTTATGGCGGAGCAGTGCGGCAGTGTTGGTTTCACTGCAGCCGCACGCGCTGTACATAGCCTTGCGCGCCGGGATTTTGGGGATAAATTATCGGCGGAATTGGTCCTTGTGGGGCCCCGGTCACCGGGTGTTTAGACAAGCCATAAACAAACCCCCGCGAGACACCTGTCATGGGGATGAGGTTGCTCTGGAGACATTTTGACCTGACAGCGTTGAAAGCTGTTCCTGCGGCCTTAGGGTGCTAGGCTTTGAGAACGAGCGCAGTAGCCCTTCTTGGGATGGAGACGAGACGATGCCCCAATTCTTCCACCTCTGGGAAGCTGCTTGCTTTTCCCCCGTTCCCCTGGAGAGACATTAGGGAGCATTTCTTCCCCTCCGTACAAAGCTTGTTTGTGTTTATGAATATCCAGTTTTCCTCTCATTCCAACTACTGCTGAAGCAGGTTGCTCTTATTATCCAGGATCGGGGAGGGAATGAGTTTTTTGACGTCTGCCCTGTCCCCCGCCCCCAAACCCGTTTCATCAATGCGGCGTCTTACACACACACACACAGAGAGAGAGAGAGAACGAGAACGTGCCCCACTGGTCTTTTTCTGCCTGCTTTGACTTATGTGTGCCACTCTCCTCAGGACCACATTTCCTGCAAACCCACAATGAGATAGAGGTTTGCCATTGGTTTTGGGGGCTCCAAGATGGCTTCATCGCTAGGTCTTCGCTCCATCACCCGTCCCATCACCTTTCAGTAACCGGCATGGCCTTAGTGGATTACCCTTAGGCCGGAGAAAAGCTTTGCATTTCAGGATGTTTGATAGGTTAAAAAAAAAAAATGGCTGCAGAGTTCCTAAAGAGCTATGGTTATTCCATTTTTCTAGGCACTTGGGTGAACTGCAGCCTGGGATTTTCCCAGATTGGACATCAACGCAACCTGATCCTCTCCTCCAAATATTGTATTAGAGATGAAACTGGTGCCACCTGCCTGAGTTTGGTCTCCATCCCTTTTATTTTTAGGTCTTTCATGCCTGCTCCGAGATTATGGTGGTGGTTGTTGTTGTCCTCAGACTCCCTGCAGAAAAGGTGTCCTCCGCTCCCCAAAAATCTCTGGGGTTCACGTCCCTCTTGCTTTTTAAGCAGGTCCCTGTGTCACACTGGTGTGTATCTGTGTGTTTTTCCGGACAAGGGCAGATGTGACTGGTGTGCTGATGAGCTGCAGAGCTGCTGATTGGTCCAGGATGGGCGGAGGAAAGGTTGGGAGGTGGTCTTCTTTAGAGGGTCCTGCATACAAAAGCTCCACACATCTCTCAGTCTTATTTCTCAGTCTTCAGACGAGGATCAAACACTCCCTGCCCTTTTCAAAACAGAGAGCCAACTGGGGTCGGTTGTGGAATAGCTTGAATTGGGAAACCTTTAAACTTCTTACCATTTTCTTTTAAAAAGACTGGCATGTTATTTGTGGAAGGTTTCTAGTCCTCATGCTCTGCAAGCAGGGAACAGTGTTAGAAAGATCAATAGTATGGGGGTGTGTGGAACACTGGCATTATCTTAACAGGAGGGAGAAGAATACCAGCTTAAATTTTGCCACATTTTAGTGGGTAGACATCTGAGTAAGATTGTGTGTGTGTGGAAATACTCCCAGGATTCCTTATGGGACTATCAAATCTGTGTTTCGCAGCCCTGTTGAGCCAAGCATGAGGAATCTGTGCCCCACCAGAAGTGTTGAGACTACAACTCCCATCATCCATAACTGATGGGAGTTTGAGAGCCAGTGATTCTCCATCTTTGGCACAGAGGGATTTTTTGGCGGGTAGGGATATCGCTAGGTCACATTCACAGCTTCCTCCTGTGGAGGAATTTCTACGCAGGAAATTAACACACAAACCGCGGAAAGATCATTGCAAGCTGTATTCTCGCATGTGGGTTCACAGGGCTTGCGAATGTGTGCTGAGCATTTCAGACCCCATCCTCACCATCTGTTTAATGCACTCTGATACCACTGTGTCCCCCAGAGAATCATGGGAACTGTAGTTTCAAGGCTCTGAGAGTTGTCAGGAGGCACTCCCTCACAGAGCTACAATTCCCACAGGTCCCTGGGAAGAAGGATGGGCTGTTATACCACTCTGGGAACTGTAGCGCTGTGTGGAGAAGGGCTGTATAGCTCAGTGGCAGAGTACCTACTCCCAAATTCAATCTGTGACGTCTCCAGGTAGCCTTGCCTATCTCATGTAGTCATGGACTGACTACAGCAGGGTAGGGACTCTTTGGCCCTCTGTATGTTGCTGGACTTCAACTTCCATCCGCCCCACCAAACATTGCCCTTGCCCAGTGGTGATGGGAGTTGCAGTTCAGCAACATGTTCCCCTTCTCTGAGCTACAGCCTCATACAAGGCCATTTTCCTGGTGGCAACTTGGAATCCCTTCCAGGCGATGATGCAGAGAAGCTACACAAAAGCCGGTTGTCTTCCTTTCAGACCCGCAATTATTTATACATAAAGTTGGGCAGCCAGAACAGCTAGGAAAGGAGATGTTGTGGACTAGGAACTTGTGTGGACGTGCTGGTGAGGCTGGGCTCCTAACCCCATGTGCACACCGTGAGGAGGAGCTCCCCGGAGGAAAGGCGGGATTCAGATGTGATGCATATCTCAAACCCACAAAGTCTGTGTATACGATCATGGCGCTCAACACCCTGCCACAAGGTTGGGCAAGCTGTGGCCCGGCTAGCCTGGTCGATGCTCAAGGAAGATGGCCAGGAGCCAGGGACAATGGGGGCTGGAGTCCAGCAATGTGGTTTCTCATCCCTGGGATAGCTCAGTCAGTAGAGCATGAGACTCTTAATCTTGGGCAGAAGATTCCCTCATTGCAGGGGTTTGGACCAGATGACCCCCAGGGTCGCTTCCCACTCTACAATTCTATGATTCTGTAAAATGGCTCAGGACCACAAGGAACACCTCTCCTCATATAAACCAGCCCAGACTTAGAGATCATCCTTTGAGGCCCTTCTTCATGTGCCTCCTCAAGAGGTCAGGAGGGTGGCAACACGAGAACGGGCCTTTCCTGTGGTGGCCCCCCGTTTGTGGAATGTTCTCCCCAGAGAGGTTTGTCTGGTGCTTCCATTATACACCTTTAGGTGCCAGGCGAAAACGTTCTTCTTTACCAGGCCTTTGGTTGATTCTGTGGCCTTTTAAATGTGTTTGTGGGGTGGGGTTATTGTTTTGTTTTTGTTTTAACTATATAGTTTGTGGGTTTTATCCTGTATTCTTATGTTGTGAACTACCCTGAGAGCTTTGTCCTGATTGCTTCTCGGCCTTTTGGCTTAGATCAGGGCCTATCATGCCCAACATCCTTTTTCCATAGCAGACGATCGCTGCTGTGTTAGAAATTAGCCAGGAGCCAGGCGCATTTTGCCGCTGGCGTGGGTCCAATTGCAACCACGTGGAGATCTTTGGATGCCAGGCTGGCGACTAGGAAAAACCAAATGCCATTTAGAAAAGAAGGCTCTGGAATGTTTTCCTTGAAGCCTAAATTTGTTTTATTCTGGATTGTTTTAATTGATGTTATAATGTGTCGTAAACCACTTTGAGAGTTGTTCTCTAAAATGTAGAGCTGCATAGAAATGAAATGAATAAGAATAATAAGTCCAATTGCAAAAAAAAACAAAACCACAAAAACCCCGGCATCTAGACATTTGTTGTGGCAACTATGACCTAGGTTTAAGGTGCCATTTGGCGATTAGTTTATATACCTGAATTTCTAACACTGCCAACCAGATGCTTATGGGAAACCTACAAGCAGGACTTTGAGCGCCACAGTGCTCTCTCCAACAGCGGACTAGGGCTGGACGATAACAGTTTTTCAACATCGCAGTATATCACCAGCCAAACATTTGGCGATATACCGTGGTGTTGGAAACATAAGCTGCACTGGCCTCAGCCTGCAAGGTGCCGGGTGAAATTGCCACAGCTTTCACCATCCCCGTGTCAGGTTCCTTGCTTGTGGCGGGTGCCAGTGCCGGGCTGGGGGGGTGTCCTTTGATTGTTTGGAGGGGAGTGGCAACCGCACACTCCTCAAATGAGCAGTTAAAAGATCCAGAAGGAGGAACGAGCTGTATGGGTGCCTCGCCAATGTAGCTTTTTTCTCCCTGTGCACAGTTGTGAGGTCAGAGTGGGATGTCAGCTTCACTCAGCCGTGTATCGCTGGTAAAACCGCCACCACTCCTGAGTCCCTCTGCTAGCAACGGAGCGGTGAGCATTTCACCAGCGATATACTGCTGAGTGAAGCCGACATCACGGTCTGCTCCTCATACCGGTCCTGGGTGATATATTGATATATCGCCCCGGCCTACAGCAGACACAGCCTTTGTATCTCGTAGCCCTTAATCCAGTCCAGACTCCTGTTCTTACGACCCCCAGCCAGACGCACCAGTAGGAAGCCCCCAGCTGAACCTGACCACAGCAGCATCAATTCTCCCCACCTGCGATTCCTAGCATTTGGCATTCAGCGGCGCACTGTCTCTGGCAGTCGATGTAGGAACATAGCCATGGATAACCCTCTCCTCTAGGAACTAAGCCTGCATCCCTGCTGCATTGAGGGGTGTGTGTGTGGCTTCTGCCCCAAGTCCTTCCCTGACAGCATCGCTTCTCAGGATCCTGGGAAATGCGGTGCTTGGCTTAGCAGGCCAGCGGCCCAACCCAGCACAGCTCTCTTCCCTAAATGCTAAAGCACATTTGCTCCTAAGAGCATCTTCTTTTATGTACCGGCGCATCCAGCGATGTAACACACAGAATGCCAGAAGAAGCCAGTCTTAATCAGACTGCTGGTCCCATGGGATTGCGGTTATTTATTTTGTGTAGATGATCCTTATCCCTGTTGCTAGGGACACACTTTCTGTTTTTTTTCTTTTCTTTTTAAGGTCTAGTTCTCATTTGAGGTGATGAGCATGTGCCTTGTCTGCACTGCTTCCAGACGTGACTGGATGCTGCTCTGTGCCAGTGGCAACAAACAAACATTCCCTGCAGGTAGAAAACTAGGGAGACAGGTTGTAGCCTTGCTTCTCCCTGAGAAGCTAGCTTTCTCTGTGAAGGGAATGGTTTCTGGTGGAGGATAATTTCCATCGGGTAAATCTCCACTTGTATTATGGGTTTATTCGTTCCGGAGGTCTGTTCTTAACCTGAAACTGTTCTTAACCTGAAGCACCACTTTAGCTGCGCCGCTGGAGCACGATTTCTGTTCTCATCTTGAAGCAAAGTTCTTAACCCGAGGTACTATTTCTGGGTTAGCGGAGTCTGTAACCTGAAGCGCCTGTAACCCAAGGTACCACTGTATAATGCAAAAGCTTCTTTTTAAAAAAACCAGCCAACCCACCGTGCTTCTTGTGAATGCGGTCTCCCGATTTTGTGATGATTCAACAGATGAGCTGATTAGGGGCAGAGGTAGGAAAGGTTTTCACCCTCACATGACGTGTCAGGCTACTGCAGGCCAGGATGGTGGGGGTTTTTTTGGGTGGGGGGGAGGTGTTGCCATGAAGGAGCTTTCGGAAAATCTGTTTCTGCTGCGCCTTCTAAGATGTTCCACACCCAGGAGAGGTTTGCTCCTTGCTCCCCCCCTTCCACCCGCCCAGATCGCTCTTAGGGCCACTCTCAAACATGATTGCCTTCTCTCCAGCGCTGTTAAAAAGCTTTCACCGTGTCAATGCTCCATGTGGAATCAGCGATATCAAGCATCAGTGCATGAATTATTGGCAGGGGGCTGATGTGCAGGAGGGTGCCGTAATGAAACAGGAGAAATAGGAAGCTGTCCTGGGCTGAGTGATTTTGACTCCTCCAGCCTGGTTTGGTGAGCTCTGACTGAATGCTGCTCTGCTGGATCCCAAGCAGTGAAGGATCTGCCTGATCCTTTCAACTTGGGCGGTGAGGGACCTTTGGTCCTCTGGGTGCTGCTACGCTACAACTCCCACCATCCCTGGCTGTTGACCATGCAGAGGCGGCTGGGAGTTGTAGTTCAGCAACATCAGGGTGGCACTGGTTGCCTCACGCCTGTTTTTGCTGAGGATGAAGCCAGGGAACCAAGCAGGGGATGAAGCCAAGCTGTTGCCCCTCCCCTAGCTAGCAGGACCAGTGGTCAGGGATGATGGGAATTGTAGTCCCCAAACAGCTGGAGACCCAAGTTTGGGAAACACTGCTGTAGTGGGTTAATATTTGGGAGGGATAGCCAGGGAATGGAGCAAGCAGGGGCACAGCTCCTAATATCTAGATACTACGGTATTTTTATACTCTGGCTTAGTGAAATAAAACCTGGCAGCGAAAACGTATATGTGTGTTTGTCTAGTAATGCAAAATGCTACTTAAAATATAAGTCTACTAGAATATATATTTTTTAAGTGCAATGAATCTGTAACAGAGCAGCAGAGCATTATTGGTAGTAAAATTGTTGGTTTTTTTAATGGTCAAAAGGCACCAGCTGCCCTCTGCTAAAAGCCTAAGAGTCAAGAGGAACTGTTTGCAGCCTGCCTTAGTTTCTGAGGCCCATGTGTCAGTTCTGAGGCCCAGCTCTGGGCTTGTGTTGTGCCTTGCCTGGCTGGTTGTGGGTGCTTTGAGTCCAATTTGTGCTTATTTAATCAGGCTTAAAGCCAGAGAAGGGCCTTCAGTAAGGGGGGGGGGGAGACCTGTGGCCACCCAGACGTTGTTGGACTCCAACTCCCATCAGCCCCTGCAATGTCCAATGTTCAGGGATGATGGGAATTGGAGTCCTGCAACACCTGGAAGACGACCAGGTCCCTCCATCCCTGCCCTCCTCCAACTGACAGCCAACTTCCAGAATCTAGAAGTTTCTGCTACCCCTTACCCCATCCCGTTTTTCATCACAAGAGCGGCCATTTTGGTTGCTGTTCTCTTGCGCAATTTCAGAGCATGATTCCCCTCAAACATGATTGGGGGGCACACTGTACCCCCTATGGTACTTTTGGGGGCACCGTGCCCCCAAAAGCGCTCTTTTTTGGGGGGGAACTGTGATGTCAAATCGCGCAAGATCACAGCAACCAAAATGGTTGCCGTGTTCCCGCAATAAAAAAAAATACAAAGATGGGGTCCCCGAGTTTGGCTTCAAAGTGTTAGAGGGTAGGCAGATTATTAGAATGGGATCGCTTGGAGCTCGACTTGTGACATTTGGTCTACAAGCATGACATTTTTGTAAGACATCAGTTGTGTGGAGCAATGGCGGCTAGAAGTCGCCAAGGAGAGTGGTCTTTTGATAAATTTCCTCCTGGCCCATTCGCTATGAGGCTTAACGCACACACCCCGAGTTTAAGAACTGAAACGTTGTGTAAAAACCATTGACAAGAAGTCTTGTGGCACTTTAAACCCAGGCAAATTTATTATGGCATCGGTTTTCATGGGCCAGAGTTTGCCTCATAACACGGTTCACCCTCTGGAAAAACTGTGTAGGTTTAATTGGTTTCTGTGATGTTTTGGCTCTGGGCTCAATCCAGACACCATGGATTAAAATGTGGTCAAGGGTTTATCCCATGGGAATCTCTGACTGGTAGAAAACTTTCCTGAATGGGATTTCATTCCACTGCCATATATATATACACCGTATTTTTTGCACCATAACACTCACTTTTTTCCTCCTAGAAAGTAAGGGGAAATGTCTGTGCGTGTTATGGAGGGAATGCCTACGGGTGGCATGCCTACGGATTTTCCTCCTCTAAAAATTACGTGCGTGTTATGGTCTGGTGCGTGTTATGGAGCGAAAAATACGGTATATATTTCCTGTACTAATTTTTTCTGCAGAATTTTTTCCCTTTTTCATAACATCATTAGTAACAAATGCTCATTGCCAATGCCCTGTTACACAGCAGCTGGCAGGTTCAAAAGTTTTCAGCTTTCCTTTGCTAAATACAAATAAAATAAATCTGCAAAATTAGATCACAAGGGCATCGATGAATTTCCCAATGTGAAACCTTCTGGTGGAAGTGACCTTATGGGAATTAGCCTAATGTGGATGAGAAAATTCTCCAGAAAAATGTCTGTGGCTAATTTCCTCCCCATAAAATTCACACCACTGTGTTTCAGGGATCTTAATTACAACCCTGCCTGTCTCTGTTCACACACACACACACACACACACACACACACACACACACTTCCTTTCTGTTGGCACACCACTGGTCTGCTTTCACCATCCTATTTAACGTCTCCTGTGATTCTTCTCTGGGTGCGCCTGACTCTTCCTGAGCCTTTCACAAGAGCAGGGTGGGGAGTGAAGAAGAGCTGGCTGGTTGGGCGTGTGCTGATCTGTCAGCGGCTGCGTGGGTAGCATTCCTGAATGGAGAGATGCTTCTTTCTTCTGCCTTCCCACCCACCCTGACCCGCGTCACGGCAGGACCATGACAGGTGGTGAAGTCCAGAGGCCCACCTTGTCCAGAATTCTGCAAGCGGGATTGGATTTTTTTTCTCCCACTCTCTCATAACACACAACTCCCGACACCCACAATCTATTGCTCCCCTTTTCTCTAAACTTTTTAAAAAAAATTATCCCCAAATGCATCAGCCTTTCCTCAGTCAAGAGTCGTTCCATCCACTGGTTCATTTCGGTTGCCCTTCTCTGATCCTTTCCCACAGTATCCTAGCTGTTCCCAACTATTCCTCATAGGATTTGTTTTCCAGATCCTCTCCGTCAACCGGTCTTCCTTTTCCGAACACGCTCCCCTTCGTCAACACCCTCTTTGGAGTGCTGTAGACAGCATTCTGGAAGCGACAGGCTCAGCTTCCTTACAGGGCTTGTAATTCTCCACTGGATCCTAATTCCACCCAGTGCAAAAAGATGGGGAAGAATTACCCTCCTTTTGTGTCTCTGCAAGAGGCTCTGCCCTGGCCTGGCTTGTTCCAGAGGTGCAACAGGCAGCCTCGCCAGAGGACGTTTCCTTCTGCTTGCCATCCCGTTTACAGACCAAGTGGAGTCTAGTTGGAAGGAAGCAAATCCTACAGAGGCAGCTGCCTCTTATTCTGGGGGTGGGTCCGTTGGCGCTCATGGGAGCCTTTAAATAATTTTTTGGTGTGTTGCTTGCAGTGCGCTAATGTGCCCCAAACGCACACTTTGGAAATCATTGCTTTGGGCTGTAGCAAAAGCAATCGCTGAGAGTGTGGCGCCGTCTTAAAAAGATAAACACATTTTATTGTGGTGCGCAATCTTGTGGTGTCCACGGCTACCCTCCGTTTGTGTGGAAGGGGTTTCGTGCCCCCTTGACCCTTCCCAAACACGCCGCGTTTCCGCTCTCTGTTCCGCTACGGTAACCTAACTGCTCGTGACCGATCTTAAATTCAATCTTGTTCCTTTGTTTTGTGCAGTGGCGTCTCTGCCGCGGAATGCCGAGCAAAAACCAGCCGCTTGGATCTTTTCGAGTTGCCTGGCTTTCTCTCTGCTAAGGCGCATGCCATAGAAATGATTGAAAGTGAGTTGATGGGAATCTGTGCAAAGTCCCAACCTGTCAACCTGCCTTCTGCTTCAATAACTCGCAAGCAGCCTGTGCCCCAATGCTGAGCGGTCTGGAGAGAAATTGTGGCTTTCCTGAGCCCGAGCACCCCTCCTGCCTGTTGTGTTTCTGTATGATTCCCTGTTCTGGACTGCCTCATTCCCCATTTATTGTTTATTAAATTTGTATACCACCCCATACCTGCAGACCCTCCAAGTACCCCTATTTTCCAGGGACAGTCCTGGATTTACAGAAGCTGCCCCAGTTTCTGATTTGATCCCTGAATATCCCGCTTTTCCTTAGGACGTCCCTATTTTTGTCTGAGAAATGTTGGCGGGTATGTAGTTATGCGACACCCCCCCCCCCCGGCCAAGGAGATAAGTAACTATACAACTTTTAGAAGACATCTGAAGGCAGCCCTGTATAGAGAATGTTTAATGTTTTATTATGGTTTTATATATGTTGCAAGCCGCCCAGAGTGGCTGTAGCAACCCGGTCAGATGGATGCAGTATAAATAAAAAAATATTATTGTTGTTGTTAGGGAATAGAGTATCCCTATTTTCAGCAGAGAAATGTTGGAGGTTATGTACCCATAGATCTCAGGTCAGTTCACAATATAAAATCACAAGATATAAAACACAAAATATATAATAAAAAGGGCCTTGGATGTCAACTGGCCAAAGGCCTGGTTTAAGAGGAACTTTTTTGTCTGGCACCTAAAGGTGTATATGAAGGCGCCAGGCGAACCTCCCTGGGGAAATCAATCCACAAATGGGGAGCCACTGCAGAGAAGGCCCTGTTCTCTTGTTTCCACCCTCTGGCCCTCTCATGGAGGAGGCACACAGAGAAGGGCCTCAAAAGGTGATCCCAGGGTCCGGGTAGGTGCATACGGAGAGAAATGTGTTTAAGAAAGTGGTGTTCTAAGTTATGTTTAGAAATGCACGCAAAAAGGATTCGGGTTTTATCTGAGGTTAGTCATATTTAAGAGCTGACCCACTGAAATGAATGGACCTTAGTCACACCCATCAGTTTCAATGTATTTACTCTTGAGTATGACTAACGTTGACTCCAGCCCAAAAGCTGGATTCGAATGCTAATCTTTTTGTGGATTTTTAAAAATTGAAAAATAAAGATAGTATATGTTTTGTGCAGGCCTGGCACAGAACAGACTTATGAATGAACAATTCTGAAATGGACATGGAAAGGAAATAAACCAGGGTCACCCAACATTCTGTTCTCCAGATATGGTTGAACTCCCAGTTCCCATCGCCCCTGACCACTGGCCATGCTAGCTGCGATTAATGGGAGTTCGGAGGGCACCATTTTGGCTCCCCTTGAAATAGGCAGATCGGTTTTATCCTTAAAATCATCCCTCCAACACATACACACACCCTTACTTTGCAGGGAATTGTCATGGCACAGGATCGGCCCCTCTTACTGCTTTTGCACCCAGTTAGACAACTTCTTGGAGGATAAAGCCGAATTGATAGTTGCTGGCCCCTATGGCTTTGTTCTCCCTCGCAGTGACGTGCATCTGAATACCAGTTTGCTGGGAATCACAAGTGAGGAGAGTTGCTTCTGAGCTCGGGTCCTGCTTACGGGGTTCCTATTGGGGCACCCACTGTTGGCCACTGTGAGAGCAGGATGAAGGCCTGGCCTGATCCAACAGCCAGTCTGTTTGTACAGTCATATCTCATGTTACCTTTGCTTCAGGTTGCTCGTTTTCAGGTTGCGTCCCGCGGCGACCCGGAAGTACCGGAAAGGGTTACTTCCAGGTTTCGCCGCTCGCACATGCGCAGAGACGCAAAATGACGTCACGCGCATGTGCAGAAGTGGCGAATTGCGACCCGTGCGTGCGCAGACGCGGGTTGCGTTCCTTTCAGGTTGCGAACAGGGCTCCGGAACGGATCCTGTTCACAACCAGAGGCACCACTGTATATCCAAATGCTCATCAGTTAAATTTGGAGGAAGGGCTGCCCCATCGTTGTGAGAAGCCAGGGGAACGTGGGAACCAGGCTTATAATGAGCCAGAATCTAACCCGCCAGGATTTCAGGCCAGGGGGCACCCCCAGCCTTACTTGGCATCACCAGGGATCAAACCTGCACTCTTTTCCGCTGAGCTGCAGCCCTTCCCCTCCAATGTTTTCTGACGTCGCATTGCTAAACCCAGTTTGCTCCACTGATGATCTCTGACCCTTCCAGACAGCAGGAAAAAGGTTGCCTTCTACAGAGTTAGTCCAACTGATCCATCGGTGTCACCTACAAACTGACTGGCGGCAGCTCTCCATGGTTTCCCTGCCACCAGGGTCTGAACCTGGAACTTTCGGCATTCAAGGCAGATGCGTCGCCATGGAATAAAGTTCAAGTTCTGGTCCTCCTGTTTCTGACGAATGGGCTGGTTTTAATTGGGAGCTGATTTATGACTTCATTCCCAGCCCTACCTGGAGATGCCAGGATTGAACCGGGGTCCTTCTGCATACAAAGCAGCTGCTCCCGCCAAGCGACAGGTCGTTTCTCTCTCCGAGTCACCTGGAAGCAGCAGCCGCATCCTTCCCTGTGTCCGGACACAGAAGACGGAGGAGAGGTTGAGAGCTCCGGCGCTGTGTAAACAGCACCATCCCACCCATTTGTACCTGTTTAAAGAGGGATTACGCATCTGAAGCAGAAAATCCCCGATTTTAATACCAGTTCAAGGAGCCGGGCCTTTTTTAACAACAGGGAAGAATCAACTTGAGGGCAGCCAAGGTGGGGCTCTCATCATCAGTATTATTTTGTGGGGGGAGATGGTGGTGGCTGGCGGGAGATCAGAGAGGTGCGGTTTTGACACGCCAGGCGAGTGCGAGTTGCAGCAAGGAGCAGGGAAGAGAGCAGCACTCCATCCGGATCGGCAAGTTGGGGGGGGGGAGATGCGCGGAACCTTAATCCAGATTAACCCCAGGGTGGAGATTAAAGGGTATTTTTTTTACAGTCATCTTAATCCTGTTAAGCAAAGCCCCTCTTCTCCTCCTCCTCCTCCTTTTTTCAAATTCTCCTTTTGCGCACTCTTTCTCTTTCTTTCTTTTTCTCTTTCTTTCTCTCTTCATACAGCCGACCCAGCCAGGCTCTGAAGTCTTGAGCCAGGATCGAGAAGAATTGCACAGTTTTCTTAGAAGGACAATAAATAAGCTTCTCCCAGGAGTGTGTTAGAGGCAGCGCTGTTAAAGTATCATAGGACTGCCTCCATGCTGGCTGGGAATTTGATGCCACAACGTAGGAGTAAGCCCTGGAAGTTGTTTTGGTTATTATTATTATTATTATTTTGGGTTGTTGTTTTTTTGCCCCGGAACAATAAATCAAAGTCTTTTGTTAGGGCTGTCATCAGATTCCACGATATATTTCCAATGTGACTAATGTTCTTTGCTGAACAGGGTGCAATATAAAGGGATATTTTCAACCTGTTTTCTTTCTGAATTGCCCCGGGAATTGCCCCTTTCCATGCCTGTTGTTGCTGTTGTTGTTTAGTCGTGTCCGCCTCTTCGTGACCCCATGGACCAGAGCACACCAGGCACTCCTTTTTTCCACTGCCTCCCGCAGTTTGGTCAAACTCATGCTGGTAGCTTCGAGAACACTGTCCAACCATCTTGTCCTCTGTCGTCCCCTTCTACTTGGGCCCTCCATCTTTCCCAACATCAGGGTCTTTTCCAGGGAGTCTTCTCATCTCATGAGGTGGCCAAAGTATTGGAGCCTCAGCTTCAGGATCTGTCCTTCCAGTGAGCACCCAGGGCTGATTTCCTTAAGAATGGAGAGGTTTGATCTTCTTGCAGTCCATGGGACTCTCAAGAGTCTCCTCCAGCACCAGAATTCAAAAGCATTTCCATGCCTATCCCTACTCATGTCTAACATTGAAGGGGAGAGGTCGTTGCTCAATGCATAGAGTAGGTGCATCATTATGTGCAGAAACTCCTGGGTTGAGAACATAAGAGCCCCGCTGGATCAGGCCAGTGGTCCATCTAGTCCCTGTATCCTGTTCTCACAGTGGCCAGATAGATGTCCCAGTGGGAACCCAGCAAGCGGAACCCAAGTGCCAGGATCCTTCCCTTCCTGCCTCCTACTGCTCCCCCCCCCCAAAATAATCCTGGGAACTGTAGGCTGAATATTTTTTTGGGGGGGGAGGGAATTCCACTCTCAGCTACAATTCCCAGCACCCCTAACAGACTACAGTTCCCCTCAGTCTTCCGGGGGAATGTGCCACGGCCCTTAAAGGGGTGTAAGAGTGCTTTTAGTGCATGTCGTGGATGTGACCAAAGGAACTGTTTTCTTCTCAAACACCTTACCCTGCCAGCCCTTGTGAACATTTCCCTGCTTCCCCCATGCCCCTTAATGTTCTGACACAGCTACCTGTGTTTGATCGGCGAGAAAGGAGCTTGAAATAACAGCCGCCCTTTCTCGCAGCCCCTTGTGGGTGATTCAAATTGATTTCAGGCAGCTAGTTTGGCACGTACCTAACCGGTTAACTCACTTCAGGGACAGGGGAGGCACATTGGACTCCCATCAGCCTTGGAACGGGAGGGACTGGGGTTCTGCATCTAGACCTAGATCCAGAAACTCAGATATATAAGCTGATCACCAAATGGCACCTTAAACCTAGGTTATGGTTGCCACAGGACAATGGCTGGGTGCCCACTCCATCAGGAAGCTCACTGGGGGACCTTGGAGTCAGACACAGACTCTTAACCTACCTCACAGGGTCGTTGTGGAGATTAACTGAGGGGGGGAACCATGTATACCTTGGAGAAAAAGGTGTGCTATAAATGCAAAATATGGTCTGAAGCTCAACATCAAAAAAACGAAGATCATGGCCACTGGGCCCATCACCTCCTGGCAAATAGAAGGGGAAGAAATGGTGGCAGTGAGAGATTTTACTTTCTTGGGCTCCATGATCACTGCAGATGGTGACAGCAGCCACGAAATTAAAAGACGCCTGCTCCTTGGGAGAAAGGCAATGGCAAACCTAGACAGCATCTTAAAAAGCAGAGACATCACCTTGCCAACAAAGGTCCATATAGTTAAAGCCATGGTTTTCCCAGTAGTGATGCATGGAAGTGAGAGCTGGACCATAAAGAAGGCTGATTGCCGAAGTATTGATGCTTTTGAATTATGGTGCTGGAGGAGACTCTTGAGAGTCCCATGGACTGCAAGAAGATCAAACCTCTCCATTCTGAAGGAAATCAGCCCTGAGTGCTCACTGGAAGGACAGATCCTGAAGCTGAGGCTCCAATATTTTGGCCACCTCATGAGAAGAGAAGACTCTCTGGAAAAGACCCTGATGTTGGGAAAGATGGAGGGCACAAGGAGAAGGGGACGACAGAGGACGAGGTGGTTGGACAGTTTTCTTGAAGCTACCAGCATGAGTTTGACCAAACTGCGGGAGGCAGTGGAAGACAGGAGTGCCTGGCGTGCTCTGGTCCAGGGGGTCATGAAGAGTCGGACACGACTAAACAACAACAACATAAATGCAATAAACAGGCTGTTCTGCTTACCTGCTTAAGAAATCTGGAGGGGCCAGCCTGATGGAGATGTTATTTGCCAAGCTGGCATCCAGATATCTCCACATGGTCGCAACTGGACCTGTGCCAGTCGCAAAACACACCTGGAGGCTGTCTAATTTCAAGCACTGCCTAGATCAATAACAGCTCTATGCGCTTCTGGCCCAGGTTTGAGTAGTGAGGACTAGCAACTTGGCATGTGTTTGGGCTAGACTCCATCAGCCAGCCTGGCCAGTTGTCAAGAGTGATGACAGGAGCTGATATCTAGCAATTCCTGGGGGACCCTGGCCTAAATCAATTGCTGCTCCCTGCCCTTCTGGGGCAGATCCCACCCCTTCATTTTATAATGAATATACAGTGGTACTTCAGGTTACATACGCTTCAGGTTACATACGCTTCAGGTTACATACGCTTCAGGTTACAGACTCCGCTAACTCAGAAATAGTGCTTCAGGTTAAGAACTTTGCTTCAGGATGAGAACAGAAATCGTGCTCCAGTGGCGCGGCACCAGCAAGAGGCCCCATTAGCTAAAGTGGTGCTTCAGGTTAAGAACAGTTTCAGGTTAAGAACGGACCTCCAGAACGAATTAAGTACTGTAGAACTACTGTAGAACAATTATAACAGCGGCTGAAAACTTAAACATGAAAAACAACCATAAAATACTAACGCGGAATGAGTACTGTTCCACACGGGCTGAGGCACAAAGACCCAGTCACGGAAAAAGAAGAAACAAGAACAAAAGTTGTCCTCAAAGAAAGAAAGAAAGAATATTAGTGTTATTTGATTGTCAAGTTTAGTTCCAGATTTGCCGGGCTTGTGACGACGGGTGCCTTGAAAATGATGGTTCAGCTGTGTATGTAATAAAGGGATGTCAGATCGTATGAAAAGTGCCTGGAGGTTCCAGTCCTTGCTGAAATCTCAAATTCTGTGCAATTTCCTCCATTATAGCTATGTTCCAGAATGAGTGATAACAAGCGTTGGGTGTAAGATTTCAGGCTGTTTTCCATTGAGTTGCAATTACTGACAGGGGTGATTAGTGAGGACTACCAACTTAGCATTGTTTTGGAGAGAAATCTCTGGGAACTGGGATTTCTATAATTTTTCTTATTTATAGCTGTCTGTCTGTCTGCTTTTCTGTATAATGCCTTGAAAACAGTTGTTTCTTTTGGACCAAGTTGTGAGGAGTAGCGGGAGAACCGAGTTCTGGTCTGCCTGGATAGCTCAGCTGGTGAGAGCACGGTGCTGATAACGGCAAGGTTGCAGGTTCGACCCCCGTATGGGACAGCTGCATATTCCTGCATTGAAGGAGGGTTAGACTAGATGATCCTCAGGGTCCCTTCCAGCTCTATGGCTCTATGATTCCACACACACTCCGATGCCACCTGTAGTTTGGCTCATCTCCAGTTCCTTTGACAGCAAGTCCCCTCTGTAGCCCACAAAAGTCCCCACAGTCTCTTGACCCTGTCCTGTAACCTGGGGCCCTCCAGCTGCCATCATGAGATCATGGGGGGAAGATTTAAAAATAAATAAATTGCAAATTGCTGTGGAAATGTGGAGAACTGCATTTAAGATTGGAAGAATTAAGAAAACAAAGCTGAGCTGAAATGGACAGATTCATCCATCCGCCCAGGGTGGGGTGGGCCTTATTCTTCCACCTGTAAAAATGATGCCAACATAATCCAAAGATAGTCAGTCAATGTGGACCACAACTCCCATCATCCCTGCCCATTGGCCATGCCGGCTGAGGCTGATGGGAGTTGTAGTCCAAGAACGACATTGTTGTTGTTGTTGTTGTTTTTGTTGTTGTTGTTGTTGTTGTTGTTGTCACTGTTAAGTCGTGGGTTGACATAGCAGCCGGCACAGCGATTTCTTCAAGTAGCTCTTTATTATGGTAAGCTGGAATAGAACTGACTGCGAACAGCTCAGCCGGCCTGTATTTATAGGCAGCCGGCTGTCAACATTGTAACCACAACACCCCAGAGTTCCCGCCTAAAATAACTGCCGCGGACCTGAGTGAAAACTATCTACAGACTTGAGTGAAAACTATATACAGTATCCCCCTGTTGGCCCAGGGTGAAACTACACTACATAACACCCCTCCCCACCGAGATAAGGCGTTAGTTACAATCATAATGGTTTCCTTATATACAGCACTACGCGTAATGGTTCAATTAAGCACTAAAGCATATCGGTTACATTTCCCATACTTAGACCAACAGTGATACCTGTCCAACAACATAGTCCTTTAAATAAGTTGGGCGCTTGGAAACTCTGCCAGACCGCCGGGGACTGGTAGCCAAGTCCGGAGGGCCACACAGTTCTCGCTGAGGCTGTGGTGCGACCCTAGGTGGCGTTGGAACCAACTCCCCTGGATCCGCTGCTGTGGGTGGAGCCTCCGCAAGTGGAGTGGTCTGAGTCTGTTCTGAAACGGCTTGGTTCGGCTCCACGCTGGCAGTTTGCGAGGGAGGTGTAGGTGGGGCCTCACCATCTGTACGTGTCTCTTCTGGAGCCCCAAGCGCAGTTGGGGGCACCTCGGTAGTGTCCAAGTCCCCAACCCTGCGCCTAAGCTGGTCTATGTGCCGTCGCCACAAGCGTCCGTCTTCGAGTGCCACCTGGTACGAGCGAGGTCCAGTGACTCCCACTACTGTGGCTGGCACCCAAGGGATGTCCCCCACATAGTTCCGGGCAAAGACCTGGTTTCCTGGGACAAATGACCGTGGTGCGTTGGCACAGCCTGGGGGTTCAGCCACGGCAAAGTCTGGGTGTAGCCGGTCGAGCGGTGACCTGAGGCGGCGGCCCATAAGCAGTTCAGCAGGACTCCTCCCTGTGGCCGCATGAGGGGTGATGTGTTGCACGAACAAGTATTCGGCGACCCGCTCATGCCAGTCTCCCCGGTCCAGGCGCGCCAGTGCCTCTTTTGTCGAGCGCACCATTCTTTCCGCTTGCCCGTTGCTGGATGGATGAAAGGGTGCCGTTAGGGCATGGCGGATGCCCAGTCCCAAAAGATACCGCTCAAACGTGCCTGACGTGAACTGCGGTCCGTTGTCAGAGACAAGGACATCAGGACACCCATGCGTTGCAAACAGGCCTCGCAGCACCCGGATGACAGCTTCGGTAGTGGTGGAGGGCATCAGGGCGACCTCCAGCCATTTGGAATAGGCGTCCACCACTACCATAAAGGTCCGGCCGTGAAAGGGGCCAGCCAGATCGATGTGCACCCTCGACCAGGGTGTCTTTGGCGTCTCCCAGGTGTGTCCCTTAGCTGCCGGTGGTGCAGGCCTCGACTCCTGGCACGCTTGACAGGCGGACACCCAGGCAGTGATGGCATCGTCCATATTAGGCCACCAGACGTAACACCGAGCCAACGCCTTCATTTTGACAATTCCCGGGTGGCCAACGTGCAGAGCCTCCAGGACGCACTGACGGAGTCCCTGGGGAATCACGACGCGGTCTCCCCACAGCAGGCAGCCGCGATGAGCTGAGAGTTCATGTTGTCTGGTTGCGAAGGGCTGGAACTCCGATGCAAAAGGCCCTTGTGGCCACCCCCTCCACACCCAGTTGAGCACCCGGCTGATGGTGCGATCCTGGGCAGATGCGGAGGCCACAGTGGCAGCCGATACAGGCGCTGCCGGAAGATCCTCAATCAGAAGGAGCGATGAAGCTGGAGCCGGGTCTTCCACAAATGCTGGAAGAGGGCAACGGCTGAGGGCGTCGGCATGGCCCATCGATTTCCCCGGGCGATGGATGAGCCGGTAGTGGTAGGCAGCCAGGAAAACAGTCCATCGCAGCATGCGTGGTGAGAGGACCGGTGGAGTTGGACGATCACCGGCGAGGAGGCCCAGGAGTGGCTTGTGGTCAGTGATGAGGTCAAAAGTCCTGCCATAGAGGTATTCATGGAACCTCTTCACTCCAGCCACAAGTGCCAATGCCTCCTTGTCGAGCTGGCTGTAATTCCGTTCCGTCGGAGATAGTGTCCTGGAAAAGTAGGCGAGTGGTGCTTCTCTTCCATCTGGAAAACGGTGACTAAGGACAGCACCGATGCCAAAAGGTGAGGCGTCGCAGGCAAGGACCAGCGGCCTGGATTCACTGTACTGTACCAGCACACTGTCTGAAGAAAGGAGAGCCTTGACCGCGTTGAAGGCCGCCGTCTCCCGATGACCCCAGGCCCAAGGCGTCTTAGTGCTAAGGAGTCGGTGAAGAGGCTCAGCCACTGTGGCTTTTAAAAGTTCAGCAGCTCCGTTTTGTTCTTTGGGGTGGGGGCCTGCTGGATAGCGCGGATCTTGGATGTGGTTGGATGAAGACCGGAGGCATCGATAAGATAGCCCAGGAACTCTACCTGTGGAACGGCGATCTGGCACTTCTCCCTCTTACCTTGAGCCCGGCCTCCTGGAACCTGGTCAGCACGGCACGGAGGCGCTCGAACAGCTGCTGGTGTGAGTTTGCAGACACCAAGACGTCATCAAAATAAGGTACCACGCCCGGAAGCCCTTGCAGGAGACGCTCCATAAGGCTTTGGAAGATGCCAGGAGCCACACTCACCCCGAACTGCAACCGGCGGCAACGGAATGCCCCCCGGTGGGTGACGATCGTCTGGGCTTCAGCAGTGGTATCATCGACTGGCAGTTGTTGATAGGCTTGGGCAAGGTCCAGCTTAGCGAAGACCTTACCCTCACCCAGGGAATGCAGCAGGTGTTGGACAACAGGAACCGGATAAGCGTGCTGCTGAAGTGCCTTGTTGATCGTGCACTTGTAGTCAGCGCAGATTCTCACCGACCCATCTGGCTTGACAGGCGTGACGATGGGGGTTTCCCACTTTGCGTGGTCAACTGGCTCCAAAACTCCTTGGGCGATCAGTTTGTCCAGTTGTTCGTCCACCTTAGCCTTGAGAGCAAAGGGAACCCGGCGTGGCTTTAGCTTGATGGGGGCGACTTGTGGATCAAGGCTAAAGGAGATGGGCGTACCTGTATATTGGCCCAAGGTGCCGTCAAAAACCTCGGCAAAGTCTTTGACCAGACCCTCAGTCTCTGCGTTAGAGATGCAGTTGATGCCGGTGACTTCCAGGCCGAGGGCATCAAACCAGTCTAGCCCTAGGAGGCTTGGCCGCTGACCTTCGACCACCACCAACCGGAGCAGGCCCGAAAAATCCTTGAAGGCGATCCGGAACCGGCCAACGCCTACCACGGGAATGTCGTTTCCCTGGTAGTCTCGCAGGTGTACGCGGTGAGAGTCGAGTTGCCTTTTGGACACTCTGGGTACCAGTCTTTTGATGGTGCTCCATGACACGATGGACAGTGCAGACCCGGTGTCGATCTCCATGTCACATGGAGCTCCTTCAATGAGCACCGTGACGTTCAGCTTGCGTCGCGTAGGCGAGTCGGTTTGGCCAATCGTGGTTCCAGACGGGCAGCTGCAGTTGGTGAGAGCGAAACAACTTTCCTTGGCAGACTGGAGTGAAGACTTGGACTTGCGAGTCGATGAAGGGGGGGGTGTCAGACGGAGCCGATCGGCAGACCTTAGCGATGTGGCCCCTTCTGGAACACTTCCTACAGATGGCGTCTCTGAATCGACACTTGGCACGGGAATGGTTGCCTCCGCAGCCAGCACATTCCGGTTGGCCCTTGGACTTCTGTTGGAACTTCCTGCGCTCCCGCTTTGTCTGGTGCACGTCATCGTCTTCACTGGAGGATGCCTCCTCACTGCTGGCCTCTTCATGATGCACCGGAACTGGCTCCCTAGCAAGACGCGGGCTGCTGGACTTGCGGATCTCCTGGGCGGAGCGTTCAGCAGCTTCTGAGGCCACAGCCTCCTCAATGGCTTTCTGTAGCGTGAGGTCTGGCTTGGCTAGGAGGCGCCGTTGCAGATGGATGTCCCGGACCCCGCAGACGATTCAATCCATCAGGGCATCGTCTAAGTCTCGGAACTCACAGTGCATTGCAGCCTGTCGCAGGGCGGTGGTGTAGTTGTTGATTGACTCCCCCTCTGCCTGGTTCCGGTGGTAGAACGCATGGCGGGCAGCAATCTTGGACGGCTTTGGTGCGTAGTGGTTGCGGAGCTTCTCTTGGATCGTGTCCCATGGTGTTGCCTGGACTGCTTCAGGCGCAACCAACGCTCGGGCCGTCTCAAACACCTCAGGCCCACAGAGGCTGAGGAATAGGCCCCGCTTCCGATCCTTTGATACTGCTGTCAGCTCGTTGGCTTGGAGGTAGCAGTCGAACCGAGCGAGGTAGGAGTCCCATGATTCAGAGGCTGGCGCAAACGGTGGTAGAGGCACAAGTGAAGCCATGATTCCGATGCCGGCGTGAAGGGCGATGGATGGAACACAGTGCTCTAGCCAGAACAGTCAGCTCTGAATTGGTTCTGCCCAGTGATTTCGCTCAGTGATTTCGCTCTGTGATTCAGCTCAGTGATTCAGCTCAGTTCAGAGGCTGGCCGCATCTGGCTGTGCTCTGATGTCCATCCATCCCACCCTCGTCGCCAGTGTTAAGTCGTGGGTTGACATAGCAGCCGGCACAGCGATTTCTTCAAGTAGCTCTTTATTATGGTAAGCTGGAATAGAACTGACTGTGAACAGCTCAGCCGGCCTGTATTTATAGGCAGCCGGCTGTCAACATTGTAACCACAACAGCCCAGAGTTCCCGCCTAAAATAACTGCCGCGGACCTGAGTGAAAACTATCTACAGACCTGAGTGAAAACTATATACAGTATCCCCCTGTTGGCCCAGGGTGAAACTACACTACATAACAGTCACTGCCCTTTATCCAAAAATCTCAGGGTGGTGTACACAGCATTAGAAACTCCCATTGTTCTAGGCGCATTTTGCAACAGGGAATTTTATTAGCGTGATTTTTGAGCTCTGGGCACAGTACTTCCACACAGGAAGGCTCCTTATGGCCCAAGGTGAATTGACCCCAGGCAGCTCAGACAGCCAAATCATAGAATCATAGAGTTGGAAGAGACCACAAGGGCCATCGAGTCCAACCCCCTGCCAAGCAGGAAACACCATCAGAGCACTCCTGACATATGGTTGTCAAGCCTCTGCTTAAAGACCTCCAAAGTAGGAGACTCCACCACACTCCTTGGCAGCAAATTCCACTGTCGAACAGCTCTTACTGTCAGGAAGTTCTTCCTAATGTTTAGGTGGAATCTTCTTTCTTGTAGTTTGGATCCATTGCTCCGTGTCCGCTTCTCTGGAGCAGCAGAAAACAACCTTTCTCCCTCCTCTATGTGACATCCTTTTATATATTTGAACATGGCTATCATATCACCCCTTAACCTCCTCTTCTCCAGGCTAAACATGCCCAGCTCCCTTAGCTCCCGTTGCTTGGTCCCTGCTCCTGCCAACCTAGCAGTTTGAAAGCACATAAAAAAGTGCAAGTAGATAAATAGGTACCACTCCGGCGGGAAGGTAAATGGCGTTTCTGTGCGCTGCTCTGGTTCGCCAGAAGCAGCTTAGTCATGCTGGCCACATGACCTGGAAGCTGTACGCCAGCTCCCTTGGCCAATAAAGCGAGATGAGCGCCGCAACCCCAGAGTCGGTCACGACTGGACCTAATGGTCAGGGGTCCCTTTACCTTTACCTTACCTAACCCCAAGCAAGGAGCTGAAGGCGGTTGCATGTGGTTCTCCCAGTATCCTCCTCACAACAACCCTGTGTGGTAGGCTAGGCTGAGAGACAACCCTGTCAGCTTCAGATACCAAAGCCCCAACGCCCACGCCCCCCAATGTAAGTTAATTGTGGGGAGGGTGGAAATTGCAAGCCTTTTAGGAGATTCTTTTCTGGGATGGGTCAGGCGGTGGAGCCTTTCCCTTCCAGTTGAGAGCGAGTTCAGCCCCGCCGTGAGCGTTTGCAGCGAAACGACATTGGCTCACTGCGGTCAGAGAGCGCGCCAGCCTCGTCCGTGGAGAGAGCCTTGCCTCTTTGCGTTTATGTCAGCAACACTCAAATCTACCTTGTCAGGCAGATGAAGCGTCTTTGAGAGGAATTGGTCCCCGTCCAGTAAGAGGGAACAGCTTCTGGTGGTAGTGAAGGCTGGCGGTGCGACTGGGAAGAAGAGGAGGGTTCTGGGTAAAACCTGTGGCACTAGAACCAGGGTTACCAACAGGCGGGACTGGTAATGGGAGGTTTTCCTGCTCAGCTGGGATGGCCGCGTCTCTGAAGAAAATTCACGGAGCTTCCTGGACCTGGTAGCTGCAACGGCTAGGCTCTGTCGAAGACAGTACAGTGGTACCTCGGGTTAAGTACTTAATTCGTTCCAGAGGTCCGTTCTTAACCTGAAACTGTTCTTAACCTGAGGTACCACTTTAGCTAATGGGGCCTCCCGCTGCCGCTGCACGATTTCTGTTCTCATCCTGAGGTAAAGTTCTTAACCTGAGGTACTATTTCTGGGTTAGTGGAGTCTGTAACCTGAAGCGTATGTAACCTGAGGTACCACTGTAATACGTCTGAACGCCAGTTGCGGGAAACTGCAGGAAGGGCGAGTGTTCCTGTGGCCGAATCCTGCATGTGGGGTTCACAATGAGGCATCTGCTTGGCAACTGCGAGAACAAGATTCAGGACTGGACAGGCCACTACTGTGCAGTGTTAGAAATTAGCCAGGTGCCAGGCTCATTTTGCGACTGGCGTGGGGGTCCAATTGCAACCCCTTGGAGATCTCTGAAAGCCAGGTTTGTGACTGACACCTCCACCAGGCTGACCCCTCCAGCTTTCTTAAGCCAGTGAGTAGAAGAGCCTCTTTATTGCATTTACCGTATATCCCACCTTTTTCTCCAAGGACTCAAGAAGCTGAAGGCCAGGCTTCCTGAGTGGGGATTTGAACCCTGAGCTCCCAGGCCCTAGTCCTAAACTCTAACCACTACAGCACCCTGGCCGCCTAGAGTACTTCTGCTATGGGGCAGTACTACAAATTAAGTAGGTAAATCAATATGGAGAAAAGGGCAAATGTCCTTTAGCGAAGGATCTGAAATAGTTTCCTTGAAGCTTGCATTTGTTTTATTCTGGATTGTTTTATTTGATGTTTCAAGGTGTTGTCAACTGCTTTGAGTTTTTTTTATTTAAAATATAAAGCGGTATAGAAATTGGAAATAATAATAATAATAATAATAATAATAATAATAATAATAATAATAATGCCATTGGGGGATAGGGATGGCACCTAGACAGTCTGCTGTGGTGACTGCAACCCAGGTTTAAGGTACCATTTGGGAATCAGCTTATATACCCGAGTTTATATGCCCACTGGTCTGGTTTTTATGTTCTTGAGTGAATAGCTTAGCTTACTTGAGCCACCGGAAGCTGTTTGTCCTTTGATGTGCTAGACCAGGCGTAGGCAACATAAGGCCCATGGGCCACAAGCGGCCCACGGGGGTCGTTTAACCGGCCCACGAGCAGCCCCCGAACTGAGCTACCCGTTCAGCGAGTCCCTGCGCCCTGCGCTAAAGCAGCACAGCATGGGGACTCGCTTCCGCGGTGCCGGAAATCACGCCTGCGCAGATGCCGGAAATTGCATGTGCTAATGTGTGCGCACAATCAGGCCCACAGAGGGATCGCCACTGGAGTGAACTGGCCCAGGCGAGGTAAACCTTGCTGACCACGGGGCTACACTCAGAGCCTATCAGTGGCTGCTAATCATGATGGCTGCAGCATTGGAGACAGAAGACCTCTGACTATCCGAGGTCTCCAGTAAGGAGGGTTGCTGTTGCACTCAGGTCCTGGAATTGTGGGCTTTCTAGAGGTGTCTGGTTGGTTACACTGATCCAACAGGTTCTTCTCTTCTTAACGTTGCTGGGTTTCTTTATCCCACTCATGTGTGGGGAACTTTTACCTTCGGGAGCCCCAGAACTCACAGCAGAATAGGAATCTTGAATGGGGCGATGGCGTCCTGGTGTTGTGTTCTGGGGGGAAAAGGTGAATCCTTTTTGTGGTGGGTGGATTTTATTGGTGCTCAGCCTGCGTGATCGCTATATGTTGTTTTTTTAAAAATAATATTTATTGAGCAATTAATAAAAACACAGAATAAAAAAAACATTTAACAGAATAAAAGAAAAGAACACAGAACATCAACAAACAAAACAGAAAAAAGTTTAGAATTTTCATAACCTATTTGGGGGACTTAGCAGGATTTATTACATTTTGACCAGGACCCACGAAAAGAAGCGCTTCTTTGCACAGTTAAACTGTGGAATTTGCTCACGCAAGGGAAAGAAGTGGCCAGCTTGGATGGCTTTGAAAGAGGGTGAGACAACACCCTCTTTTCCCACCTTGCCCCTCCGGCCCAGCATCTTCCCTCTTGAGATGCCCCTGCGCCAGAGCGTTTAAGCGCCCGCCCCGTGGTCCCTTCTGCTGCCGCGCTTGGTGACTGGAGACCCGTCCGCCTGCAGCAGCGCCCGGCGTTTCCACTTCAAGGCGCCTCTTATCTGCTTGAGCTCCACAGCAGCCGTGTGTTCGGAGGCCGCAAGCTGTTGAGATGGAGAACCCTTCAAAGCGGCAGCCTCTCAGCTCCTGCGGGGGCCGCTGCCTCAGCCTCCTTTGTGCGCCCTGAATGGCTCGCTGGCTGGCTACTCGCTCTCTGGGCAGGTGAGAGCTGGGGCCTCGCAGCTGCCACTGATGCTGGGCAGAGAGAGGTCAAAAGCCCGGGGCCTTAATCCCCATCTATGGAGGGGGGAGGCAGGCAGGGGCCAGGGATGAAGGGGATTGCAGGAGAAAGTGAAGCCTCCAGGCTTGGATCTGTGTCTCTGGGGGGGAAAGGTGAAGCCAAGGAAGGGTTGGTAAGCATCTGCCTTGCAAACAGAGGGTCCACGTTCAGTCCCTGGCATCTTCAAGTATGGTTGGGAATGTCCCCTGCCTGAAACCCTGGAGAGCCGCTGCCAGTGTTTGAAATTAGCCAGGCGCCAGGAGCATTTTACACCTGGCTTTCTACCACTTGTGACCAAGTGAAGACCTGACATCTCCATCATCTGAGGATCCTTGGATCTGGACTGTTTTCACACACCAAGACCCTACCCTATAGAATTGTATTGATTATATTTTATCTGCACAATCGGAAAGAATTTCTGGAACCAAAATGCTTTTTCTGTGCGGCCTGAGCAGGAGCAATGAACAAGGTTACAGTTAACCGTGTGCTTCCTGAGCATGTGCAAAATGCTTTTCCTTTCTGCTCCCCAGCTCCTGCACATGGGAGGAGGGAGGGGAATTTCAGAAGCACAGGAGGGTGTTAACTTTGGACAGGGTTTTGTTCCCCAGTGTTTTCCCCGTCCTTCAAAACGAAATGCCTTTCATCAGCAAAGGTGTCGACCGGTTGTTGCGCCCAGTTTTGTGGTGCTTTCTTCCTTTTCTCAGCAGGTAAAGGTGGAACTAGGTCCCCGAGGACAAGGCAGCTCCCCAAAACTGAGCTCGTGACTCATGGGTGTCAAGCAAGCAGGTCTTGGCTGCTGGTAACTGGGTGTCTCTGCAGAGCAAGGTGGAAAAAATGTCAACGAAGGGAGTTAGGAGGTGTGCTTATGCCTGTGTGAACGAGGGCAGAGCCCCAGGGCCTGTCAAGAGTGCCAGAATTTGGGCTGAGAAACGTTTCCGCCATACCTGACATCTCCTGCCAGGGCTGGGAGAGAACTGGTCTGAAATCCTAGAGAGCTGCCAGTCAGTGTAGACAACACTGAACTAAGGTGGACCAGTGTTTGAAATTAGCCAGGCCCCAGGCACATTTTGCACCTGGCTTTTGACCACTTGTGATCAAGTGAAGATCACCTCCAGGATGGAGGTGTGTGCCTGGGGATCATTGGATCTGGACTGCTTTCACATACTAGCGACACATCCTGTAGAATTCGATCAGTTATATTTTATCCGCACAATCAAAGAGGTAAGAACAAGCCAAGATAAATGTTCAGGTTGTCATCTGAACTAGCCAGATGTTTAACCCAGAATCAATCACAGTCAGTCCGACATTTGAAAAGTAAGACTTGAGAGCCGTCTTGCCCCAAAATGGCAACTACAGTCATACCTCGGGTTAGAGAGGCTTCGGGTTGCATGATTTCAGGTTGTGCACCACACCGAACCCGGAAGTACTGGAACGGGTTACTTCTGCGTTTCAGCACATGCACAGAAGTGCTAAATTGCGCTTTGCACATGCGCAGAAGCGCCGAATCACAACCTGCACGTGCGCAGACGCAGCGTTGCGGATTGCGGACACTGTGGGTTGCGAGCGTGCTTCCCGCATGGATCACATTCGCAACCTGAGCGTCCACTGTAAATGTTTTGTTTTGGCGACTGCAACCTTGGCTTAAGGAGCCATTTGGCACCTAGCTTATATATATCTACATTTCTAACATAGTCGTCTGACCTCTGTAAAAAGCAACTTCCCGTTCCCCTACTTGGGGAAGAACCAGCTTGGCTTCTGGGAGTTTGCTGAAGTAGCTGGGTCCTTTGGCGTGATCCAGCAAGGCTGCTTTTAAGTTTGCGATTGTGCAAATGCCTTCCAGTGTGGCACTGGGCGCCTTGTGCCTTGCCGAGTGTGAATAGCTGTTCCTGCAAAGGCGACATGTGTGCGGGGGGAGAGATGGGACTGCAGTGCTTAACGGGGGGGGGGGCAGTACTGGGGTGTTGGGGTCCCTGAGCCCAGGTGGCCAGGGTGTCCAGACGGGCGTTCCTGACCTGTGGCAGACAACCTGAGTACCGCTGGGGGTGGGCCGCGCTCTCCCTGGTGCCACACGGACCCCTTAATTGAGTTGCCAGCTGCAGATTGATCGCTTAATTAAAACTCAATTAAAAATCCCATTGATCTTGTTAGCCAAAGCGGGCAGCCTCTAGATTTACTGGGGATTTACCCGCGTGGCTGTTGTCGGGCTGACGATGGCAAGAGGGAGGAAATAAAAGAAAGTGTTTTTAGTTTGCTTCTCTTGCCAGGGTGATGTTGCTTTCTGTTTCCCTCTCCCCATAGCACAAAACTTGAGGTGTATTTACTCGAGGAGTGAAGTGATTCCTGGTGCAAACATCTCAACCTTTGCCTCTGGCTCTTCAAACATTCTGCCCCTTACATTTTCCTCCCAACAGATTTGTTTGCTTCCACAAGAAGCCTGTGAGGTGGCCTAGGAGGAATGACTCAGTGCCCAAGGCTGTATGGCAGAGCCTGGGTCTCCCCCGGCCCCTGATCTTGACACTCTCCAGGGATGGAGAACCTGTAGGGCACCCCCCCCCCACATGACGATGGACTGCAGTTCCCATCATCCCTGGTGATCGGCCCTGCCGGCTGGGGCTGATGGAAATCTGATCCTGACAACATCTGGAGGGCCACAGATGTTCATCACCTTTGTGCTACACCAAGGGTTGGTGCCCTCCTGGACTGCAACTCCCATCATCCCTAACCATTGACAACGCAAGCTGGGAATGATAGGAATTGTAGTCCATCTGGAGGACTGTGCATTGGCTATTCCTGTGTTAGCACCATACCTGTGTTGTATACTTGAGTCATCTAGCTGTAGCTCAGTGGTAGTTGTTGTTTAGTCGTTTAGTCGTGTCCGACTCTTTGTGACCCCATGGACCAGAGCACGCCAGGCACTCCTGTCCTCCACTGCCTCCCGCAGTTTGATCAAACTCATGCTGGTAGCTTCAAGAACACCATCCAACCATCTCGTCCTCTGTCGTCCCCTTCTTCTTGTGCCCTCCATCTTTCCCAACATCAGGGTCTTTTCCAGGGAGTCTTCTCTTCTCATGAGGTGGCCAAAGTCTTGGAGCCTCAGCTTCAGGATCTGTCCTTCCAGTGAGCACTCAGGGCTGATTTCCATAAGAATGGAGAGGTTTGATCTTATTGCAGTCCATGGGACTCTCAAGAGTCTCCTCCAGCACCATAATTCAAAAGCATCCATTCTTCGGCCATCAGCCTTCTTTGTGGTCCAGCTCTCACTTCCATACATCACTACTGGGAAAACCATAGCTTTAACTATATGGACCTTTGTTAGCAAAGTGATGTCTCTACTTTTTAAGATGCTGTCTAGGTTTGTCACTGCTTTTCTCTCAATGGTAGTAGTAGTAGTAGTAGTAATAATAATAATTTTATTTATTTATACATACATACATACATACATACATACATACATACATACATATCTCGCCCATCTGGCTGGGTTTCCCCAGCCACTCTGGGCGGCTTCCAACAAAAGATTAAGGTAGCACCTTTGCATGCAGAATGTCCTAGGCTCAATCTCCCGACATCACCAGAGGGACTGGAAACACCCCCTTTCTGAACCCCTGAAGGGCTGCTGCCAGTCAGTGTAGACACTTTTGAGCTAGAGGGACCCAGTGGCCTGACTCTGTATAGGGTACCTTCATGCGTTCCTACGGGAGACACAAAGGCCTGAGCAGACAAATGAGAAGTCAGGCCCTCTCCCTGCGCCCTGCAGGCCTCTGCTTTCTTCCTCGCTAAATAGAAATCAACCAGATCAATTAATTTATTTGCAATAAATCCGACTTCGGCTTGTAGTAAATAGCGCGCTTGGTCGCCTGTTCAAATTGGTAGGGCAGGCAAGGAAGCTTTTAATCGGCTCTTCCCCAATAAATGGGATGGGGGGGGCAGGCAGGCTTCGCTGGCAGAGGCTCTTCTGAAGGCTAATGGGTGGGAATTGCAAGTGGGGAGGGTAGCTGTGTACTCTCAGGTGTGGCTTGCAGGCTTCCCATTGAGGCAACTTGGGGCGCCACTGGGAGAACAGGATGCTGGACAATGGAGTGTGCCTCCGGGGTGAAGTCACACCGCTGTGCTAGCAGCACCAAAGTCTCTAAGTCACCAAGGGTTTGAGACCCGTGACTTGGTTTAGTCAGCCAGTCAAAGCAGTTCCCCAGGTGTGGCCTCTGTCGCATGCTGCCAGCTTCTAAGAGCTACAAGTGAGAGCTGAGCTCAGGGTGGGGTGAACAAAGCACCCCAGAAGGTGCACGATGTGTGGGTCCCCAAAAGTACTATCCCTCCCCGAATACCCCCTGCACATGCGGAACTAGGGGGTGGTTTATGAGGCCTAATCCAGCAGGGCTCTCTCCTAATGTCCTTTTGTAGCCTAGGTTTTAATGCTGGGGTGGGGGTATTTTTTCCTGCCCGAGGGCCGCATTCCCTTCCAGGGGCCACATGCAGGTGGTGGACGGGGCCAGAGGGTGGGTGGAGCAGCAAATGTAAATTTCACCTTTATACAAAATACTATTTCTCTCCCACCCACCCTCTGTCTTCTCCTCCATCCAGGCAGGCAAGAAACATTATGAGAGTTCATGGACATATTCCAGCAGGGCAAAAAACATCAAGGAAAGTACAGAGCACAGCCTATTGAAGGATGTGTTCTGGGGGCCTTACAGTGGGTCCCAAGGGCCTGATGGAGATGCCTGGGGGGTCACAATTAGTCTCCAGGCTTGAAGTCCCTCTTCTCCAGTTCAATGTTTCTGTTGGCTAGTTGAGCTCAGCAGGCCAACCTGTGCCCCCCCCCAGCTTTTTGGGGGCATGAAAGTGGGCCCACCCTTCACCCATCTCCAATAACTAGGTTCCCCTCTTCTCTCCTGCCCACTCCCGCCTCCCCCCACGGCAAAGTCTGTGCTGCTGTGTACTCTGTTGGGGAAAGAAAGTGTAAAATCAATGAGCTGTGTTGCTCTTAGCCGATCAATACCCTCTTCCCCAACCCCCCCCCACCTCCCGACGCACAAAGGCAAAGCTGGAGCGGAGGCCCGAGTGGCCGCCTGCACCGCGGGGTGGAGGTCTCCTCTGAGCCAGTGTCATACAGTCCCTGGCATAACCACATGTAGACTGGCTCTTTGCGATGTCTTGCTGCTAGAAGGCCAACAGAGGGGGGGGGTTTGTTTGTGTCCCGTCCCCCCACCCGCAAAGCTTAAAAGGCACAAATGGCCTGAAAGTTTTTCAAAAGAGGTAAAAGGCTGGATGTGGGAGGGATCTGTACTCGGAAAGGCTTCAGATGGTGTGCTTGTTTATTCTGCAAAATTTTCAGTGACATTAAGAATACCTAAGTATATCTTCCTATATACATAAAAATGTAAGGCGGTCATCACGCAGCCCTCTTGGGAGGATTTGTAGCAGCACCTAACAATCCTAGATTTGCAGGATGTTAGGGTGGCAGGTTGTATAGGGGTTTAGTGGGGGGCGGAATGGCAGGGGGTCGGTGAGTGGAGCAAGCAAGGGCATAGCCCCTTTGGTGTGTGTGTGTATATATACGCACGCACGCACACACCTACCCACCCCACACAACAACAACAAATCTAGCAACATCAACAAATTTTATTCTCCAGTCACAGACCCAAGAGCAAATTTTATTGTGCGGTCACAGACCTGGTGAGAATATATATATATATAGCACGGTGATAAACAGCATAAAATCAACCATAGAATTACATTCATAAAACCAGTACAAAACAACTTCACAAAATCAGTAGGCCAGATTTAATACAGCAGCATAGCTGGATCACGCCTCAGGGAAGGTCTGGGATGAGCAGAATATTAAGCAAGGGCCTAAACGCCAGCGCTGTCCTTGCCTGCTTGGCATTCACCTGCGTTTGAGCCATCTGCCAAAGCTCAAGGGGCAAATGGAACTCTGAGGTTCTTCTGCATGCACACTTAGCCTATGGAACTTACCGCCACTGGGTTTGTTTATCTATTTGCAACATTGGTCTGCGTTGCCCAGTACTATCGCCACTGACTGGCAACAGCTCTCCTTGGTTTCAGAGAGAGAGAGGGTCTCTCCTTGTCCTATACGGAGATACTTCCGGGGTTTGAATTTGGCACCTTCTGCATGTGAAGCAGATGTTCCTTTCCCCAAAACTCCCTCGTACCGAGTCACACCATGGACTCATCTAGCCCAGTGCTGCCTACACTGACTGGCAGGGGCTCGCCAAGGGTCCCGGCAGCAGCCTTTCCTAGTCCTACACCTGAGATCAAACCTGTGACCTTCTGTGTGCAAAGTGGATGCTCTGCCACTAAGCCACGAGCTGCCGGAGAGCACAAGTCCCCATGTCTTGCCAGATGCTGAGGCCTAATAACAAGGGAAGGATATTCCCATCATGCCCTGCTGGTAACCCTCCCTGAGGCGTTTTCATTGGCCGCTGTAGCATTGAGCAGGAACGCATCAAGGAAGGAGGTTTCTTGGCCTGTTCCAAGAGCCCAGTTCTCCTCGATGTGTCATTCTGGGTACAACATCCTCTCTCTCCCGCCCACCCACTGCTTCCCCTAGCCCTGCCTGTTTCTCTGTTGCCACGTGGCCACCCTCTGCCATCGCCGCAGCAGGCACCAGGCCGTCCCCACTGCACTGCCCCACCAGCCCCCCTTTTAGCCTGGCAGATGGGCAACCCCTGGCACCTCTCCTTCCATCCCCCACCCTCTGTCCTCTGCCACTTGCCAGCGATCTCGGGAGGCACTGGCGGGTTCCTGGGCTGCCGGACGCCGTGCCCGGGCAGCGCTCGTCGCTGGCGGTTCTGCCAGGGGAAATCCATCTGCCCGGCTCCGACAGGATGATGGAAGGTGCCTCTGCCCTGAAAGCGCCTGTTCTAAAAACCCAGCCGTGCAGAAGCGATGTCGCTCCTGTTCCGCCGCGGTGCCTTAACCCTCCACGCGCCGGCAGAAGGGGCAGGGAGACCTCCAGATGCTGCCGAAGCTAACAGAAAACTGCTGCTGAGTAGTTCAATTGGGGAGGGGGTCCTGGTTCCAGCATCTTGGGTCCAGGTGGGGCTCTCCAGACCCCTCCCAGGAAACTCACAGGCAGGGCGTGAAATTGCAGGAGTTACATAGGTGGTTGCTATATACTAAGTCAGACCATTGGTCGATCTAGCTCAGTACTGCCTGCTCTGACTGGCAGCCACTCTCCAGGGTTCCCAAGTGGGTCTCTCTCCCACCTGGAGGGCCGTTGGGGTTTGGACCTTCTGTGTACAAAGCAGATGTTGTGCCCTCCCCAGCTGTTTGTCCTCCGGTATTCCAGGGTAGAGGGACGCGGGTGGCGCTGTGGGTTAAACCACAGAGCCTAGGACTTGCCGATCAGAAGGTCAGCGGTTCGAATTCCCGCGACGGGGTGAGCTCCTGTTGCTCGGTCCCTGCTCCTGCCAACCTAGCAGTTCGAAAGCACGTCAAAGTGCAAGTAGATAAATCGGTACCACTCTGGCAGGAAGGTAAACGGTGTTTCCGTGCGTTGCTCTGGTTCGCCAAAAGCAGCTTAGTCGTGCTTGCCACATGACCCGGAAGCTGTCTGTGGACAAATGCCAGCTCTCTTGACTGATAAAGCGAGATGAGCGCCGCAAGCCCAGAGTCATCCATGACTGGACCTAATGGTCAGGGGTCTCTTTACCTTTACCTTTATTCCATGGTAGACTATCTCTGGACATGGATGCTTGACCGTCACTGCATTGAGCTTAAGAGGCATTTCTGTGCCTTATTAGGACCGCCCTCTTGCAGGAGTCCCCCCTAGTCGCTAGTATTTTCTTTCCAAAAGGAGCCAACCATCTGCCCCAAGAAGGGCACAGAAGAAACCGCCCTCCTGCGACCACAGCCTCCCTCAACCTGGGCAGTGTCACCCAGTAATCAGGGACGAGGGAAGTTGCAGGCCCCAGCAGCTGCATCTGGGGAGAACCGGCTTTTGGGGGTAGACTGCGTCTGAACATGGAGGCTCTGCCTGTCATCAGCTCCTCCTCTATATAGCACCCAGCAACGGATAGGCATGTGTGGTGCATAGTAGCCAGCCCTGGGCTCCTTTCTCTCTGTCTTTTTAAAAGGCTTTTCCCCCTACCCCGTGGGATGGTGCAGAGAAGGTCCCAAGCCTTGAGCCTCTCCCTTGCCTACCCACAGAGCTCTTCCCTTCCCCAGCTCTGCTGCAAAGTTGGGAGAGGTATGGGGGGGGGGAGAGAAGATCCCTCCATTGGGGAAGAGAGCCAAGGGATGCCACGGGCGCAAGTGAGTTATGGCAGGAAGGGGTGTCCTTTTCAGCACAGCAGCCAAGTGGCTGGGCACAGCAGCACGTTGTACTCGCCTGGGCAGGAGCCGAGCGTCATCCTGGGCGGGGATTTGGCCCGAGGGGAGCGCTGGGGTAGTTGTTGGCGGTTTGCAGCTGTGCTCTCTTTTGGAGAAGTCGAGGTGTGGCTCCAGCATCCTCAAGGTCCTTTCGGAAGCGCAAGGAACCACACTGCAGTGTGTGTGTGTGTGTGTGTGTGTGTGTGTGTGTGTGTGTGTGTAGAGGAGTCATAATAACTTAAGAGGCCTGCCGGATCAGGAGTCCCGTCTCCTCCATCATCCTGCAAGAGGACCTGAGCAACTCTCCCCACTCGCTGTTCCCGGCAACGGAGGCACATCACTGACCCCGAGCGTGGAGGGAGAACATAGACGTTGTGGCTAGTAGCCACTGGCCACCCCCTTTTGGGAACTGCTGGTTTGCACTGACTGGCAGCAGCTCTCCAGGGTTTCAGGCAGCCCTCCCTGGCAATGCTGGGGGATTGAACCTGGGCGTTCTGCCCCTGAGCCCTTCCCCCTGACGTGCATTAGCGTCTCCAAAACTTAAGACTATAACATCAACCGATCTGTGCTATCAGAATGGTTGGGAAAATAAAAATGCCATTGCGTGGTCTGGAAGTGACGAGAAAGTTGATGTCAGGTGAGCCTCCCTGGGCAACAGACGGATATTCAGAGTAGTGGACTTGAGGACCTTGGAGCCCAGGGTTCAATTTCCCTACTCTGCAGTTGCCCCAACAGGAAGTGCAGGCAAACTGCAGCTTTCAATTAAAACAGAAAAGGGCAGTTTCTAGTCCACATGGATGTGGATGGATTCATTTACACACACCATTAGATCCCACCCCAACCCCCCGTTGGCACTAGTTGGATTCCTTTAAATTCTGGAAATGAGGTGAAGCGTGATGTGGGACCTGCCATTTAATTTTTTTTTTTTTTTGCTGGACTACAACTCCCATCATCCCTGACCACCAGCCATGCAGGATGGGATTTGGAGTCCCAACAACATCCAGAGGGCCACAGGTTTCCCCTCCGCCCCTGGTTTAGACAAATCGCTGCTCAGCCTCCGATTTTTAGCCCTGAGAAAAAATTATTCTCCTCTCCAGCCCTTCAGTTTATTCCTGAGACTGTTTACCAGGCTGCTGATAGTTCTAATAGGTCCCACTGCAGGAAGCAATCCCTGTGGGGGGTGCTTTGCACCCTCAGCAGCGCTCTCTCTCTCTCTCTCCTGAGCCATGGGGAGAGGCGAGGGTTGGGACTCTGGCTGTTGTTTTGCATCTAAGTAGAAGTTTGCGGCTGGGTCGGAACCCGCTTGCTTACTGGGGTAAGAATGCAGGCAGAGGTTCAACAGGGGATGTTCCCTGTCATTTAGGGTAGAGGGGAAAGGTTGCTGTCCCTGTTGAATTTTGCCTGCAGCTTCACTTACAAAAAAGGGAGGCGGTGTTTGAGCTGAATTACTGCCTGCGACGTCTTCCCTGCGCAAAAATGCACAGGAGCTTTCCCCAGCAAGAGGATAGAGAGCGGTGATCTGAGCTCACTATATAATTTCCATTGAGCACAAGGGACACTGTCCCCCCTCCCCAAACAGTCTTACATTCAGCTTTGGATCAGCTACAAAGTGCAATCCTATGCATACCTATCCAGAAGGGAGCTCAGTGAGACTTTATTCCCAGCAAAGGGTGCATAGCCCAAGCAGCGTTAGAAACTCAGATATATAAGCTGGTTGCCAAATGGCACCTGTAGCCTAGGTTATGTTTGCCACAACAGAATGTCTAGGTGTCATTCCCCAACCCCCATGAAATCTGTTGTTGTTGTTGATTTCATTTCTATACCGCTTTATAGCCTAAAGGAAAAGACTCCAAGCAGTTTACAACACATTAAAAAGATCAAATAAAGCAATCCATTATAAAACAAGTTCAAGCTTCGAGGAAGTGCCTGGGTCCTTTTCCCACACTGACTGCAGCCAAGCTGGGCCTTTTGCATCATATGCCTGGTACTTTGAGGAGGTAAAAGGTAAAGGGACCCCTAACCATTAGGTCCAGTCATGGACGACTCTGGGGTTGCAGTGCTCATCTTGCTTTATTGGATGAGGGAGCCGGTGTACAGCTTCCGGGTCATGTGGCCAGCATGACTAAGCCGCTTCTGGAGAACCAGAGCAGTGCACGGAAATGCTGTTTACCTTCCCGCTGGAGAGGTACCTAGTTATCTACTTGCACTTTGACGTGCTTTCGAACTGCTAGGTTGGCAGGAGCAGGGACCAAGCAACTGGAGCTCATCCCGTCGCGGGGATTCAAACCGCCGACCTTCTGATCGGCAAGTCCTAGGCTCTGTGGTTTAGACCACAGTGCCACCCATGACCCACACGGGTCTTTGAGGAGACCCAGGTGCAAATTCCCCCGTCAGCCATGAAGCTCACTGGGCCTCTCAGTCTAACCTGCCTCACTGGGTGCTGCCAGCCAGTGCAAACAGCACTGAGCTCAATGACCATTGGGGGCAAAAGGCAGCTTCCTATGGTTCTAAGCAGGGGGCGGGGCCTGGTGGAAAAAAATCTGCGGGCAAGAGAGCGAGGCCTGTGGACCAGAGTGTCCCTGCCCCTGATGTGGGAACTTGGGTAGGAGGCAAAGGGAAAGCCTGCCCTCTGCTGGAGAAGCTGGGGAGTCCCTGCCAGCCCAGACAAGACAACGCTGGCCTGGACAGGGTGAGCCGCCGGACCCAACAGACAGCACCTTCGTACGCTTCTCTGACGAACACAGGCAGGTCCCAACCTGTCAGGGATCTTGAATGCCTGGGATTATTCCTGGTCGTGCGCCCCAGGCAGGTCTGGAAGCCCGGCCAAGGCTTCTTGCAGAAATCCGGGCACTGCCCTTTGAGGTGCTGGCTTAGGAATTTCGCTTGGCAGGGTGCGGCAGTGGCGGTGAGGGGCTAGTCCGGGGCGGGATCGCCTGACTTTATTTGCGGCCTTCTGCCAGCTGCTTTCTGCTCCTCTGGCGCAATGAGGGCTGACCCCTCCCTCGACCCACCTTGGCCTCTTCCCTTTTCACAAGACGCCGTTTTCACACCACTTCAAAGGCAGCCGTTTCGCTCTGGGGCGGATCATTGCACCTTGATGTGTGTGGGGTTTTGGGGGGAGGGAGAATGCGTTGCCTGCTTTGTGGTGCTGCCCGCACTTCCAAGGGGCCTAGCTGGCACAACCCTGAGAAAGGGCAGGCAGACCAAGGAAGCTGTGTCTTTGCTGCCCCACCTCAGGCCTAGCAACCAGGGATGGTGCCTCTGAACACCAGCAGAGTGCCTTTCCCCTAGGCTGGGAGCCTGGGGTGGTGAAAGCTGTGGGCTGTGCATGGCATGGGGCCTGGTCTTCTGCAACCGATCAGGCCTGCGTTAATGCAGGGGAAATCTAGGAGCTGAAACTGACGGGGGAGAAGCACAGTGTGCGAGAGAACTTCCCTGGAGGTTTTTAAGCAGGGGTTGGATGGCCATCTGTCAGGGATGACCTAGTTGAGATTCCTGCATTGCCGGGGGTTGGGATAGATGGCCCCCGGGGGTCCCTTCCGACTCTAGAGTTCTGTGATTCTATGCGTATCTGGGCTGAAGGCAGGTCCTGGATCTGTAAAGGTTGAAGACCTGCTGCTCTAAGCAGCGCCACTTGCACCCCGATCGCCGGTGTTTCTCCAGCCTGTGCAAATGGACTTGCGAGGCTGGATTTCTTCCAGCTGCAAACCCTCTTCTGCCTCCCCTTCATCCTCTTCTACCTCTTGGGTTTGGGGGGTAAGCGTTCATCGATTTTTAAACGCCTACAGAATAGGCCATTGATTGCAAAAAGCTCCCGTTGCCAAATTTTAAGAGGGAGCTGTGTGGGCACCGTTCTGTATTATTTAAACAGATCTTAACATGGAAGCCGCGTTGCCGGTTCCTAGGGGGGACCAGGAAAGAGGGGGAGATGCATATGGAACATGTATATTATTGCTGCGGATTCCTGTACCCTGGCGAAAACATTAGGTGCCTCCTGAATCGGGGGCCTGTTGAAAATGTGCTGGAACTGTGTGCTTTTAAAAGAATTCTATACAAGTACCCTGGCAGCCTTAAGACACGGTTGCTTTACAGCTCTGTAGGTGCAGCTGAATGTGTGATCCCTGACTGGTTGGGAGGTGTGCCAAGGACAGGTGTGGGGAAACCTGCAGCCCTCCAGATGTTGCTGGACTACAGTTCCCAGCACCGCTGACCATTAGCCCTGCTGGAAGCTTGAGTCCAGCACTGTCCGGAGAGCTGCAAGTCTCCCTTCTCAGCCCTTAAGAGGTATCTACCTACCGTATTTTTTGCTCTATGAGACTCACTTTTTCCCTCCTAAAAAGTAAGGGGGGGGTGTGTGCGTCTTATGGAGCGAATGCAGGCTGCGCAGTTATCCCAGAAGCCAGAACAGCAAGAGGGATTGCTGCTTTCGCTGCACAGCGATCCCTCTTGCTGTTCTGGCTTCTGAGATTCAGAATAATTTCTTTCTTGTTTTCCTTCTACAAAAACTAGGTGTGCCTTATGGTCTGGTGCGTCTTATAGAGCGAAAAATGCGGTCTCTTGAGAGCGAATATGCCTCTTCCAAAGAAAGGCATTCTTGCATCTCTCCCGTGCAGCACAGAATCACAGAATGGGGCATCTGGTCCAACCCCCAGTGCAATGCAGAAATCTTTTGCGCAACATGGGGCTCGAACCCATGACCCTGAGATCAAGAGTCTCATGCTCTACCCACTGAGCCATGCTGCTTCTTAGAGCAGGGCTGAGGAACCTGCAGTTCTCCAGCTGTTAATAGTGTGTGTGAGACTGTGTGTGTCAGACAGTGGCTTACTCAGCCAGAGAGGTTGTGACAGAGGCAAAATTTGAACCCAGGACTTTTCAGGCTCCTCAGGTCAGGGATAGCTCGCCAGCTGTTGTTGCTGGACTCCAGCTCCCATCATCCCTGACTATGGGCCATGCTGGCTGGGGGCTGATGGGAGATGGAGTCTGAGCACATCTGAAGGGCCCCAGAGACCTCACATCCCTGGCCAAAGATGCTGCTTTCGATGCTTGTGGAGGACCGTTTTTGAGCAGCTGAAAAGAGATGCAGTTTGCATCAGCTGCAAACTCCTCTTCCTCTAAACAGCAGAAGAGGGTCCTTTGCTGTCCTGCCCCTGGGCACGGGACTTGTTGGAGAGGCGACAATGGCAGCACCTCCAGCCACAGTGTGGCGGTCCCTCCTCGCGCATCAAAGGAAGGTGGAGAGAGAGGCTGCCTGTCACTCTCGTCAAGGCCTCCGATTTCAAGATGTGCACACAAGGCGCTTTTGCTTGTTGGGCTGGAAATCTGGAGGAGATGACAGTGGCAAAGCGATGGGCCGGCAGGGAGTTGCTGAAGGGTGTTTGTTTGTGTGTGTGTTTGTGTGTGAACCTGCCCCTGGCTTCCTAGCATGGGTACAGAACGGGGACGTGGTGAACTGTCCATGTACGAACGTCATGCGGAAGAATTGTTGTCGGACAGCAGCGGGGAGCCTGTGGGCCTCCAGATGTTGCTGGACTGCAACTCCCATCAGCCCCCAGCCAGCATGGTCAATGGTTAGAGGTGATGGGGGTCCAGCAAAACCTGGAGGGCCAAAGGCTCCCCACTGCATACTGGACACACGTCCCAACCTATCAGGGATCACATATTAAATGAACTCACAGAGGTGTGACTCTAAATCCCATCAGTCCCAGCCAGCAGGGCCAATGGTCAGGGGTGTTGGGAGTTGTAGTTCAGCAGTGCAGAATATTCCACCAGACTTAGTTTGCAGTCGTTTTGAGCTTCCACTGTGCTTCGTGTTCTTGATTTTGATAATCCTTACAATGACGCTGTGAGGTCAGTTGGTATTAGCAGCCTTCTACATCAGTCTCAGTTCCTGGGGTGCAGGGCAGTGGACAAACACGGCTACTTCAGTAATAAGAGGGGGGAGCCCCCTGAGCATGTTATGAGTGCTTTTCCTCCTTTCTGAGTGCTATCAATACCAAGGCTTTCTAGTAAGGAGGCCTGGCCTCGGGGCCTGAGACAGTAGCAGAGCAGAGATGGGATCGCTTGAGTTTCAGGTTCACCGCTTACTGTCTCCACCGCTACAGTGTGCAAGTTCTCAAGAGCAGAACTACATTGCATGATAAGAGCATCAGATTTGGGATCTGAGACTGGGGAATAGGAGACATGCCAAAGGATATAAGAGCCTCGTTCTCTTTTGGATTCCCGGTCCCAGGCCTCCAGCGCTGGAGAACGTCACAAAACAGGTACACCGACGGCAGCCAAGCCCTGGCAGCTGGCATTTGGAGGTAGACTGCCACTGCACGAGGAAGCTCCATTCTCAGCACCCATAGCAGACACCTCTTTTCAGCAGCTTATGAATTAGAATCTCGGCCCTCCTTATAAGGACTGCTCTGCTGGGTTGGCCAGACAAGCTTCTTTTAATCCAGCCTCTTTTTTCATCCAAAGGCCTTTCCCATGTTGCATTTCCCCTGACCGTCAAAGATACACTGCCACTGGATGTGGAGCTTCCGCTTCCCCATTGCAGCCCGTAGCCAGTTCCCCCATGGCACGAGACACACATATGCACACATTGGGGTGCGTGTGTCTCATGCCCAGCCGCCCCCTGGAATCTGTCCCCAGCGCCTGGTCTTTGGAGGCGTTTTGGCGCCTTGCTTCTCACTCCCCCCCCCCATCAGCGGCGCAAAGGGTTACGTCCCTCCGTGCCGCCGGTTCAGTGCTGCGCGGAGACCGTGGCTAATTAATTGGCGGAGCCGTGCATGCGTGCTGGTGTGCGGCCTGTCAGCCTGTCAGGATTATCAAAGCCCGGGCTCCCAATCAGGCAGGATTAGGCAGTGCCGGGGCCTCCCCTGAGCACATCAGAGGGGCCTTGCGGCGCAGGATCAGCGTAATGGAAGCTCCCCAGGGGCGCCCTTTTAGAGCATTAACGGGTAACAGGATTAGTGCCAGCAGTGGTGGAGAAAGTGGGGAAGAAGGGCTGGGCGTCACGGGCGGGTTGGCTGCCGTTCCTCCGCACTCCACACACGGAAAACAAGATTTTCTCCTTTTTCTAAGGCTCTCTTTCGCACCTCTCTCGCAGCTTTGGGCAGCTTCCTTGAGGCAGTGAAGGCAATGGCCAGAGTCCGTTTGTGCCTCCCCAAATGCATAAAAACCGGAGGAGATTTGAACTCGCTGCAGGCAGCCCCTTGTCCCCCCAGCCACACCCCCTGCTTGGCGCTCTAGCCACTACACCACACTTCCTTCCTAGAGTACTTCTGCTATTGGGCAGCTCTATAAATTAAGGAGGTAAATGGGGAAAGCAAGATGTCCCTTAGATCTGAAATATTTTCCTGGAAGTTTGCATTTGTTTTATTCCGGATTGTTTTATCTGATGTTTTAAACTGCCTTGAGATGTTTTCTTTAAAATGTAAAGCGGTATAGAAATGCAAATAATAATAACAATAATAATAATAATACAACTTACTGAGAAAAACATTCTGTTGTGGTGGTCATGGTAACCGAGTTTTAAGGTGCCATTTGGTGATCAGCTTATATATCTGAGTTTCTTGCACTGTTACTTAGTCTTATGCTGCCCCTGAACACAATGGTTTGGTTTTAGCTGTCATGCAAATAATAGCCTTCTCTATCCTTCTCTGTCCCAAATGTCTCTGGGTAATACCATCTTAGCGGTGGGAGGGTGGGGGAAATATTGCTCTGCTTTGATGCCTTGGCTATTGGAGGTAGAGAACCTCACAGGGCTGCAATTTCCAGAGTTGGTTTAGCAGTCAGTCCCTCTTCACAGGTAATGCTGGGAATTGTAGCTCCCGGGATTCTTTGGAGGGGAAAACATGCTTTCAAGATATGGTGTGTGCGTTAACGTGGCCATTCAGCCCAGACCTCTGCACAGATGTGTATGTTTCCCCCCCTCTCTCTCAGAGCATACCTCAATAGAGGAAAACGAGAGGAGGAGGGTAGAGGAGCACTTTTCCTGCTCCTCTCTTTGCAAGGGACCCCACCCTTCACCTCCACCTCTGCTCTTGCCTGCCCTTGCTCGTCAGCAAAGTTATCTTAATTGCTCAGTGGGATGCAATTAGCGTCAGCGGCCCTTGTGTGAGCTTTTTTTTCTCTTTTCACACACTCACCCCTTGCTGGGTGGCAGCAGCAACAGCAGCAGCAGCCCCTGATGGGGAAGCGTTGGCACAGCACAACCCCCTTGGGCACTCCCTGGCGCCCGCCCAAAGGCCGAAATCCCTCTTGCCCTGTTAGGAGCTGGCACCCAGGAGGGGCAAAACAGACAGGGAGGGGTGTGTGAAGCGCAGCGTTCTCCGACACGATCCCCTGAGATTTGGGCACTGGCAGGAGGAGGCTCGTGTGGGGAGACTCGGCTGCCCCCTTGCCAGCCAGCTCTGGCAAAACAAGCTGCCGGGATTTATTTATTTATTTATTTCGGGGGGGGGGGCGCAGACGATGGGCCGCAGCCGGAATTCCTGTGCCTTCCCCTGGTCAACTTTACAAATTGAGCAAACGGCTGGGTTTTCACCAGGCTGGGAGTTGCAACTCCTGCCCTGGAAAATAAACGAGATCAAGCAGAGGGGAGGCCCGATTCCTTTTAAGAACAGATGCATCACTAAAATAAACACACATGCAATTAAGCGGGTCTGTTTCCTGTCTCCTAAGGGTGCCAGCCATGCCCTTCCGCCAGGGTACTCCATTCCATCCCTACCCCAGTTTTGCAAATGGGCAAATTTTGCAACAGCCCCGCAGCTGTCATTTCTCATAGTGTGTTTTTTTTTTTTCTTCCCTAGGGGAGGATTTCCCCCTTGGATTTTTTTAAAAGAAAAGTTGTACTTGGTCAGCCTGGATAGCTCAGTGAGTTAGAGCCTGGTGCTGGTCACGCCGAGGTTCCAGGTTCGAGCCCCGTGGCCCCTTCCATCTCTACAATTTATGATTCTGCAAATCTTGGGGACCCCCTAAACATGATGGGACCTCCCTCCCCCCTTCCTCCCTCCTCGGTGGCCGTGCCCCGTTTGTGGAACGAACACCTGCCCTGGTGAGGTGCGTCAGTCTCCCTCGCTGTTTTCTTTGAGGAGAAATGTAAAAACATTCCTGTTTGCCAAGGCGTTTGATGACTGAACATCCTGTCCCTGCCAGTCCTGAAATTCTTTGCTGGAGAGCGAGGCCACATTCACATTGTACTTCAAAAGCACCACGATACTGCTTTAAACCATCATGGCTTCCCCTACCAAAGAATTCTGGGAACTGTAGTTTGCTATGGGTGCTGCTGGAGTTGTTAGGAGGCCCCTATAGCACAACAGTGCCATAATTCCCAGGTTCCCCCTGGGAGGAGGGATCAATTGTTAAACCACTCTGCTGGTTGTATCTCTGGGAGAAGGATGGGGGGGGGGAGCTCCTAGCAACTCTTTGCACAAACTACAGCTCCCAGGATTCTTTGGGGGAAGCAATGGCTATTTAAAGTGGTATCGCAGCGCTTTAAATGTATGGCACGAATGCGGCCTGGGTGATTGCTCTTAGAAGTTTTGAACGTTGTTCTAAACTGCCTTGTGGACATTTTAATTGAATCAGGATGGATATGTTTTAATTGTGTTAGCATGGATACGCTTCCTTCCTTTGGTGGAATCCTCAATCTAATAAATGAAATTATCTATTAAGCTTAATAATTGTGTAGAAGACGGATTGTCTTGAGTATAATAATTCCTCTTTCCACACAAACGTGCAGTGGTACCTCGGGTTACGGACGCTTCAGGTTGCAGACTCCGCTAACCCAGAAATAGTACCTCGGGTTAAGAACTTTGCTTCAGGATGAGAACAGAAATCTTGCTCCGGTGGTGCGGCGGCAGCGGGAGGCCCCATTAGCCAAAGAGGTACCTCAGGTTAAGAACAGTTTCAGGTTAAGAACGGACCACCAGAACGAATCAAGTTCTTAACCCGAGGTACCACTGTATTAAGGTTCTCCTTCCAGCCTTTCTGGGGCTACCTTAAGTGGAGCTGGGAGAGATGGCCTTTCTTCTCCCTGGAAAGAGCCCTTAACCACATTTTAGAGTGCTTGATCTAAGCTTCACAGAATCCTGGAGTTGGAAGGGACCACAAGGGTCATCTAATCCAACCCCCTGCGGTGCAGGAATATTTTACCCAACGTGGGGCTCGCACCCACAAGCCTGAGATTAAGAGACTCATGCTCTACCAACCTGAGCTTGGGATTCATCCTGCAACAGAGTGAGCTGCTTGCGGTTAGCCTGTCCCCATCAGCAGCCTAGCCCTCTGGGTGGGTAGGGCCATTATCATTGCAAGGAAGCTATCTTAGAGCTAGACTGCAACTGTTCCTTCTGTGTCTTTCAACAGCTTGGAGAGCTGCTTAAAGGGCTTTCCCCCCTCCCCGCTCCTCAGCATCCCTTTTCAAGTTCTTCATACCCCCCCTACACACACACACTTCTTTCTCTTTGGCGCATCTTCCTTCTGGCTGCTGGAATTTTCTCCCTTTCGGCAGAAAGTGTGTGGGTGTGTTTTTCCCCCCTTGAAAAAATAATTCCTGGGATTGCCTTCAAATCACAAGAGTTCGGCAGTGCGTTTTATGTAAATAATGGATCCACCAGCTACCACCCCACATCCCACTTTCGGGCGGCTGCACAACTTATAGAATTTGTGGTAAAATTTAGATACGGGATTAAAAAAAACTAAAAATGAAATCCATCTTTAAAATCTCACACATAGGGCTATAAACAGAACACTCGGCAGCATTTAAATAGCACATGGGGATTGGAAAGGGGGAAATGAGTAGGAGATGCTCTTTCTGGAGGAGGTGCAGCAGAGGGGTTTTTTGGGGGGTCACCACCACAAAGGCCCCGTAATCGATTGCCACCCACCTCCTGAAGGAGGGATGGGACACAGAGAAGGATCTGATTTTTAGTGGCTGGCCTGGTTCATACTTCAGTCTGGTTTTGTGCACCGTCACAACACAAAAGGTGGTCCTGAACATGCTGTTCTCCCCGTGCTTAGGACTGATATCTTCACGCAGTGGCCCCAAGAAACCAGCCTGACAGTAAGAGCTGTTCCACAGTGGAATTTGCTGCCAAGGAGTGTGGTGGAGTCTCCTTCTTTGGAGGTCTTTAAGCAGAGGCTTGACAACCATATGTCAGGAGTGCTCTGATGGTGTTTCCTGCTTGGCAGGGGGTTGGACTCGATGGCCCTTGTGGTCTCTTCCAACTCTATGATTCTATGATAACCCTGAAAGACAGGATGTTGTTGGGTTCCTGCTACCATCAGCCGCAGCCATGTGGCCTGTGTCCACGGGTGATGGCAGCTGTAGTCCAGCAACATCCAGCGGTCCGCAGGTTCCTCACCCCTGTCCTTGACACGTGTCCCAACCAATCAGGGAACACATATTAAATGCACCTGCAGAGGTGTAAAGCAGGGATGATGGGAGTTGTAGTTCAACAATGCAGTGAAAAACAATGTTCTTAATGGTGTACACCCAGTGTTAGATGACACCACAAACCAGGGTTATGGGCGCAACAACGGAACTAAGCACCCTTTTTTTCATAACAAGAATACGAAGCTGAAAATGAATGAACTTTCACATGATCTAGTCCTTCCTCTGCCCACCCCCAACCCTAATGTTCTTAAGAGGGTCTTTTTCACCAGTCTTCAGAGAGTGGCTGGAAGTGGGGAGGCAGAAAAAGGTGGTCCTTTCCTTCCACTCTGCAGTTTTAATCGGAAATCTTAGGCGCAGTACTGCGCCCAGTGCTCAGAAACAGATCACGCCAATGAAATTCCCTGTTGCAAAATGCGCCTAGAACAATGGGAGTTTCTAACGCTGTGTACACCGCCCTGAGATTTTTGGATAAAGGGCAGTATATAAATTGAATCAACAACAACAACAACATCGTTCTCGGACTACAACTCCCATCAGCCTCAGCCGGCATGACCAATGGGCAGGGATAATGGGAGTTGTAGTCCACATTGACTGACTGTATGTGGATATGTTGGCACCATTTTTACTGGTGGTGGAATAAAGAGAGTCCCTCCCCCGCCTGGATGGATGAATCTGTCCATTTCAGTTTAGCTTTGTTTTCTTAATTTTTCCAATCTTAAATGCAGTTCTCCACATTTCCACAGCGATTGGCAATTCATTTATTTTTGTGCAAAATAAATGATTTTTTTTCTTTTTGGCAATTCATTTCATTTGCGCAACTTTCTCCTGATAAACACATTTATGCATGCAGTTTTGGCTAATACCTTTTTGCAAGCACCTTTCTCTAATACTGTACAAGGAAACTTTATATCTTATTTTCACCAATGTGTGCATTTTCCTGGATGCCGTTCCCAGAGTGGCTGGGGAAACCCAGCCAGATGTGAAGGGTATAAATGTTGTTGTTGTTATATGCACGCGTCTTTGCACATATCGAATCATAGAGTTGGAAGGGACCACAAGGGTCATCTAGTCCAACCCCCTACATTGCAGGAAGCTTTTCCCCCAATGTGTTTGGTGGGCCAAGAAAAATGCATTGCTCTCCATTTTTATTTTTCTTGCATTTTACATACCCCCTTCCCCCTACCCCACCCTAATGAACTCAAGGTGGCATAAATGGTTCTCTCCTCCCAACAACAACCTTGACAGGTGGGCTAGGCTAAGAGACAGTGACTGGCCCGAGGCCACAAACATGCCGATTATATAGATTAGAAGTTTGCTTTCTTTCTAAACGAAAGCTGCAACTCACAGTTTACTGACTCCTGCCCCAAAATCTGGACTTCCAGCCCAAGCAGCTGTCACTCAGCACGCTTCACTTTTGCGTGGGGATTCGAACCCTGCTCTCTCCCAGGTCCTATTCCAACAGCTTACAGGCTCTTGCCCTCAGTCCCTCGCCGCCTCCAGCACCGCCCAGGAGTCTTAACATAAGTTGCGTTTTGCAAATTAGAAATACATAAATAATTTGCAGAGCATGTGTGTCTGTGGCCAATCGATGTTCGGCGCCCTCCGTTTGACACAAGCTTGGAAAAGGAGAACATGGGGAGGGTGCCTTGCGCGGGTTCGAGCGAGAGGATTGGAAGGGTCTGGGGGAGGCAGAGGGGTGGGGGGACGACACAGACGACCTCGTGGCTCAGGAAGGGGCACCAGAGTCTTCCCAGCCCGGCATCCGCAGGTCGCCTCCGTTCCAGGCGCATCGAGATGACTGTTGCTGTCCAGACCGATCTCGCGAGGTGTCAATCAACGCGGCCCTAGACGCCCGATGGCGTTAGGCTGACTCCTGTCATTTATACACGGGCAACCTGCAGAGCTGGGAGCGGGCTGAGTGGGGGACGGGGAGGGGGGTTGGATGGTGGGTGCAAGGTCTGGCTTGATTAAAAAATATATCCATTATAAAATGGATACAAAGCCATCCTGCAACATGACTGCCCAGCACTGCTTGTCCCCTGGCCTCAAGCAAAATTTGGAAAACTTTCAGTTCAGCTGGCATCCAACTAAGGCCACATTTGTAGCATCCTAGAGCTTTATGGAAGTGAGAGCTGGACCATCAAGAAGGCTGATCGCCGAATAATTGATGCTTTTGAATTATGGTGCTGGAGGAGACTCTTGAGAGTCCCATGGACTGCAAGAAGATCAACCCTATCCATTCTAAAGGAAATCAGCCCTGAGTGCTCACTGGAAGGACAGATCCTGAAGCTGAGGCTCCAGTACTTTGGCCACCTCGTGAGAAGAGAAGACTCCCTGGAAAAGACCCTGATGTTGGGAAAGATGGAGGGCGCAAGGAGAAGGGGACAACAGAGGACGAGATGGTGGGACAGTGTTCTCGAAGCTACCAGCATGAGTTTGACCAAACTGTGGGAGGCAGTGGAAGACAGGAGTGCCTGGCGTGCTCTGGTCCAGGGGGTCACAAAGAGTCGGACACGACTAAACAACAACAACAAGAGTTTTAAGAGTTGGAAAGGACCTCCCCCCTAGGTTCATCCAGTCCAACCCCCTGAAATGCAGAATTCGCAGCGGAAAGCATTCCTGATGCTACTCTGGTGTTTACACCACTCATTTAAAGCACACAAGGCTTTCCCCAAGGAATCGTGGGAAGCATCGTTTGTTAAGGACGCAGGAGCTCCATGAGGGTGCAAACTACAGTTCCCATGATTCATGGGGGGGGGGAGCTGTGACTGTTAAAGTGTATAAATGACGCTTTGCATTGTATGGTATGGGTGTGAAAACAGTGCACCGTTTTATTTTTATTCTAGCACTGTAACTGTTTGAAATGAGAAGCTAGGGCGACGTACTTCATTCCTGCAGTGCAGAGGGTTGGACTAGATGACCCCTGGGTCCCTTCCATCTCTATGGTTCTAGGATTCTGTCTCCCAACCCTTCTCCCTTTTTGGCTTTCTAACAACCCTCCAAGGTAGGAGAGGTGGCAGGAGAGAGAGAGAGCAGTTGCTTGGAGGGAAACCCACCTGAGTGGTGATTTGAACCCGGGTCTTTCCTTGCCCCCCCCCTTCCCTAGCAGAACAGCACTGAATTCTTTTGCCTGTATCAGTCGTGCAAATGAGAGTGAATTTACATAACTCCTGCCATTGCATTATTTTTTATTCTGGCTTTGCCAGCTGTATGGGAGACGGAATCTCCACCCTGCATGCGCGCACACAAACACAACCTCAGCCACCAGGAAGCTTGTTCAGCCACCCATCAGGCCTCTGCTGTCTCGTCAGATGACGTCCCCACACTCTTTAGTCCTGAGGGTCTGAAAGCAAAGGAGGCCTTTTCCTTCCTGAGGGCCTCATGCCGGTGGTAGGTGGAGACAGAGGGAAAAGCGCGTGGAGCAACAGATTTCAATTTTACCTTCAAAGGCTCCTTCTTGTTGTTGTTACCTCCCAAGTGTGCAGTCTAGGGTTCATTTTGGACTCACAGCCGTCCATGGAGGTCAATTCTGTGTCGAGGGCAGCTGTCTAACAGCTCCATCTGGTACGCAGGCTGAGACCCCACCTGCCTGTGGACTGTCTTGCCAGAGTGGTACATGCTCTGGTTATCTCCCACTTGGACTACTGCAATGCGCTCTATGTGGGGCTACCTTTGAAGGTGACCTGGAAACTACAACTAATCCAGAATGCGGCAGCTAGACTGCTGGCTGGGAGTGGCCGCCGGGATCACATAACATTGGTCCTGAGAGACCTACATTGGCTCCCAGTATGTTTCCGAGCACAATTCAAAGTGTTGGTGCTGACCTTTCAAGCCCTAAACCAGGCATAGGCAAACACCGGCCCTCCAGATGTTTGGAAGTACAGTTCCCATCATCCCTGACCACTGGTCCTGTTAGCTAGGGATGATGGGAATTGTAGTCCCAAACATCTGGAGGGACAGAGTTTGCCTATGCCTGCCGTAAACAGCCTCTGCCCAGTACAGTGGTACCTCGGGTTAAGAACTTAATTCGTTCCAGAGGTCCGTTCTTAACCTGAAACTGTTCTTAACCTGAGGTACCACTTTAGCTAATGGAGCCTCCTGCTGCCGCCGCGCCGCTGGAGCACGATTTCTGTTCTCATCCTGAAGCAAAGTTCTTAACCCGAGGTACTATTTCTGGGTTAGCGGAGTCTGTAACCTGAAGTGTCTCTAACCTGAAGCACCTGTAACCCGAGGTACCACTGTATACCTGAAGGAGCGTCTCTACCGCCATCATTCAAGGGACACACAGAGAGAGGCCTGGGGGCCACATTCCAGCCCTGCTCTGAGTGGAACTATATGACATTGGAGCAGACTCGCTCGGAAAGTGCTCCTTCATAGCCAGAGCTTGGTGGCTGTGTGTCAGGGATTTCTTAGCTGTGATTCCTGCAGCGCAGAGGGCTGGACTAGATGTGGGCTGGGGGGTCCCTTCCAACCTCAAACATGGTGAGGGGTTTCAGAGTGCTCCGCCCCCAGTACTGTATTCTCTGCTCCTGCAAGCCCTGATTCTGGGGGTGCTGTTTGTATTGGGAGGGCCCAGCAGACCCGTTTCGTTGAAATGAATGGCAAGCTCATCCCGAACTGGTGGAAAAGGTGCCAGGTTGCGTCCTGCGGCCTCTAGTGGTCGCCTCTTCGAACCTCATCCCAATCTTGGGCGTTGGGAGAACCCCAAACTCCTTGCTGTTGATGGGGGGGTCCTTTGGGCTGGGGGTGCAGGTGTCATGTACTGGCATTTATACCCATTTCCTTGCTTTTGCATACAAAGGTATTGAAGCAGACTGTAGACTCTGTGCAAATGTATTAACACTTTTAATACATTGATCAGTTTTTATGTTATTTTTTTTAAATGATATTTATTAAGTTTTCAAAGGAAAAAAATTACATAAATAAAAAGAATAGAAGAAAAGACAAAAAAAGAAAAATACAAAATACAGAAAAAAGATAAAAAACATTTAAAAAGAAAACACATCAATCTTTCCATGTCATATATTCATATCCTTGCTTCCCTGACCTCCTCACACCTCCCTTTTTTGTATTCCAATTCAGTTAGTTAATTCAGCAATTTATTTCCCTCTTTGTTTTTATCTTAATCCTTTAACTTAATATAATATAACTTTGAGTTCTCACCTGTTAATAATCCATTTTTCATACACCTTTATAACATTGCTGCTTAAACCACTTAACTTCATTCTGACATCATTCTAACATTCATTAATTTTGCAATATTTCTGTAAATAGTCTTTAAATTTCTTCCAATCTTCTTCCACCGACTCTTCACCCTGGTCTCGGATTCTGCCAGTCATTTCCGCCAATTCCATGTAGTCCATCACCTTCATCTGTCATTCTTCCAGAGTGGGTAAATCTTGCGTCATCCAATACTTTGCAATAAGTATTCTTGCTGCTGTTGTGGCATACGTAAAGAAAGTTCTGTCCTTCTTTGGCACCATTTGGTCGACCATGCCCAGGAGAAAGGCCTCTGGTTTCTTCAGAAAGGTATATTTAAATACCCTTTTCAGTTCATTATAAATCATCTCCCAGAAAGCCTTAATCCTTGGGCACGTCCACCAAAGGTGAAAGAATGTACCTTCAGTTTCCTTACATTTCCAACATTTATTATCGGGCAAATGATAGATTTTTGTAAGCTTGACTGGTGTCATGTACCACCTGTATATCATTTTCATAATGATCAGTTTTTATGTTAATTTAAACTTGGGCTGTGACTGTGCTTTGTTATCTAAGACAGCAGGACCCTTTCAGGAGGGAGCCACAACTTGCATGTAGCAGCCTTGCGTTTTCTCTCTCCTCTCCGCCTCCCCCCCGCCCCAAAAAAGTGCATACCAAATCTGATGTTCTTCATCACCCCTAATCATTTTTACATGATTTTGTAAGGTGTGCTTGTTTTAAATTGGATTTATTTGCTGCTTTGTCGTTTGCTGTATCATAGAATTGCAGAGTTGGAAGGGAGCACGAGGGTCATCTAGTCCAACCCCCTGCAAATGCAGGAATCTTTCGCCAAATGTGGGGTTTGAACCTGCAACCCTGAGATTAAGAGTCTCATACTGTAGCAACTGAGCTATCCAAGGGCTGGGCTCCTTTGGGTGGAAGGAGGAGATAAATTGAATAAATAATTAGTCACTGTGTTGTTGGCATTCGAGAGGCAATGGAAAAGTGACATTATTAACTATTAATAATTCATAGATTATTATTGCCAATAATAATAACAACAACCATGGGTTGTATGCAGCTACTCAGCACAGACCTGTCGAAATGAATGAATCTAAATTAGCCACATCTATTCAAGACAGTTCAGTAGGTAGCACTATGAGACTCTTCATCTCAGGGTTTTGGGTTTGAGCCCCATGTTGGGGTGAAAGATTCCTGCATTGCAGGGAGTTGGACTAGACCTTTGTGGTCCCCCCTCCCAACTCCACAATTCTATAATTCTAATATTGGCTGCGTTTTGCTGATTCGGAGAATTTTGGATATCCTATTTTGGATTCCTGTTATTTTAATAATAATATTTCCGTCTGTGTGTAAGTTCTGAAAATGACACACGTGCGTGAATGCTCCTTCCACAAACTGGGGAGTTGCGGTTTGTTTGTTTGTTTGGGACCAATCCTGACTCTCCCCCCCACCCTTTCTCCTTCTCCTTCCCAGCTTGCGCCGTGAGGGCTACACGGTCCAGGTGAACGTCAACGACTACCTGGACATCTACTGCCCGCACTACAACGCCTCTGTGCCCGAGGGGCGCATGGAGCAGTACATCCTCTACATGGTGAACCACGAGGGCTACCGGACGTGCAACATCAGCCAGGGCTTCAAGCGCTGGGAGTGCAACCGGCCCCACGCTCCCCACAGCCCCATCAAGTTCTCGGAGAAGTTCCAGCGCTACAGCGCCTTCTCGCTGGGCTACGAGTTCCACGCCGGACACGAGTATTACTACATCTGTGAGTCTTTGAGATGCACCATCCCATAGTCCTTAAATGCAATGGGTGGGGTGCAGGGGTGGGGCTGAGTTCCATCTCTGACACCATCCGTTGAGGGAGAAAGGGGTCTCTGTTAGCAAGTGATCGGAAGGACCTGTTTCTGAGGGTTGAAGGATTTGGAGAGCTCCCAGCTAGCCAAAACCGAAGTAGTCTTCTTGCACTGGGACCTGGCTGAGGTTCTGGGTTGCAAGTCCCATCAGTGCCAGCTGAGGTCCAACACATTGGCCAGGGGCCCAAGGTTCAGGAAGACTAGACAGGGATGAGATTGATGGTGCAGCGGGCTTATTCAGTAGAGGGAAACATCTTGTGAACTCGGGGGAGGTCTTTGGGAAAAGGCCCATAAACTCAATGCTAAAGGATTTGGGTTCAATCCCCTTCGTCTTCTGAGCTAGATGCACCAGTGGTCCGACTCAGGATAAGGCAGCTTCCTGTGTCCCTGTTTAAGTGAACCTTTTATCCAGAACGATGAGGACTAGAATCTTACTTTGGTAGCGGAGCAACTGCTTTGCATGCAGAAGGTCTTGGGTCCAATCTCCCGCTCCTGATCTGAGTAGGCAGTAGAGTTCTGATCGATTGATTTGTGTTTATATCTCACCATTCCTCTGAGGAGCTTGAGGATGCACACAGTTTTCCAACCCTGCTTTCCCCCCATCCTCACGACAACCCAGCAAGGGATGTTAGGGTTGAAACTGAGAGAGAGTGGCTGGTTACCCAGTGAACTCTGTGGCTGAGTGGAGATTTAAACCAGGGTCTCCCCAGTCCTAATCCAACAATCTTAAATGCTTTGGCCGCATCTGTACCTTAAAATTAAAGCACTCCTAAGGACTCTTAGCACCTTGAATAAGATTTGGTTCCCAGGAGTCCTTGAGGGAAGCCATGACTATCTAAATTGGTATCATAGTGCTATAAATGTGTGGGCAGATGAGGCCTCTATCTCCCATTAAGGCTGCTGAACGGGCCAGATAGTTAAAGACAAGCTGATTCTGCCCCACCCGATCAATTTTTGAAAGGAAATTCTTCCTTTCAGATGCGTGCGCAGACATTTCCTCTGCCCTCCACACCTCTACTCCTTGTGTTACCTGGCAGGGCTAAGTGGTTGCATGTATTTCTAGGGTCCACCAGGTGGCAGCCCTGGCTAAACTCTGGCACAGCTTTGCTCAGGCCCAATCTACACCTTGAGAAGAATCACATGATACGGGACAGGGTGGCTCCAGCGTGAATGGGTGGAGGGAAGGATCTGTTAGCTGGCTAATGGGAGCTGGAGCCCAAGAACATTGTTGAGTTACAGCTCCCATCGTCCCTGACCACTGGCCACATTGGCTGGGGCTGATGGGCATTGGAGACCAGCCGCATCTGGAGGGCCAAAGGTACTCCATCCCTGTTTTACACCTCTCTTTAAGTTCATTAAATATGTGATCCCTGATTGGTTGGGATGTGTGTCTGGTACAGAGATGGGAACGCTGTGGCCCTCCAGGTCCAGTCTTGGACTATAACTCCCATTATCCCCGATTGGTTGGGCTGGCTGCTGGGAAGCCAACAGTACCGGTTAGAGTGCTGGACTGACTAGGACCTGGGAGACCAAGGGTTCAAATCTCCACTCGGCTATGAAGCCCACTGGGTGACTTGGGGCCAGTCACTCACTCCCCCTCTCTCTCTCTGGCTAACCTACCTCAGAGGGTTGAAATGGAAATGAGGATGAAATGGAAAAGGGCAAGAATCATTAGAATTGTAGAGGTGGGAGGGACCACAAGGATTCAACCGCCTGCAATGCAGGAATCGTTTGCCCACCATGGGGCTCGATCCTGCAACCCTGAAATTGAGTCTCGTGCTCTACCAGCAGAGCTATCCCAGTTTATGTGTGTAAATAAGAGAAAAAGTGGAATGCAAATGGAATAATGAAATAGGTTGTTTCCCCCTCTCATTTTCTCATCCTCTACAACACACTGGCTTTTGGAGCTGTAGCCAGCGGGCCAACTAGAAGACCCAAGTTTGCCAGTGGACTCTTTCCCTTCTCCTCCCACCCCCCCCCCAAATCCCCCTGCCTATCCAGCCAGCAAATGTTGCCGAGCACGTCTATAATGAGTACAACCAGATCCGAGCGCGAGATTAAACCTTTTACTAGAGATTACGCTCCTCGCCTTCTTTAAAGGGAAGGAGAGATGGAGGACCGTGTTGATCAATTTGCTAATGCTTCCTCCTTGCGTTGAAAGGCGGGGGAGTCCCTTGCCAAGGGGCCGGATCCCGAAGGCAGCCAAGGAGCTTGGGGGGTGGGGGAGCCTTGAGGAACGGGCAAAGGTGGGGGTTGGTTAGTTCAGGCCGTGATCCTTCCGGGGTGCAAACAGATACGGATCAAGTAAACAAGGCTGGCTGCCCTGATTCTCATCTGCAGGATGTCAGCAGGTGGAAGGTACGTTTCTGGGACCAGTGCCAGAAATCCGGGCTGTTGGGCAACAGCCAAGGCGCCCCCCCCTCAAGGGGTGGGGGCAGCATGGAGCTGCTGGCTGACGCAGAGTCAAAACATTGCTCCATCTGAGTCCAGTCGTTGTCTTGCAGTGCCTCTCCAGCCCTACTGGGGATGCCATTGGAGATTCCACCTTCTGGATGCAAAGCAAGTGCTCTGTCGCTGAGCTGTGCCCTTCCCCTCGAAATAAAAGCGAGATGCTAGTCCTCAAGATTCTGTACGAAGGGCTGGTTTAAACAGGAAGCTGCCTTATAAACCAAGCAGTTGGACTGTTGGCCCGTCTGCCCTGGACAGGGGCAGGGAGATTTCTGCCTGCAGAGTTGGTCTCCTGCTGCTGAAACATAGCACCTTCAGTGCAAAAGGGCCCCCAGGTACAATCATTGGCATTTGCATCTCAGAGGATCTCAGGTAGTGGGGAGGAACTTAGCATATGGCTCAGGTAGACTGCCTTTGCCCAAGGAGGTTCCTTTTGACCTATCTAATGAGAACTCCGGCCCTATGAATTTGTTGGGTGTGTGGGTGCCTATTCTGCAAATATACCTCTTCCTTTCTTTCTTAAGAAAGCAGGTAGAAAAAATGCCCCCCCCCAACCTGGCTGGCCACCGGGGGAATAGGATGCTGGGCCACTGGGCCTGATCCAGCAGGGCTCTTCTGTTGTCACAGCAGTTCAGAGCAGAACCTCCATGTCCTACAGCAGTCTACCACTGAACAGTAGATTGCAGGCTTCCCATTGGGGCATCCAGCTGGCCAATGGGGGAACAGGATCCTGGACTGGATGGACCTTTGGCCTGATCCAGCGGCCTCTTCTGACGTTGATTTCTGTTCCTTTCCAGCGACTCCAACGCACAACCACCGCCGGGCCTGCCTCCGAATGAAGGTCTTTGTCTGCTGCGCCTCCCGTGAGTGCCTGACTCCTTTTCTCTTTTGAACCCCCACCTGGCACCCCCACCTCCCCGGGGCACCCCCGTCACCCCCCCCCCGGTGTGCGCGAGACACATCCCTTGTCCCAAGCGCTCTGAGCACGTTCATCCCATGCAAACACACAACTGCGTTGCATCCAGCCAAGTTCGACTCAGTGTAGACCTGTTAGGAAAAATGGGCACGCTCATTCAAGTTAATGGGTCTACTCTGAGAGGTGGAGACAAGCCCCTCATTTTTCTTCTTCTGTGCTGCTCTAGATATCTGTGCCTGACCAAAGGGAGCAAGGATTATCTGGGGTGCAAAAGCCTGCAGAGGTCCTAAGCAGCCGACTTTTTCTCACTCTGTGTTTCCATGCTTTCTGCAATTGCACCACAGAACCTGGTGCTGAGCAAAGCATGCTGAGAATCTTCATTATCATTGCGCTGTTTTTATTTTCCAAAGCGAATTGCGAGCGCTGTGTAGATACGTCTTAGAAATTTTACCTGCTGCTCCCCCCCCCCGCTTCAAAAGCAAGCCGCTAGTCCTCATGGTTGCGCACTCTCTCTCTCTTGCTAACGCGCCCCCATGTGGTGAAATGGAGGTGCAACAGAAGGAAAGGTCGCCGGCATGCCCAGATGAAAAGGGGATTTCGTAATGTTTACGTTTCTCTCATTTGGCGCACGGGGCGCGTTCGGAGAGAGCAGACAAACCCCGCCGGCAGTTGTTTCTCCTCACTTTCCAGTGACAAACAGCCCCGCCTCGTCTGTGGCCTGTGAGACTGACCTCCGGCTGTTTAAATAACTGCATAAATCCGTTGAATATTTCATAACATTTATCGTCGCCGTTAATTTATTAATCGCGTTCTACACAGCCCATGCCATTTACCCAACACTTCCATGCAATGATACGGTTGCTGTATTACGTATTTACACACTGGCTTATCTATCAAAATACCCAAAGCGTTTCCAACACAGAACAGCATGAATAATTTTTTTGGGGGGGGGGGTGCAGTGAGCACCAGAGGGCACTCAGCGCCAGCCATGCCTCTGTGTCTCCATCCCATAATCTGGGGCCTTCCAGCTATTTTTGGACTGCAGCTCCCATCAGCCCCAGTCAGCGCAGAGATCCCTGAGCTAGATGGACCAAGAATCAGAATAAGGCCGTGCCTTACAGTCCTGCAGCAGCTGTTTGGTCAAAACCATGAGGACTAGAACAATACTATTATATTTAAAAGGAGGTCAGCAGTAGAGCGCCTGCTTTGCATGCAGAAGATCCTAGGCTCAGTCCTCAGCATCTCCAAGAAGGGCTGGGAATGTCCCGTCTGAAATGCTGCAGAGCTGCTGCCAGCCAGTGTAGACAGCACTGAGCCAGGTGGACCAATTGGTCTGACTCTCAATAGGGCCGCTGCCTATGTACTGATGGCATCGATTTGAAAAGGACACTAAGGCTTAACAGCCCGCTAATGATAATCCACACTAAGGCTTAGCAAAAAGAAACTCAGTGACAGATTTGTGCTCTGTGCGCACCCCATAATACTCCGCCCCCTATAAGGTGCTGTTCATCATTTCTGACACACCCACAGCGCTCCTGGTGCATGCTCCATTTTCTCCCAAAAAAAAACCTTTGTTGTGTGTCACGTGACCCAGTGGCCTCAATTGACATCTCCCCCCCCCCAAACACATACAAGGGGCACCCGGCTTGTTTGGGAGTTCCAGGGTGCCAGGGTTGGGGGGCAGCAAGCTTCATTGGGGTGGGGTGGGTGAAAACCACAACATAGGGGCGGTGGGGTTTGGGGCCTGGTTGCCGTCCTCTCTCCCCCCTGGGCATAACCCTCTTCCCCCCCACCCTCTCCTGCCCACAGCGTCGCATTCTGGGGAGAAAGCGGTTCCGACCCTCCCGCAGTTCACTATAGGGCCCGAGGTGAAGATCGAGGACTTGGGTGAGTGATGCCCACAGTGCTCTCTCTCTCTGCTGGGGTGGGGGGCGGCAGGGGGCACTGGTTTTTCTCCCGGAGACTCAGCAAAACACCAGCCCCTCCGTGCTGGCAGTGCCCCCCTCCACTTGCTGGAAAGAGGGCAAGAACTGCTCCAGAATTCTGTCTGTCCTGGACTGGGTAATAAAGCCCTCTAGTTGTGGCGTAGCAGCTGTCTTCCTCCCTTATACCCAGAATCCTTTGCTGCCCGCCATCCTGAAGGTGCTTTGAGCAGGAGGCACTCACCGCAGGAAAAGGGTCCCTGACCTTTGAGCTGTGGGGTAGCAGCCGTCTTCCTCCCTTATACCCAGAATCCTTTGCTGCCCGCCATCTTGAAGGCGCTTTGAGCAGGAGGCACTCACCGCAGGACAAGGGTCCCTGACCTTTGAGCTGTGGGGTAGCAGCCGTCTTCCTCCCTTATACCCAAAATCCTTTGCTGCCCGCCATCCTGAAGGTGCTTTGAGCAGGAGGCACTCACCGCAGGACAAGGGTCCCTGACCTTTGAGCTGTGGGGTAGCAGCCGTCTTCCTCCCTTATACCCAGAATCCTTTGCTGCCCGCCATCTTGAAGGCGCTTTGAGCAGGAGGCACTCACCGCAGGAAAAGGGTCCCTGACCTTTGAGCTGTGGGGTAGCAGCCGTCTTCCTCCCTTATACCCAAAATCCTTTGCTGCCCGCCATCCTGAAGGTGCTTTGAGCAGGAGGCACTCACCGCAGGACAAGGGTCCCTGACCTTTGAGCTGTGGGGTAGCAGCCGTCTTCCTCCCTTATACCCAAAATCCTTTGCTGCCCGCCATCCTGAAGGTGCTTTGAGCAGGAGGCACTCACCGCAGGACAAGGGTCCCTGACCTTTGAGCTGTGGGGTAGCAGCCGTCTTCCTCCCTTATACCCAAAATCCTTTGCTGCCCGCCATCCTGAAGGTGCTTTGAGCAGGAGGCACTCACCGCAGGACAAGGGTCCCTGACCTTTGAGCTGTGGGGTAGCAGCCGTCTTCCTCCCTTATACCCAGAATCCTTTGCTGCCCGCCATCTTGAAGGCGCTTTGAGCAGGAGGCACTTGCCAGGGGAGGGGAGAGGGTGCCCAACTCCTTGCTAGAGTCCAATCTTCCCCTTTTCTCTCTCTTTCTCTCTCTCTTTCTCCCCCCTTGCAGATAATTTTAACCCCGAGATGCCTAAGCTGGAGAAAAGCATCAGCGGGACGAGTCCGAAGCGGGAACACTTACCCTTGGCGGTGGCTGCTGCCCTCTTCCTCATGACCCTGCTGGCCTCCTAGCCGCCCGCGAGTCGCCGCAGGAGAGGGGCCCCAACTCAAGCTCACAGACCCAGCCTGTGCCAGCGGCCCTCCCCGGTTTGTTTCTGAGGACAAGAAAAAGAGAGAAAACACCAGACCTTTTTTTAATCTATATATCAAAAGAAATACAATTCCAGAGGGAGAAAGCTTGAGGTGATGCAGAGGAGGAAAGGCCCCAAGATGGAGGACAACTGACCTTTCTGGCTGTGCTGCTCCTTCTTCTTCCTCCTCCTGCTCCTCCCCACCAGTTGGGGGGGGGGTCCTCCGCTTCCGATTTTTCTCCCCACCCACCCCCTTCTGCCGCTCGCTGGGGCTGTTCATATGTGTGTGAGGGGAATGGCGGGTATTTCTGTGCAGGCCCTCCCTCTCCTGCGGACTTTCGGAGGGGCGGCCGAGGTTTTGTTCTGGTGTCCCGGAGAAGAAAAAAACCAGAATATGGCATTTCCCTCCTCCTGCCGGGCTCCCAGTCTCTTTTGAGGACCGCAGCAATAGGCAACCTGCCCGCCTTTTCCAATGCCCCCACTGCAAAAAAAGAAAAGGGCACCTGGAGAGACAGAACCACCTTCAGGAACTTTTAAAAAATGGCTCAGGTCAGGACACGGGGAGTGTTTTGCACGGCCTGAGAAAACTTTTGCAAAGGAGAGTTATGCGCCCTGCGTAGGGGGTGCGGGCACCGTGCCCCAGGAACGCCCACCCCAGAGATAGGTGGTGGCGGCAGCAAAATACACTGTCTTCCTGGTGACTCTCAAGCTGGAGGGTGCGTGTAGGGTGGTGTGGGTGTGTGATCTCCTAGCCCTCAATCCGAGGGGGGGGGCAGTTACCTGTACATATCTCTTTATGTGTCCTGTACAGAGAGAGAGGCTCTATTATCCGTGTCTATAGATTATATATAAAAAAAACAACTGATCATGTAGTGGGGTGGGCACGGGGCGGGCACCGGCCCGCCTGTCTAAGCCAGAGTCTTTTGGGGTTTTGTTTTTTAGGTTTTTTTGGGTGGGGTGGGGGCGCGATTCTTCCCTTTGTCTTCTGTGAAGACCGAACCTATGCAAAATGCACGGACACTTTTTTTTCGTTCCTGGGGGCAAAAAAACAACCAACAAACTACACGGACAAAAAAACAAGCAAAGGAACTTTGGGGGTGGCGAGGTGGGGGTAGGGTTCTCCTTTTTTTTTTTTTTTTTTTTGGTGCCCCCTTCCTCCCCCACCCCACGAGAGCTTTGGCTGGTGATTTTCATATACTTGCTCTTAGTCTATTAAAAAAAATGAAATAAAAGGTGGAGAAAAAAACCATACATATAAAGATAGTTGTCTTTTCCCTGCGCCGTCACCTTGCGGTGGTTTCGCAAGGGCTGTTACTCCTGCTCCTACTCAGAGGAGACCCATTGAACAGAAAAGCCCAGCTGGATCAGGCCAGTGGCCCCTCTAGATCCAGCATCTTGTTCTCCCAAACAGACGATTGTGGGGAACCTGCAAGCGGAATTCAAACGCAAGAGCGCTCTCCCCTCCTGTGGCTTCCAGCAACGAGTACAGTGGTGCCCCGCAAGACGAATGCCTCGCAAGACGGAAAACTCGCTAGACGAAAGGGTTTTCCGTTTTGGAGGTGCTTCACAAAACAAATCTCCTATGGGCTTGCTTCGCAAGACGAAAATGTCTTGCAAGTTCCTGCGGGTTTTTTTCCCTCCCCCCCTTTTTCTAAGCCGCTTATCAGCTGATCCAATAAGCTGATAAGCCGCTAAAAGCCGCTAATAGCGCTAATCCGTCAATGGGCTTGCTTCGCAAGACAAAAAAACGCTAGACGAAGAGAATCACAGAACGGATTCTTTTCGTCTTGCGAGGCACCACTGTATTCAGAACCGTCACTGCCTCTGACAAAGAAGGCAGAACATAACTCTGTCCTCCCATGAATTTGTCTGATCCTGTAAGAACAGCCTGGCTAGTCCAAAATCATGTTTTCACAGCGCCCAGCCAGGTGCCTCCAGGAAACCCGAAAGCAGGACCTGAGCACCACAGTGGCTCTCTTCTCTTTTGATTGTCAGCAAGCGAGAGAGATGATTGGTAGCAGAGGTTGTTGTTGTTTAGTCGTTTAGTGGTGTCCGACGCTTCGTGACCCCCTGGACCAGAGCACGCCAGGCACTCCTGTCTTCCACTGCCTCCTGCAATTTAGTCAAATTCATGCTGGTAGCTTTGAGAACACTGTCCAACCATCTCGTCCTCTGTCGTCCCCTTCTCCTTGTGCCCCCCTTCTTTCCCAACATCAGGGTCTTTTCCAGGGAGTCTTCTCTTCTCATGAGGTGGCCAAAGTATTGGAGCCTCAGCTTCAGGATCTGTCCTTCCAGTGAGCCCTCAGGGCTGATTTCCTTCAGAATGGAGAGGTTTGATCTTCTTGCAGTCCATGGGACTCTCCAGAGTCTCCTCCAGCACCATAATTCAAAAGCATCAATTCTTCGGCGATCAGCCTTCTTTATGGTCCAGCTCTCACTTCCATACATCACTAGTAGCAGAGGTAAAGCATAGCTATTTTAGCTAGTAGCCATCAATCCACTGCAGTTTCTTGAAATGGGCAACGAGAAAGCCCACTGGCTTCCATTAGGCAAGTCCTGAGCGCCCCTGCAACTCGCCCCACCTTTGATTCTCGGCAGCTGGTATTCGGAGGTGTGCAATGCCTGAGAGTGGGGAGCCTGGCCACCGTGTCTAGTAGCCATCATTAGTCTTTCCCACAAATTTGTATAATCCTCTTAAAGCCATCCAAGTTTGGGAGGGAAGGCAGGGAAGGGCGGGAGAGAAGAAGACAGAAAGGCTTCTTTGTAATGATGCGGTACCCTTCTGACCCCAAGAAATTATGCCCCCCAAATCAGGCTGAAATGTTCTTTGCTTGGAATAATTCCATACACCTCGATTTCATGCGGCCTGCAGAGGTGGGGCACAGAGATTGGACAAGCTCTGCCCACTTTCCCAGTTTTCCGCGGACCCTGCGTGATTTTCACCCTACAGGAGGCGCAGAAGAGAAAAGGGGTCCCCTTTCCTTGCCCTAAGCCTCCTGTGCCAGCTGCAGAGAACCCCAGCGCTCTCTCCTTCCAACAGCTCCCTGCTGCTCCCACGAGGGGACTGAGTTCTTTCCTTCTGGGGCTCAGCCAGAGGTCAGGGTGCTCCTCCAAGGCTTAGACACAAAGGGCAGAGTGACACCTCATCCGCCCGCCTCCCCTTGAGTGAGTCACAGTCTGGAAGGCTTCTGGCTGCCCAGACAGCCGGGGAGACCTAGAAAGTCCTCAGGTGCCCATCTTGAATCACCTAATTGCACGATCCTCGCTCAGACTTTAGGGGGTGAAGCTGCTCTCCTCCCCCCCCCCCCACAAACAATGGCAACTGTTCATCTGCAGGCATACACTAATCACCCCTAAAGGCAGTCTCTGATCTTTACACACACACACACACACACACACACACACACACACACACACACGCTCCCCAGCTATTCTGTTTGACTCCCATGTTCTGAAGCAGTTTCTAGATTGTAAGTTCCTTGTGGCAGAGACCTGTCCTCGTTGTTCGCAAATACAGTAGTGCCTCGGGTTAAGAACTTAATTCGTTCTGGAGGTCCGTTCTTAACCTGAAACTGTTCTTAACCTGAGGTACCACTTTAGCTAATGGGGCCTCCTGTTCTCATCTTGAAGCAAAGTTCTTAACCCAAGGTACTATTTCTGGGTTAGCGGAGTCTGTAACCTGAAGCGTCTGTAACCCGAGGTACCACTGTATAATAAAGAACCTTAGAAGCGGAGCTGTAACAAAATGTTGCAGTGTTCAGGATTCCAGACACTTTTTTCTGTTCCCCCTCTCCAACCGTTATCCACATGCACCCATGTTTTTTTTCCTGAACACTCTTATTCCTCATAGAAAATTTGGGGTGTATTCCCAATCCCACACACTTTTTGTCCTGTCCCCCCCCCCGCCCCACATAAAGGCTTCCTATTTCTGCCACCTTTTGGGTCCCTTGCAAGCAGGGGTGTTGGAAAGCTCCATCAGAAACAGGAATTGAAACTGCTGTGACCCACACATTCGTCCGAGGTCAAGAGCACAAACTGCATAAGCCAATATTCACTACCATTGCTGCTGCTGCTTCTTTACAACACAAACCGTACGTAAATAATCGTGTTACCGCCTGCGTTGCTTTTGATGTTTCCCTTCCAGGCACCACCAAAGTCAATTTATTAACTCACTACAAAATTAACTGCATCAGCTTTGGCCCCAACAGGCAGCAAGACGGACAGCGTAGGGTTTGGCCAAGGTAGAAGAGAAGCAGTACTGGCTATGATGGAAATGTCTGGCTCCTTAAATCCCTACCTCTGTGTGTGGGGTAAGGGACGTGGGTGGCCCTGTGGGTTAAACCACAGAGCCTAGGACTTGCCGATCAGAAGGTCGGCGGTTCGAATCCCCGCGACGGGGTGAGCTCCTGTTGCTCAGTCCCTGCTCCTGCCAACCTAGCAATTTGAAAGCACACCACTACAAGTAGATAAATAGATACCGCTCTGGCGGGAAGGTAAACTGCGTTTCCATGCGCTGCTTTGGTTCCCCAGAAGCGGCTTAGTCATGCTGGCCACAGGACCCAGAAGAGTCGGCCACGACTGGACCTAACGGTCAGGGGTCCCTTTACCTTTATCTGTGTGTGTGGTGCTGGTTTGACTGCACACACAACAACATGTGCGAACATCAGAGCCGGCTGGATCAGGCCAACAGCCCATTTGGTCAAGCATCCTGTTCTCACAGTGGTCACCCAGATACCTATGGGAAACTCGCAAGCAGAATGAGAGCACAAGAGCCAGTGTGGTGTAGTGGTTCAGAGTGGTAGTCTCGTAATCTGGAGAACTGGGTTCGCATCTCCGCTCCTCCACTTGCAGCTGCTGGGTGACCTTGGGCCAGTCACACTTCTTTGAAGTCTCTCAGCCCCACTCACCTCACAGAGTGTTTGTTGTGGGGGAGGAAGGGAAAGGAGAATGTGAGCCGCTTTGAGACTCCTTAAAGGGAGTGAAAGGCGGGATATCAAATCCAAACTCTTCTTCTTCTCCTCCTCCTGCAACTGGTATTCAGAAGCATTGCTGAGGATTAGACAAATTCATGGAGGAAAGGGCTGCCAGCCATGATGGCTAAGTTATCCCTTCACTGCTGGAGGCAGGATGCCTCTTGAGTGCAAGTTTCTGCTTGTTCGCCCTGCTGACCACTGTGACTGCAGGATGCTCCACGAAATGCTTTATCCCACCTTGAGGTTGCAGGAGCACCGAGATTCGAACCCGGGACTTTCCCGCACATGCACTTAAGCTGCAAAGCTGCGCCATTGTGTTCTCTTTCTGCCTCGCCAGGTGACACTGTTGGGTTTATGCACAGGGCGCTGCCAAGTCAGATCCTGCCCTGGGAGGGAGAAGCTGGCAAACTGGCTGGACGGGTCTTGTCAGCAGAGGGGGGTGGTGGTGGTGAGGAGGCTGGCTGCTTCCTTCCCACAGACCTGGTGGCAGGGGATAGGGGCCAGGGGGAAGGAAAGCCTCTTGAAGAGAGGAAGGGGACCGCCCCCAATCTTCTCCTGGCTCCCCCAGAATCCCCCACCTGGAAAAGAGGGGGAAATGCCTAGCCTTGGCATGGGGCAAAGTCTGTGTCCGCCAACTTGGCTGCGTCTGCTGCATGCAGCCGTCAGGAGTGGATGTGAGAGGCCTTAAAGGACTGCTTTTAGCTCTCTAGGGTTCAGCTGCAAAGAGTTCTTTCATTTGCGCAGGGGCGAACATTAAGGTGTAAGGTGATGCAAACAGTCTCTGCCCCAGAGAGTCTCCATCCTGGGCCAAAAAATGGTCATTAGGGAAAGGGATCAGGGAGTGAATCGGTTCGGCCTGCATTTAAGGGAAGGTGGAAGCTGTGATTCCTGCACTGCAGCCTGGGGTTGGACTAGATGACCCTTGGGGTCTCTTCCACATCTACAATTACCTAATTCTATGAAAGGCGACGCTACCAAATCTAGACCTCCCAAAACAATATGCAAAACGGAATTCGGGCATCCATTGGGATTCGCACTTCTCCAGATTTTGTGACACAGGTTTCCAACCAACATTCCCACCCCAAACACACACACATACAAATGCATCGTATTAGGGAAAATTGTACATAAAAGGAATCTATTTGTGAAAATAATACATCAGAACTGAATTATATTACGGAAGACCGCTTGCAAAAAAAATGGGTACCCAATTCAAAACTGCATCTACACATAGAAATAATAGAATCCTAGATTTGTTGAGTTGGAAGGGACCATAACGGTAATTAATCCAACTCTGCAATGCAAGAATCTTTCACCCAGTGTGGAACTCAAACCAACGACCACATATGTGCTGATCAGGAGGAATTCACATTAAAACGCTGATGAGTTTTCATAAGGATTTTTTCTTAACCCGCTAATTTCTGCAGAAATACGCAGAGCTAACTTTAAAATGGGAAAATCTGAGAAGCTGAGAAAATATGGAATGGACAGGTCCTTCCACCTCCAGCCAGGACCAGGCACTGGATTGTGGAGAGATTCGGGGAGAGCCATTAAGGTGAGTCCAGGCTGGTTTGTTCCGTGGGACTCAGGAGCCCCCTTCAGGCTCTAGGGAAATGGGAGGCTGTGTTCTCCCCAAGAGAAGGGAGAGACCCTCTGCACATGCTCAGCGGTGCTCTTGCTCATGTTCTGAGCCTGAGAGCTACTTGAACCCAATTGCAAAGCGCCGTGGCTTCATGCCAGGGCTCTTGTTGGGCTGCTGTGCCCTTTGCCCAGCCACCTGCCCGCGTGACAACCCCTGTGCCCGCCAACTCACCCGGGCACTGCCCTCACTCCCTGTGAGCTATAAAGTAAGTTGATCACGAGATCCTTGCCCTTGCGACTACAAGCTCAACGCAAACATGCTCCTTACTACTCCTTGGCTATTTGTGTACTTGCTCTGGGCAGGTGCACGTACGCAGAAATCTCACTCCTCCCCTGGTGACACTGTTGACAATGCTATGATAGAGTAAAGTCTCGCCTCACCCTTGCTCTGCCTCCAAGCTGGCACTGCTCCCTTGTTCTCTAGGGTACGTGTGTGCCGGCCTGCTGTGGTCTGCGCACAGGGATGGAGGAACCTGCCCGGACCTTCAAGCCACAGATCAACTCCCATCATCCTTGACCATTAGCCACACTGCCTGAGTAGGGCTGGTGGGAAGTGGGAGCCCAGCAATATCACGAGAGCCATGTGCTCCTCATTCCTGCTTTGCACCTCTGTAGGTGTGTTTAATATGTGATCCCTGATTGGTTGGGACATGGTTGGTCTAGGACAGGAGTGAGACACTTGCAGCCCTCTGACCATTGCTGTGCAATGACTCCCATCCTCCCCTGACGTTGGCTATGCTGGCTGGGGCTGATGGGAGGTGGGCGTCCAGGAACATCTGGAAGGGCTACCAACTCCCCCATGCCTGCTTTCCATGCATTTAAGATGTGATCCCTGATTGGTTAGGACATGATGGGTGTAGGAGATGGGTGGGGACTCTGTTGCCCTCCAGATGTTGCAGAACTACAACTCCCATCATCCCCGACTACTGGCTATGCTGGCTGGGGTTCCTCTCCCCATTGCCCTTCCCCCACTTCTCCAAATTAGCATTTGGAAAACTGGGTTTGCTGTGTGATACGCAAAGAAGCCAAGCACAGGTGTTAACAGGAGAGAAAAATTACAGGAGCCCAGATTATTTTCATCAACTGACCCTCCATCGATCCAAACCTCTCCATAAATCATTTTTCTCACTCCAGCAACAAGATCCAATCCTATTATGCCTTTCCCAATACCGGAAGAAGTACTTTAAAACTGTATGCATTTTAAAGTGCTAAATCTTGCTTGGTTTACAAGCGCCAGGAAACAGGAGAGATCAGACACGGTCAGATCCCAATTCGTCTGCGGAAAGCACCTTCGTGGCAGCACTGTGAGCAAAGAGAGGCTGTTCTACGCCTGGGAGACAAATAGCTGGAGAGCTGATAGACAGAAAAGACTGGTGCCTTTTACGGGTTAAAAACTGGGGCTGTGCATCTCTCAGCCTCAGCATTCCTCATGTGTAAAATGGGCACATTACTTGGAGACCACTGAGCAGCTCCAATGGCAGGTTTTAGCTATTTGTCATGGATCCCTTGGTCCTTGGGACCTACTCAAAAGGTAGCTTTTGATTTGATATATGTGGGTCACCGCAGCGTGTGGCTCCAGCAGGTCAGTGGCTTTGTCCCTTGAACCACCAATTTTGCAGCTGGTTCTGCCCTTTTTAAAGACGAATGGCTCTCCCAAGATGGCGCCTGCTGCCACACACCAAAGTCTAATGAAATAATTCCCCCTGCCCCCATTTCTTTTTTTTAGTCCAGCAAAGGGCAAATGTGGCCGGACCCTGCAACTCCCATCAGCCTCAGCCAGCTTGGCCAATGGTCAGGAATTGTGAGAGTTGAGAGTCAGTATATTTCATCAGCTAACCAATCGAAACTCAGTTTGGATCTCTTTTATTGGACGCCCTGAAGATGGGGAAAGAGGACTCAATGTCAAACTTTGGTCCTGAGCGCGGAAACCTTGAACCTGGTGCAACAGACAGGCGAGGGGGCATAAAAGTAAGAGGTATTGGGACTGAAGAAAGCCACACTGACTGCCCATAGACATGGGGGAAATAGTCCCCCCCCCCCGCAGAACATCTATGTTTTTATTGGGAAGGGAGCACTCTGTGCATGCTCCAGGGCACTATTATTCCCTCACCTGCCCCTGGACAGAGAACACAAGTGAGCCCTGGGTTCAGCAGATCCCTGGTGTAGGGATTTAAAACAGTTCTAGGGGCTGGGGGGGGGGAGACAGAAGGGGGTTTCCAAGGCTACCCTCCTCCACCGCCCTACCCCCTAGATGATGACCTACTGGTTAAATCCTTTCTGCCCTGCAAAGGGGGAAACTATGTCTCTTAATTTCTGGGAACTTAGCCGGAATAAAGTGATCCCCTTCCGCCTTACGTGTTTTCTTCTTCTTACATGCGGGACGTGCGGAAAAAACCTTGGGAGTGAAAACCCCGGCCATAAACTCTTGTTATCTGTTTGCTTTTATAGAAGGTCACTGTGTGAAGAAAACTCTAGAGAGGTTGCACGAATGCCTTTTGGCAGCTCGAGGGAAGGGGGGGGGAGGCTGCGGGGTCCAGCGGGAGGGGGGGCATTGACACGCCCGGGTTCAGGCACCAGAAAGAGAAAACATTTGTTTGCTTTCAAAACTGGGACTGTAATGCCTAGCGCAGGGGTCAGCAAACTTTTTCAGCAGGGGGCTGGTCCACTGTCCCTCAGACCATGTTGGGGGGGAGCCCGGTTTATATTTTGAAAAATAAAATAAAAAATGCACGAATTCCTATGCCCCACAAATAACCCAGAGATTCATTTTAATTAAAGGACACATTCAACTCATGTAAAAACACACTGATTCCTGGACCATCCACAGGAAGGATTTAGAAGGCGATTGGGCCGGATCCAGCCCCCAGGCCTTAGTTTGCCTACCCATGGCCTACCGGATGGAGCTGGTGTGTTTCTGGACGAGAGAAGGAAGTAAGGGAAAGGAGTGTCACCACGTGCTTGGGATTTGCAAAGTCTGGAAAGGTTTGTGCCTCGGAATAAGGCATGGAAATAGAAAAAGGACTACGGTGGTACCTCGGGTTACAGACACTTCAGGTTACAGACGCTTCAGGTTACAGACACCGCTAATCCAGAAATAGTACCTCGGGTTAAGAGCTTTGCTTCAGGATGAGAACAGGAATTGCACAGCCGTGGTGCAGCGGGAGGCCCCATTAGCTAAAGTGGTGCTTCAGGTTAAGAACAGTTTCAGGTTAAGAACGGACCTCTGGAACGAATTAAGTTCTTAACCCGAGGTACCACTGTACTAGACAAATCCACTGAGGATCAGGCTGCTAATGGCTACTAGCAACAATAGCTATGTCCTCCCTCCACTGCCGTAGAATCGTAGAACGGTAGAGTTGGAAGGGACCCCATGTTTCATCTAGGCCAGCCCCCTGCAATGCAGGCGTCTCAGCTAAGGCATCCGTGACAGAGGGCCATCCAACCTCTGCTTAATAACCTCCAAGAAAGGAGAGTCCGCCACCTCCCAAGGGAGACTGTTCCCCTGTTGAACAGCTCTTGCTGTCGGAAAGCTCTTCCCGATGTTTAGCCAGAATCTCTTTTCTTGCGACTTGAAGCCACGGGTTCAAGTCCTGCCCTCCGGAGCAGGAGAAAAAAAAGAAGCTTGCTCCATCTTCAATGTTCTTATGTTCATAAGATGTTATTGCTTGATGTAGCAATGCTGCCTCCAGCTCACAAATTTTGAGAAAGCCTTCCCCATGTCCTCCCCTGGCGAAGATGCTGGACTAGATTAATGGCTCGTAGACGGCTAGATTTCTAACGCCCCTGTTTGGAGGCAGCGATGTGCTTCTGGAAGCCAGTGGCTGGGAACTGCAAGCAGGGGGAGTTTCAGGTCCTGCTTGCAGACTCCTAATGTGTTGGCTATTGTGGGAACAGATGCTAAGACCAGACAGGCCTCTGGCCTGATCCACCAGACCTCTTCTCAAGACCGTAGCGGAGGACCCTCCCAGAGCATACTTTGCCGGGAAGGCCCTCGAACCCAGGACCTGTCCTCTTTCCTCAGTCCTACCACCTGAGACGCAAAGCATGTGCTCTGGCCGCCGCTCCCTGTGGCGGTTCGAAACTTGCAAGGGCAGGAGGAGAGGGAGGTTTGCGAAGGGAGCCTCCTCTCCAGCGTGTCGCCAAGGGGGAATCGGCTTACTGCGGCCTGCTGTCTGGCATGTCAGGATTGCCGCCAGCTCCTGCTCCCTCTCTCTCTCGCTCGCTCGCTGCCTGCTCCGTGTTGGGCATGGAACATTACCCGCAATCAATGCATCATTATGCGATAAACAAGAGGAAAGTTGTTTTGCAGACACGTCAAGGAGTTATCGCTTTCTCTGCCTCTCGCTCTCTCCGGCAGCTGTTTAAACGAGAATGGATCGGCGTTCGGGACCGACAAGCGCCGCCGTGTCGGTAAGGAGAGCTTGACGGACGGCCATGTTTAGGTGCTCTGGGGAATCCGCCGGAGGCTCTTACTTATTGGTCCTATCGACAGAGGCAGCGGAACGGAGTGGTAGAGTCCGGGATGGATTGTTTGGCTCGGAATAAGTGCTCCTCTATGTCCTTAAAACAACAAAGCGAAACAAAGCGAACTCCCAGCAAGCAGAAAGCTAGCACAGCAAACCTTTCTCTGTGAGGGGTTATGTTTCTACTGCCAGGGAGCTGTTCCAGCTTTTGTTGTATGGAGGGAATTACTCAAAAACATTGACTTTTCCCAAGTTGCAACTGAACTATCAGATCAAGTCGACCAAAATGGCGCGCTCAGGATAAAACTTTGCCCTGACTCAACAGAATAAGCAGAAGAGTCCCGCAAACGTTAGCACATTCTGAAAGAAGTGAATTACAGTGGTACCTCAGGTTACATACGCTTCAGGTTACATATGCTTCAGGTTACAGACTCTGCTAACCCAGAAATAGTGCTTCAGGTTAAGAACTTTGCTTCAGGATGAGAACAGAAATCGTGCTCCAGCGGCGTGGGAGCAGCAGGAGGTCCCTTTAGCTAAAGTGGTGCTTCAGGTTAAGAACAGTTTCAGGTTAAGTACGGACCCCCGGAACAAATTAAGTACTTAACCCGAGGTACCACTGTATTGCAGAATGGCAGCCTTGTACCTAGAACGGCTTGGGAATTTTAAGGAACAACAACAATAAACCCAGTAAAGTTTTGAAAACAGCAGCTAAAATCAGTGCAGATTTCAGAGGCTCAGTCAGCCACCTTGATTCGAATAGCATCTGATTGTATCAAAACGTAAACAAAAACCCACTTGTTGATCTCAGGAACCATTGTGCGAAATTATGGTTAAAATCAGTGCGGCTTCAAACATTTCTGTCCTCCATCTTGATTCAAAATGGCATCCAGTCATATCCAGAAATAGAGGATCTCAGGAGCCATTGTGCCAATCTGAAAAGGTGTCTGAATGCACCGCTAGCAAATACCTTTCCAAAATATGTCATGGGTTGCTAATTAAAAACAGCAGGCCTGAGGAAACTGGTACTCTCCTGAATGGATGTGCAAGTTCATGAATGGTGCTTTGCCAGAGACAGCCAACACAGTGCCCTCCGGACGTCAGGGATGATGGAAATTGTAGTTCAGGGACATCTGAAGGGCACTGCATGAGCTACGTCAATGCTGTCAATTAACACACAGCTGCTGTTGTCAAGAGTTGGGGAGCCAGGCAGAAGGAAACACATACCACTCTAGGCCAGACTTACCCCAAGTGGGCACTAGAGGGCTCTCTAGGCCAGCAGCGTGCACTGCGCAGCACTTTTGCTGAAGCAGCCGCAGTACGGTTCAAACCCCAGTTACGGGTGCCCGGTTCAAATTCTGCTTGCTTGCTTGCTTGTCCATAGAGCAATGGCAATAATTAAGAGCAACACAAACCGTCCAGTTAAGAAACAGGGCAGTTGGAGCCCTCTGATCATGGGGCTCCTATCTCATCGAAACACCTTTGCTTATCCAGATAACAGGCTATTAGGGATGTCACAATGTCGAGGTCCAAGCCCCCTCAGAAGTTGGGCCATTATCTGCTCTCCTTTGTCTTCTTGTCAGACTTGAGAAGCCCTGCTTAGCATTTGAGGGAGGGGTGGGGAGTAAGCAAACATACCCAGTGCCAGATTTACGTATAAACTAAACAAACTGTAGCTTAGGGCCCCACTCTCTTGGGCCCCCCATAAAAATGTAAAGGGGGGGAAACTGGATGTACATTTCCAAAATATAAGATAAAAAACATAAAATAAAACCTACATACAGCAACAGTGTTTTGTTTTGTGTTGTGTAGGCTCCTATGATGTAAGTAATGGGTCTCCAGTCATGTTAAGTTAGAGCAGGGGTCAGCAAACTTTTTCAGCAGGGGGCCGGTCCCTCAGACCTTGTGGGGGGCCAGACTATATTTTGGGGGGGAAATGAACGAATTCCTGTGCCCCACAAATAACCCAGAGATGCATTTTCAATAAAAGGACACATTCTACTCTCGTAAAAACATGCTGATTCCTGGACCATCCACGGGTCAGATTTAGAAGGCGATTGGGCCGGATCCGACCCCCGGGCCTTAGTTTGCCTACCCATAAGTTAAAGCTTAATAATTATTTCACTATTAATATACTTCTTCTTAACTGCATTTCAGTTCAACAATTACTTTGATAAAATACATATTTTGTTATGTGCCAATGGCTTTAGATACCTGTTAGGTCCATAAATTACCATGTAGCATATATTCAACACAAAAAACAGCAACAATTTGTTGTTGACAAAGGTCAGCTGGACGTATAAAGGGCCCCATTACCTTCAGTAGCTCAGGGCCTCATCAGACCTAAATCTGGCCCTGAAGCTACCCAGCGCTTCACAGCATTTTTCCTACCTCTTTCTAGAAGCAGCTTCCGTCTTCTCCTTCTCCCCTGCCATCTCCTCTGCATAGAAGCCATCAGAGCCCATCAGATTTGCTGCCTCAGTCCAGCTGCGCTTCCACCCCGACTCAGCTGCAGCCTATCTTGGCTGATGGCTGGTGGGGCTGCCTTGAGTAAGCCACAAAATTTAGCAGCTTCTTCCCCAATATATCAATGAAACTCGTGTTTTATACATGCATACACACATACATATATCAGCATCCTTGTGGGCTTGGGAATTCTACAAAAAAACCTCCCAAAATAAGAGCAGTTTTTCCAAACAGCGGTTCTTTTCAGCATAGGTTTGGAAGGGTCCACCCGCCATCTTGATTCAAAATGGCGTCCAGCCAAGCAAGAAAGAACAAGCTCGGTCTCAGGAAACCTTCGCACAAAATTTGGTTGCGATGTCTTGAGAGGTGCCCACATGCAAACAGGCAAAGGACCGGCAGTGTTTCCCAAACTTGGGTCTCCAGCTGTTTTTTGGGACTACAACTCCCATCATCCCTAGCTAGCAAGGCCAGTGCTCAGGGATGATGGGAGTTGTAGTCCAAAAACAACAGCTGGAGGCCCAAGTCTGGGAAACCCTGGATGAACTGAAAGAATAGGATCCCCTTTAATCAATGGATTGACGACATGACGACACTCGCGACACATATAAGCACAGGCATTGTTTTGACAAATACCTTGACATTTGAGACAAGATTATTCAGAATATAGTAAGTTTTTAATAATCATATCCATCCGGACAATCATATTATTTATATATCTATATAACAATTTATGGAAATGTAGCTGGTTATATTTATGTCCTTCTTTCTTAATGTGTTTTTTCACTTTTTATCTTTCCTTTCCTTTCGTCACTTTATTTTGTATAACTGAAATCCTTTAAATAAAATATTAACAAGAAGAACTTTTTGAAATACAGATATTATCTATAAATGCATATACATATATTGTGTACATTTATACACACATTCATATGTATATGCATATATAAACACACAGACACATATGAATTCCTATTTTCATATGCTTTTATACTACTATTTTACTGGCTTTGTATTATATTTTTGCTTTAATTTTATTTTCTATTTTCTATTTCTGACACTGTTTAGTGATATATATATATATATGATCAATGCCACAGCCTTGAACTATGATAAATTTGCTTTGCTGGGTTGGCGGTTTGTTTTTCCAAGTGATGCCAGTCCAGAACTGCTGTGTTTACTGGGCAGGCCTGATGCTCTATTGGGGGGGGGGGCTGGCTTATTATTGGGCTGCTCAGATTAGTTACTGGCTCCCCATACGTTCAGACCAAGGTCTGATCTTGCCCTGTTCACATGGGTTATTTGTTCTCGGATTAAGTAGAAGGAGATGAAAGGAGACGGGAGTGCTGGAAACTCATAATTCCCGTTCAAAATTGGGAAACAGAAACATAAGGATTTTGACCCCAGCTTTGAAGGGTTTTATATGGGGGAGTCAAGCTTGGAGGAAAACACACAGGTCACTGTGAAATTTAAGGCAACCACCTCAAGCATGGAAGCACCAAATCTAAGAACTTAATTGAGGTTAGAGCTAGCTGGCATGGTGTCTTCCGTTGCGGAACTACAACTCCCATCATCCATGACAACTAGCCATGGCTAGGGGATGAGAGCAGGAGTCCGACAACATCTATAGAGCCCCCCCCATGCTGATAGACTCCAACTCCCATCAGCTCCAGTCAGCAGCACAGCCAATGGACAGGGCTCATGGGCGTTGTAGTCCAGCAACATCTGGAGGGCCACAGGTTCCCCAACTGTGCCCTAAGACTTAAAGCCACAGGGGCCCAAACTGAATCCCCCCACTGAGCTAAAAAGGACAGAGTTGGAGGACGTCCTTGTGGGATTATTCAGTGTGAGTGCCTCTTTGGCCACATCCACAGCCTACATTTAAAGTGCTATGATACCACTTTAAATAGTCATGGCACCCCCCAAAAGGATTATGGGAGCTGTAGTTTGTGCAGAGCATTGCTAGGAGACCCGGCTATTCCTCTCACAGAGCCACAACCTGCAGAGTGGTTTAACAATCGATCCTCAGAGCACTGAGGGTTGCTAGGGACATCACTGACCTCATTCCCCTCACAGCGCTACAATTCCCAGAGTGGTTTTATTCCTCTACCCAGGGAGCTCTGGGAAATGTAGCTCTGTGAGGGAGAACAGACTTCTTCTCCATGGATTTGTCTAACCCAGGGGTTGGCAAGGCTTACTGGGCATGGGCCAGATCACTCCTGTGGAGATCCTCCATGGGCCGGACCAGCACAGCACGACGCCAGAAATCTCGTCTGCGCATGTCCACAGTGCTGGAAATCGCTTCTGTGCATGCCCAGACGCTGAAAATTGCGCCTGCACAGAAGTGATTTTGGGTGTCTGGGCATGGGCAGAAACAATTTCCGGTGCCACAGACATGCGCAGAAGCATTTTCTGGTGCCACAGACATGTGCAGATGCAATTTCTGGCATCTGGGCATGCGCAGAAGCAATTTCCGGAGCCGCGGAAGAGAGTCCCCACGCCAAGCTGTGCTGGTTTAGTGCAGCGCACAGGGACTCGCCAAGCGGGTGGCTCGTTGGCCGGTTAAATGGCCTCCGTGGGCCACTTCTGGCCCATGGGCCTTAGGTTGCTGACCCCTGGTCTAACCCACTTTTAAAGCCGTCCCAGTTGGTGGCCATTACTGCCTTGTGGAAGCGGATTCTCTAGTTTAACTGACCCTAAGATACCCTCCTCTCTTCCTCTCACGGAGCTAGTTTTCAGAGTTCCCTGGGAAGAGGAAACCGATTGTTGAACCACTGTGGAAATCTTGGCTCTGTGAGTGGAAGAGGGAGGTATCCCAACAACAACAATTTTATTATTTATGTGCCGCCCATCTGACTGATTTTGCCCTGGGCGGCTCCCAACAAAACATTAAAAGCGCAATAAAACATCAACCGTTTAAAACTTCCCTAACAACTCTCAGCATCCGTCAAAAACTACAGCTCCCAGAATTCTTTGGAGGAAGCCTTGACTGTTTAAAGCGGTATCACCGCGCTTTAAATGTATGGTGTGAGTTCCCTGGGACCTAACTGTTCTGGGTCAAAAAAGGGCCTGTCGGACTGCGCTGGTGTTGCCGTGTCATGTTTTCTGGTGTGACTGCTTGGATCAGCCCTTGTGCAACAAGTTGTTGTGGCACATGGGAGGCCTCATGTAGGCATAGTGCGAGCCTGGGCTTGCCCACTCACCTCCTGCTGCCGTTCCCTTCCAGCACATGAGTGTCTGGGTCCCTCGAGTTTACAAGCCTGCTGGTGTTTAAGGAGGCCGCTGCAAAAGCTACGCCTGACTCCATGCCCTGCTTCTCTGGCGCGACCCCTAAGTTTCTTCCATGTGCCAAGAGGCCCATGTGGGGCAGTGTGTTTATGCGCATGCACTGCCCTACTGCCCTCTTCGATTTTCCTTTTCGTTTTAGAGAATTTCATTTGCTGTTGCTGGTGGGTGTAGGTGCAAGTCTCTCTCTCTCTCTCTTTTTAAATGATATTTATTACTTTTTCAACATTTTCAACACAACACTACAAACAAAAAAGAAAAGAGAATTAAGGAATGTTAGAAAAATGTTGGAATGAAGTTATATGGCTTTAGTAGAAATGTCATAAGGAATTAAGTATAAATAGATTAATAGAACATTAAAGGAAAAATAAGGCAAGAATGTGTTAAGATAATTATAGGATAGAAAACAGAGTAAGATGGAAAGGAATTGCTGAAACAATTAATAGAAGTGGAATACAAAAAGGGAGGTGTGAGGAGGTCGCTGGAAATAAGTGAATGAAATATAAGATATTGAAAATGTTTGAGGTGTTTTTAAATTGTTTTTGTAGGTGCAAGTCTCTTGCGTTTGTTATTTTCACCTTTAAAAAGGTGTGTATTGGCTGTTCTTCCATTCCTGCACAAGAGAAGAGTGCTTTTGTGTGTAATAATGTAAAGCTTCTCTTTGTTCCTGTTTCTTTTTAGATTATTATTTATTATTATTATTTATTCAACATACACCGCCCTATCCATGGAGGTCTCAGGGAGGTTCACAACAGGAACATTAGACTTTAAAACTATTTCTTTTATCCTTGTACATTATAAAAAGATACTTTGCATTGAGTATAAAATTTTGTATATCTTTTGATGAGTATCAATAAAAATGTTTTTTAAAAATAGAAATGTAAAGCTGTGAACAGCGGCCCAGCCATATGAAGGACTATGTTGTCTTGCTGTGTGTCATTTTCTAAGATTGCATGTGTTTGATTTATAACTGCTGCTATATTTACTTATTTCCCTTTATTAAAAAATATCAATATTTTGCTTTCTGTCCAAATAGGTCCGCAGCAATAAAGCACAAAGCTGAAATACAATCATTGTCTAATAAAATAATTATTTAATGCAATCATTCATGAAAGATTAAAAGCCCAAAGTAGATAAATAGTGGCTGGTGCTGCAATTCTAAAACGTACTTACTGGAACAGCCTTGCCCAAAATATGTAGTCCAAATGTTTTGCACTACAACTCCCACCAGCCACGCTATGCATGATCTTCTATTCCTCAATCACGTCCACATCTTACTCATCATTTTGCGGAACTCCATAAGCCCCAAATGTTGCAACCTTTCCTCGTAAGGGAGTTTTTCCATTGCCTTGATCAGTTTGGATTACCCTCTTCTGAATCTTTTCCAGGAATCTCTTTTTAAAAATTCCTGTGCTCATGGTTCTGAACAAAGGACTGATCTGAGCATAGGGATAAGGGAGTCTGGGGAGCCCTAGATATTTGCTGGACTCCAACTCCCATCAGCCCCTGGCAGCACAGCCAATGGTCAGGGATGATGGGAGCTGGAGTTCAACATTACATCTGGAGAGGCACAGGTTGCCCCTTCCCCGTCCTAACCATTCAGCGATCACGTACTGAATTCCCCTACGACGGTGTAAAGCAGTGCTCCCCAAACTTGGGTCTCCAGCTGACTACAACTCCCATCACAGTGGCGTAGCGTGGGTTGTCAGCACCCGGGGCAAGGCAAGTAATTTGCGCCCCCAACCCGTGAATTTGCGCCCCCTAACCCTAACCCCCAGATGTTGCGCCCGGTGCGGCCGGCCCCCCCTGCACCCCCCACGCTACGCCACTGTCCCATCATCGCTAGCTAGCAAGACCAGTGGGCAGAGATGATGGGAACAGTGGAGTAGCGTGGGTTGTCAGCACCCGGGGCAAGGCAAGTAATTTGCGCCCCCTTACCCGTGGATTTGCGCCCCCTAACCTGTGGATTTGCGCCCCCTAACCCTAACCCCCAGATGTTGCGCCCGGTGCGCCCGGCCCCCCTGCACCCCCCACGCTACGCCACTGGATGGGAATTGTTGTTTTAAAACAGCTGGAGACCTGAGTTTGGGAAACCCTGGTGTAAAGCTGGAATGGGGAGCCCGTGGCCCTCCAGAGGTTGATGGACTCCAACTCCCATCAGCCCCAGCCAGCATTGGCCCAACAGTCATGGATGATGGGAACTGGAGTCCAACAACATTTGAGGGCCGCGAGATCCCCATCACTGTGGGGAAGTTGCGTTATACAAGCTATGACCCTTGTTCTGGGGAATCTTTTTCAGCCCAAGGCCCATATTCCTTCCTGGGCAGCCTTCCAGGGGCACAGTGGTGGGCAGTGCCAGAGTATAAAGTGGGTGGAGCCACAAATGCAAATACTGTAATACGTTTCTATCATTAGGCTACTTTCTACATACAGACTCACCCAGGGAAGCAAGAGGTGCTTGATCTGGGTTCAAGGCACATCCCAGCCAGCCAGAAACACTCAAGAAGGATGCAAAGCTGGGCATTTAAATCACTATGATAGCACTTTCAACTGTCACGGCTTCCCCAAAAGAATTATGGGAGCTGCAGGTTGTGAAGGGTACTGAGAGTGGATAGGAGAACTGTGTTGTCACAGAACTACAATTCCCAGAGTAGTTTAACAACCAAGCCCACTTCACGGGGAACTCTGGGATCTGTAGCTCTGAGCTCCTCTTAGCCCCCTCAGCAGACTACAGTTCCCAGGACTTTCGAGGGGGAGGGGGAACCAGACTGTTTTAAAAGCGACTTTATACCTTTTAAAAACTGTAGCGCAGATGGCGCCAAGAAAAAGCAGACAGCTTTGCTGTTGTGTTTTGCTTTCTGACCCACGTGCAAAGACCCAGGGCGTGGCAGCGGCTGTTGTTGTTAGCGGTGGGGTGTGTGAGAGCTGACTCCCAGCGGGTCTCTCCCGTACAATCTTTCCCCGTCTATCTCTCTCTGCGCGCAAAAGTCTCAGCAGCGAGTGTTGCTCTTACTCCGCCTTCCCTCCCCGTCCTAACCAGCCCCACCCAGCCCAGCCCGGGGCGGGGGCCTCCCTGGTGTATAAAGCTCGGCTCTGGGCAAGCTGCCCAGCTTGTAGAGAGAGCGAGATCGCGAAGCGAGGGCGGAGCAGTTTGGAGAGAGCGCTTGTCCGCGCCGTCGAGCAGGCGCCACTCAGCCGCGGCTGTGCGTAAAGGCGCATCAAGCACACTTTGGGTTTTCTACTCTTTTACGAGAGAACCCCAGGCGTCCCTCTCCAATGGAGCTGCTGCTTTTGCTGTGGGCCCCGCTGGTGGGCCTCTGGTGCGGGCTGTGCGTGGCGTCCGGAGAGCGGCACACCGTCTTTTGGAACAGCACCAACCCCAAGTGAGTTTTGGGGGAGCGTGGAGGGGAGAACCGAGCCCTCGTAGCCAGGGGCTGGAGAGTTACCGTCGTCACCAATGCCCAGCCAGACTTTACTTTTTGCGTGTGTATAAAAGGCATGACCCTTTATTTTGGCGTCGCTCCCGCCCCACCCTGTGATAATGGGGTTGTGTTTGGAGGGATGGCATTTGGAGATCCCCGCCTTCTAACCAGGCACCCAGGGGACGCTTAGGGGTCCGGTTTCAGGGGGTGTTCCACTGGAGGCGCCTTGCAGGCGGGGAGCGCGGCCAGCCATGGCCAATGATCGCCCCGCTGTTGAAAAATCTGCCGTGTATTGAATAGGTGTGCGTGTCTTTTTTGCAGAGGGGGCGGGCAGAGGCTTCTTGAAGGAGGGTGCGGACGTTCAGGGAAAGAATGAGTTTCGCCTAGAAACCCCCTTCGGTTAGAAGTTAGCCATGGAGGGGTCGTTTCCCTAGAAGTTGGAATATATCTGGGGAAGGGCCGTGGAGATTCTGAGGGGTGGAGATAAGTTGGAGGGAAATAGGACTCTGCTTCCATCCCCTTGGTGGTTTTGGGCACTCTCCTACCTTCCAGCCTCGGTCGTTGCCCCTGTTAAGGGAAAAGGGGCAGCTGGCCCTTTAAATCTGGCGTGAATGCTCTGCAGATGAAAGTTTTTCCCTTTCTTTTCTCCCTTGTTTCCCCCCCCCCCCACTCCGCCTCTTTGCCTTAAGAAACTCTTCTTCTGTTCCTGCGCCTGCATTTTGGGCGAGGGCCACGCAGGGCAGCGCACCTCTGGCAGCCTGGCACAGATTTCCCTTGCCAGCCCCAGAGCCTCATGTTTCAGGTTGCCTCTGCTGCTACTCTTTCTTTGAAGAAGGCAGGTTTAGCTTTGCAAAATGGGGGTGAGGGGTGGGTTCCTGGACCTTTGGAAGGAGGAGGAGCTGGTTGGGCATAAAAGCTGGAATTCGTAAACATCCACACGGTAGGCCTGCGCTTGGCACCCAGCCCGTACCTAGGCACCGTGACAGAGGCATGAATCAGGTCTTTGCTGGGAAAGATAGGGCAGTGCGGACGGAAAGGACCCTTTGCTTGCCGAGGTGGGGAGAGGGACGCCGCCTTCACCCCCTTTGCCCCTTGGGGTTCCCGAGTCCGGTTTATATCATTTTTGAGGAGCTTGTGGTTTTTAATGAGTTATGTCACGCCGGCTGTAATTTATGTATGACTCGCAAAGGACCGAAAAGGAAAAAGACAGGTTCTCTGCCCCAAGGAGCTTACAGATCTGTACTTCTGATGGCGCCTGTAGGAGACATCGGGCTTTTGTTTGCGTGCTGGGAATTGGAGGGTGGGGTGGGGCATTAAAAGTGGCCCACAGCCAGGGGTGCCAACTTGAATAAAATATTGGGGGGCGGGAGAGTAAGCCTCATCCCACATAATCGATCACATGACTTGGCTCACCATTTGAATGACAATGCCCCCCTCAAAATACTCCTAAAGAGATGTTTTTTGAGCTGCGGGGGGGGGGGCTTGGACTGAAATCCAACAGGTGCACCCCCTGGCATCTCTGGGAGGGCTCACCTGTTGAATAGTGGCACAGTTTTCCCCATTTGTTAAAAGGCCCAGAGATTGGTGGGCAAAGGGTTTCCAGCCAGTTCCCGGGGACTGAAGAGTTAATCGCATTAAGCCATTGTTTTTATGCTGGAAGGTAAGGTGAGGGGAGGGAGGGAGGGAGAGCGAGCTCTGGTGCCTTTGTTCATTCAGCCTGTGTGTGAGAAGCACAGACATCTGTGTCCTGTTGTGCAAACCTCAAGGCCAGGGATCTGGCTGGCCCTTTCCAGGTGGCCTTCCTCCCCCCCCCCTCCCCATGGCAGCTAGCTTGTGAGATTTGCCCGTCCCCCTGGCCTCGGGTCAGGTCAGCTCTGTGCTGTTGCCTTGGGTGGGTCTGATCTTGCTTTAATCAGAGCTTTTGTAAATGCTGGCACGGAGTCTTTGTAATAGGCTGAGTGATTGGAGAAGTAAACCCTCCACGCCTAGGGGCAGTGTACCTCTGAATAACAGTTGCTGGCAGGGAGGTGGGGGCAGCCAGCAGGGAGGGAGGGCTGTTGCCCTGCTTGGGGAGCACACAGCAGAGGTGTTGGGCTAGCCATTTCTGAAAGCAGAACGCTGGACTTTTTTGGGCAAGTTTGTTAAGGCTATCTGCTGGGAATCGCATACGGGGAGATTTTCGGTTGAGCTCTGGTCTTGCTTTGGGGATTCCTGGAAGAGGCATCTGGTTGGGCACTGTGATCCAGCAGAGCTCTGCATCAGTGTTCGAAATTCAGATATATAATCTGATTGCCAAATGGCACCTTAAACCTCGGCTACGGTCGCCAGAAGGGAAAGTCTAGGCAGCATTTTTATTTTGCAATGAAATTCATTATTATTATTATTATTCATTTCTATACTGCTTTATGTCCTAAAGAAAAAAATCTCAGAGTGGTTTACAACACACATTAAAACATCATTAAAAAATGCAGAATAAAACAAATTCAGGCTTCAAGGGAAATATTTCAGATCCTTCTCTAAGTGACATTTGGCTTTCCCCATACAGTATTTATCTACTTGCTTAATTTGTATAGCTGCCCCATAGCAGAACTACTCTAGGAAGGCAGTGTGGTGCAGTGGTTAGAGCAGGCTTCCTCAACCTCACCCTCCAGATGTTTTTGGCCTACACCTCCCATGATCCTAGCTAGCAGGACCAGCGGTCAGGGATGATGGGAATTGTAGTCTCAAAACATCTGGAGGGCCGAAGTTGAGGAAGCCTGGGTTAGAGTGTCAAGCTAGGACCTGGGAGATCAGGGTTCAAATCCCCACTTGTAGCTTACTGGAGTCAGTCGCAGACTCTTAGCCTACCTCACAGGGTCATTATAGGAGTAAACTGAGGGGGGGGGGATGATCCCATCGCATGGCAGATTCTCTGCAGTAGTATAAGTGGTGCAGGAATTGCACTTTGCAAATGCACAGAGGTTCCTTGACTCTGTTTGTAACTGGATGTTCCCAGCTTGGCACTGAAAATAGATGCTAGGACTCTTCAACCTTGTAAGCCCTTGGGAGGGGCGTGCCTGTGGTGAGATCCTTTGGGGATTTAGAAAAAATGCGTCCCTGGACTACAATTATAGCTCAGGTAGAGCATCTTCGTTGCATGGAGAAGATACTGGGTTCAACCCCAACTGATCTTTTGGTGGGGCTGGGGAAAACTTTGGCCTGAAACTGCTGGAGAGTTGCTGCCAATCTGTGCAGACTAGGTGCGTGAATACGCTGGCTCTGTTTTCTGTGCTCCTATTGGAGTCAGAACCATGGGGACTAGAATCTTAGTGTATTTTTAGGGGTAGGGCTAGATGCACCAAGGATCCGACTCAATATCAAGGAGCTTCCAGGATTCAAAAAAAACCTCCCATTGCCACTGACCATTGGACATGTTGGCTGGTTGTGAGTTGGCCTCTGGCGGGTGCTAGGTTGGCAAAGGCACCTTGAGGATGATCTGCAGAGTTTTACTTCATTGCAGAAGATGAATCGAGTGGTGATTTCAAAGTTGTGCCTGTCTGCCCCCTGCAGATATTACTGGCCTCTTCTCTGCCTTTCACTGGTGCCTTAAACCCGCCGGCTGGCACTGCCAAGAGGGCAAAGTTCTCAAGCGGTGCAGGCAGCAGGTGGTGGGTCTTGGCCAGCAAGGCTGAATCAGCTTGGAGAAAGTTGGAAGAGAGCAAAGCCGCAGCTGGCCAGCCGCTCCTTCCTTTCCCAGGGTCCATCTCCCCCCTTCCTTACTAGCCGTGGGCCTCTTCCTTCCCGCCCGGCGCTGGCGAGAGCCCAAGGGAAGGCGCCAAGGGCACGCGGGGCAGGAAATCTTTCTCCTTTTTTAAAAAACCAACATGTTGTTAAGATATATATTTTAACGTGTGTTTTTTCCGCCCAGGACGCTGGAGGCGAAACCGTCTTTTTGGCATGGAGGCTTAAGAGATGGCCGAGTCCGATGCCAACCTGGCTGGAGGGGCGGGATGGAGCGTGCAGCGGGGGGGGGGTGTTTTGTGTACAGCTCCTGCCCCTGCAGGGAGGAGGCAGTTGCTGTGGCGGGTGAGAGTCCAGGCAGAGGAGATTGCAGGGCCCAGATGTGGCCACCTCTGGCAGGGTGGAAAACCCTGAGGCAGCTGTGTCTGGGCAGTTTCCTTCCAGGAAGGGCAGCCTTAATCGCTTTGTGTTGGCCTGTTGGTTGTCAGAAACAGCAATGATCACATCCATGCCATACTTTCGAAGCACATTGCTTTCTTTCCAAAAGGATCTTAGCCCTCGTGGAGCTACATTTCCCAGCACCCTTAAACTACAGTTCCCAGGCTGGGAGCAATGGAAATTGGAGTTGAATATCTGGGGGGGACGCAGGCTCCCCAGCTGTGACTCCTTAAAGAACTATTGGACTTACCATGGCTTTGCCTTTCACGGTCAACTTCATCACTCTCTGGAGCAGCCGCTAGCCCATGCTGGCTGCAGATTATGGAGTTTGAAAGCTGCTGAACGCCAGCCCTGCTGAGCCCCAAATAGCCAGCATGCCCAGTGGTCAGGGATGATAAGATCTGTAGCCTGAAACATCTGGAGGACCAGTGTTCTAAACTAGCCAGGTGTGTTTGCTTCTGGTGCGGGTCCAATCGCGACTACGTGGAGATTTCTGGGCGCCAGGTTTGGCGACCACAGTTTAGAAACTTCTGCGTAGTTAGTATCATTTCCCCTGCGTGTTTCTCCTTCTTGGGTACTGGGACAAGCAAATTGCTGTAAGAGCAAGCTACAGCCAAGCGCTGCAGTTGAAATCACAGAATCGTAGCTTTGGAAGGACAGCATGGGGCATCTAGTCCGACCCCCAGGCGGATAGACATTCCATTGTGGCCACTGGTAACCAGGGTTTATGGTGCCATATGGCGCTTAGCTTATATACCTGAGTTTGTAACACTGTGTTCACCACCCCGATCTACAGTTCCTCATTCCGTGTTGTACTCCACTTTTATTCAGAGCAGACCCATTCACGACCTGGACTAACTTGGTTCCATTAATTTCAGCACGCCTGTCTTTAAGTAAAAAGCAATTGACTACAACACATCAGTGCTATGCTATCTCGGCAAGTGGCTTTGGGTCACTGTTGCAATAGGGACAGCAACTAAGAAAAGCGAAATAATAATGATAACGATCACCTTAGCCAGATCTTTGCTGTGTAGAATTAAATGCCCAGCCTTTGCATGCCAATAAACCCCCTCCTGCCAAAAACAGAAAAAAGCAAAAACCCTTCGAAAACCACCACCACAGGACCTGATGTCATCAGGCACCACTTGTCCCTGAGTGTATCACTCATTTTTACACTTTGCCGTCTCTTGGATCATGAATTTGGGGGCGCCAGCCGCATCTAAAACTCGTCTGCCGCCAGCTACCCCTATTGCACCAAGCAGCCTTTCTGAATCTTAAGTTGCTGGAAACAGCTGGAGGGGAGAGTTGCTGTGGTGCTCAGGGTCTGTTGAGGCTCCCCATAACCATCTGGTGTGCCCCTGCAGAACAGCACCCTGGACCTGTCAGGATTGGCACCCACTGCCTTGTGACATCAGGCAGGCGCCTTCCCCGTACCCTTTGGGGTGCTTGCTAAAAGCGATTTTTTCTTTCTTTCGGCAAGCCTATCCAGACATGTAGAAACTGCCGTGTGTTGTTAATCTGGTTTTCGCTTATAGCTGATGTTGTTATTTTTTGGGAGTGTCTAAAAACACTTGCCTTTTTTTAAGAGGATACTTCTGTTGTTGTCTTGCCGACTGATTTGAGGACTTGTGGCAACCCAGCAGTGCATAAAGGCCGTGAAATAAATGGATGAGGCTAGGAAGGGCCATTGGCTGTTTTCGTTGCATTTGATTGCACTGTTTTGACAAGGATCAACCAGCTGCTTCGGGATCTTCCAGGGGGTCAAGCCTTCTGGGTGGTGCCCCGGGGCGAGGAGACAGACGGAGGGTGGGTGGGCGCACCCCCCCAACCCAGACCCTGCTGCTATCTCTGCACCTGAGGCCAAGATAAGGTGGATCCTTCGTTGCTGCCTCCTGCCACCCGCCTGGGGCGGCCAAACCGGTTTGTGGGTTCGTTCTCCCCAGGAGTCTTTCGGTTTCCAAAGCTTCTGTGACTCAGGGCGGAGTCCCTCTTTCCACAGCTGGCTTGGCGAGGCTTTAATAAACACCTTGGCTCTCTGCTGGGAATGTGGGCTAGCCCAGCAAACTTCCAGGGCCAGCCCTGAAAGGGGGAAGCAATGCTCTTGTGTCGTGTGCTCAGTGGGTAGAGCATTTGCTTTCAATCCCCAATGGCATCTCCGGGTAGGGCTGGGAGTATCACCTGCTGGCGAGCTGCTGCCAGTCAGTGCGGACAGCACTGAGTTAGATGGGCCACTTTTCTGACTCCGCATAAGGGAGCTTTCTATGTTCCCATTTAAACTATTTTGAACTGTGAGGGCTGGAATCTTTCTTGAGCTTTCGCGCCGCAAACTTGCCCATGGAGGAAGCTGCCTTCTACCACTCGCCTAGCTCAATATTGTCCACACGGGCTGGCAGCAGTTCTTCCAGATTTCAGGCAGGGAGAAATTCTCCATCCTACCTGGTTATGCCACTGGAGATTATCTCCAGATAATTTACAAGTAAGCCTGCTGACTTCAGTGGGGCTTACTCACAACTTTTCTTTCTTTGTTTTGTATCACAAAGTCCTTAATATAAACTATTATTTTTTTTAAATAAAAACACTAAGTACATGCATGTTTGCAACCTAAGTTGTGACATCCATACCCCCCCCCCCCGTTCAAATCTCCCCTCTGTGATGGGCTCGCTTGATTAGCCTTTGGCCTCAGTGTTTCTCCCACCACCATCTGCAATATGGGTATAATGTAACTGATTTACCTTGGGGCTGTTGTAAAGATGTCAGCTGGATTAACGTGTGTGCAGCAGTTCCAAGGCTCATAAACACTGTAAAAAAAAGGCTGAAGTTTGTTCTTTTTTGGGGGGTGGGGGAATAACATGGAGCATCTGCCTTGCAGATATAAGAGAGAGTTGCATAAAGGTTTGTTTAAATGCATTTGGTCAACTTAAGAAAATAATAACATTCAGGTAATGGATAAAGTGGCAATGATTTAGGTCAAGAGCCAGCCCCAAATAATTACCCCGAGGGAGGGGTGTTTCAGCAGTCTCCCACTTTGAGGAAGTTGTTTGTATGCATTGTTTTTATTCTATTCTTTAAAAATCCACCTCAAAGATATACAGGAAGAGCTTAACAAAAGCTCCCTTTGAGTAGCGTATGAAAGAAATACACGGAATCCATAGAAAAACATGCACTACTTTGTTAGCGACTGAATCAATGGGTTTCCATTTTTTAAAAGTCCGTTTTCTCCCCTTTTTTCATCTGAATAGAATTGGCTGATTCCTTGTCATAGCCATATTGTTGTAAATTTTACTTTTCCATCTTGGGATGTTGATGCTATGGGGGGGGGGGAGTTACGAAGGGATTCCTATCTTGCAAGGCTGTTTTGTGAGGATTTCTTGTAACTTTTGTTTTATTAGCGGGGAGGCGATGGAACTGTATGTGACACTTTTATTTCATGGGGGTGCTGGGGCAATTGAAATGGCATCGATTTCCAAACGGGGTCTGCTCTCCCCCCTGCCCACAAGCCTTCTACAAAGGGGTTAGGAGATAGTTTGTAAGAATTTCCTAGACATTTCTCGCAAAGTTAACTTTATTGGAGGATGGAGATGAAACGGCATTGGCTTCAAAATTGTGTCTGCCTGTTCCACCGCCACCAACCTTGTCTGAAAGTGCCTACTTTACAGGGGTGCTTGTAAGGATTTCTTAGAGGAAGTTTATGCAGGCATTAGATTACAAGCACTAATGTCGCTGTCGTTACCCCCTCCTGATCCAGGTTTCAGTGGGATAGCTATGCCGTCGAGGTGCGGCTGAACGACTACCTGGACATCATCTGCCCGCACTATGAGGACAGCAGTGTGGCTCCTCACTCGATGGAACGCTACACCCTATACCTGGTGGAGCAGGAGGAGTACGAGACCTGCAAACCGCGCTCGAAGGAGCAGATCCGGTGGGAGTGCAACAAGCCCGATGCCCTGCATGGCCCCGAGCGGTTTTCGGAAAAATTCCAGCGCTACACTCCCTTCACGCTGGGCAAAGAATTCCGGGAGGGCCACGAGTACTATTATATCTGTAAGTGTCAGTGGCAGAGAAACCACACACACACACCCCTTACCGGCTCGCATTTCTTTTTCCATTTTAGCACTCCTAAGATTTCTTATCTTGTGTCGTTCTGAGATGGTGGAAGGTCACTTATTTAAGCCCATTTTACAGATGGGGAAAAGGGAGGCTGGGAACAAGAGTAACATGGTGGTTTTTATTTCTAACAGGCCCTGGTTATGGGACTTTAAGGGCTGACCTATAAGAGAGATCTGTCACGGGTTTTTCCTAACATTTGTGGTTTTGGTTAAGAACATCCACTGGGGTAGGAAGGTTTGTGTTAGGGGGCATTTAACCCTCTTTTAAATCCATCTCGGCCAGAGGCCAAGGCTGAATTTTTCAGCAGTGCAGGGAATTGGGTTGAGTTTGTGAGTTGAGGGCCCCCAGATCTCTTGTTTTGGGCCAGGTAATGAATTTGAGGGAAATAGATCAGGATTACCGGGTATGATATAAATTTTGCGGATTGAACTAAACTAAAATGACTTCTCTGTAGGAAATTTGGGGGCGGTTAATGGGGCTAATCAAACTTGATAGGAACAGGATTTGTTGATGAATTAATTTGGGCGGAGGGTAACGAATGAAAGCGGAGTTGATTTGGGGTGATCTGTGGTGGGGTGTAGTTTAATTAAAGAATTGAAGATAAGTTATGTGTTGTATAATTTTAGCCTCCACCCACCCACCCAAAATAGATGCACCAGTAAATAAAAATTAACAAAAGCTTCTCTAGTCCGTGTCAAGTTACCAGGTCTCAGATTTATATAGACTAGATGTCCCCCAATGCCTACACAAAACCTCCTGTCTGTTTCAACTCTCGCCAATAAAAATCTCTTTCTCAATTCTTCCCTATTAGCAAAACCTATCCATCACCACGGAGAATCTTGCCTTAAATTGAAAGTCGTAGTGGTTGGAAAGAATGGTGAGTTTTCTAGTTCCTGTCTGTCTGTCTGTCTCTAGTTAAACCCATGCCATTGTCCTGATCAAACTGCCCCCGCAAATGCTATCTGCCAAGTTCTGCAACAGCCTTTGGCAACCTGGTGCCCATCAGCCCCAGCCAGCATGGCCAATGGGCCAGGGATGACAGTGAAATCGGGGGGGGGGGGGCACCAGCTTGGGGAAGGCTGCCTTGGGGAAATAAGACAGATCTGATATGAGTCCCTGTCTCCCCTCCACTTCCTATTCCATAAGGTGAGATACTTGGCAGTTTGGTGGGGAGCGATATAAATTGGGATAACTGTATGTGTGAGAGAGAGGGGAGGAGAAGGTTTATACTCTCCTCCTACCTGAAGCTAATGCTCTGGTCTAATCTCACCCCCCACTTTTTTATGTGACTGCTCTTGAGCCTGACACAAAACTGTTTGCCTGCATCCGCTCCACCAGGCTTCCTCAACCTCGGCCCTCCAGATGTTTTGAGACTACAATTCCCAGCATCCCTGACCACTGGTCCTGCTAGCTAGGGATCATGGGAGTTGTAGGCCAAAAACATCTGGAGGGCTGAGGTTGAGGAAGCCTGCTCTCCATGGTCCTTGTGAGGGGTATTGCCCCCTAGTTGCAAATAGTATTGCCCCAGTGGTATTGCCCCGCATCAAGAGAACAGGGGCTGCAGGCTGAGATTTAAGCTGGGGTTGAGAATTATGGGCTCAGTATTTAGGTTGGCTGTGTTCTGGGGTCCGGCCTTCACTATGTGTCTCCGTTCGCTTTTAGGTCGGATGCCCCCCAGCCGCAGCCCCACCCTGAAGGGGAGACCTCAGTCAGGTAGGTCCATGGGAGAGAGTTTGTTCTGTAGGGGTGTGGGGTGTGGAGGTGCCACAAAGAGGGGCGGCACAACCAGCCATTTGCAGGGGACCCATTGACAAGAGACCCCTCTGGACCTTTGTCTCCTCCTTCCTCACTCTTGCCACCAAATAATAATAATAATAATAATAATAATAATAATAATAATAATAATAATAATAATAATAATTTATTATTTATACCCCGCCCATCTGGCTGGGTTTCTCCAGCCACTCTGGGCGGCTTCCAATGGAATATTAAAATACAATATCCTATTAAACATTAATAATCAACATGCTTTTCCACCCCCCTCACACTCAGGCCCACGGAATGGGGGGGGGGTGAGAATGTGGCCACACACCCCAACACACATTTATACCATTACAGTACTACTTTAAACAGTCGTGGGTTCCCCTCCCGGAGCTACAATTCCCAGAGTGGTTTAACAATTAGTTCCTCTTCCCTGGGAACTGCAGTTCTGAATTTCAGGGTAGGGGTGTCTCATATCAGCTCTCAGCTCCCTTAGCAAATAAGATTTCCCAGAATACATTGGGGGAAACTGTGACTTTTTAAAGTGCCATCGTAGTGCTTTAAACGTATGGTGGTGCGGGTATGGCGGGGAAGAGAAAGGAGCTGGCAGAAATGGTGGTGAGGAAGGAGACTCAAGGAGGGAAAATGGAGGGCGTCAGACCTCCAAAAGGACGGAAGTGAGTGGGTTTAGGAGGAGTGGTTCAGGAGGAGAGGATTTGAATTTGGGTTGAATTTTGCGTGCCACATATTATTATTATTATTATTTTAAAGCTTTTATTAATTTTTCAATTTTCCAATGCTGTATTGTTTTTAACACTTGATTGGAAGCCGCCCAGAGTGGCTGGGGAAACTCAGCCAGATGGGTGGAGTATAAATAATAAATTATTATTATTATTATTATTATTATTATTATTATTATTATTATTATTATTATTATTATTTATTCTAATAAGAACATCCAATTAATATATAAAATCCAATAAAAATAAAAAACTAAAATAAAAAAGTCCAATTGTAATCTTGGACTTCCAAATTGTAATCTTAATTTTTTTGACTTCCCACGGTCTGAATTCCAAAGCATTTCCCACCTCATAGTCCTGCCTCTCATCATGCCACATATTATTCTTGTCCTATGTGCCCACCTTTGCTGCTTACCAGACCCTTTTCTCACCTGCTTGTCTCTCTTTCCCCCGGCAGACGACCCTGATGCAACGATGCTTCGCAGCGTTGGGGACAATTCGGCCCCCCGTCTCTGCAGCCCCTTCACCTTCGTCCTCCTCCTGCTGCCGCTGCTGATGCCGCAGGGGCCCTGATGGCACCCAGTTCCCCAGCTTGAAGCCATCAGCTAAGGGGGCAGCACCTGTTCTGTTGCCGCCACCCCCCCACGACACAGTGTGGTGTGGGGGATGCGAGTCTCCATGCGCCCGCAGTGCCTCCATGTGATGCAGCGGTGCACCAGTCAGTTTTCGCAGGCTGAGCGCCGGGATCAAATCGCCGGCAGCCCTACAAGGAATGTGGCTGGTGGGGTCTGGGACTGGTGAGGGCTCTTGTGGACAGATATCTCCCTCCAGCAGACAGACACGGACCAGATGGGGGGGACTCTCTTTGGCTCCCCGGCGGCAAACAAGGCTTGGATGGATCCGGCCCTGCCACAAAGGTTGTGGCGCTGAGTTTCCTGCGGGCAGGAATGCCACCTTGTATCACGCCCTGTTGGTGGTGCTTATGGATTTTTGGGCACACCGTGAAACTGGAAACACACAGTTACCTTCGAACTATGTACAGTGCAAAAAAAATATATATGTGACTATCAAACAGGCAGGCCCTGGAATTTTTGGAGTGGGAGGAATCCCCTGTTTTGTGTGCCCCGCTTTGACGACTACTCTTCCCCCACCTGCGCCCAGAGTTCAGAAGACTGATGCCTTGTACCTGAAAGGATCAAACTGGAGACCAGTCGTGTTGAGAATGTGATAGATCAGACTGAGGGGTTCACCTGGTCCAGCACCCTGCTTCTGGCAGTGGTCAGCCATTTTATCTCCAGGAAGCACTACCAGTCCTCCCCGTGCCGCTTACCCATGGCTACCGTCAGCTTCTGGTATACTGCCTCTGCCCAGGGAGGTTCCATCTGGCAGGATGGCGAACATTTTGTGTCTTGTGTACGCAAACCTGTTGAGGACAGCAAAGGGCAATGTCCCTGTTTGGCACACGGTGATATTCAATCACAAGGACAGAGAAATGAACAGACTGCAAATATATATATATATTTCTGTGTGCGGAGGGGAAGGGGAGATAATGTTGTAGAGCTTTTTACCTCTGTAATATATATATATATATATCTATTTTTATACTGAATAAATAACTCCAGAAGAAACGTGCTACATCAGTGTTTGTGCTCCGCTGCAGTGCCGATCCGTATGAACTTGCAGGTCACCTCTGGTGTAGGGGCAGAGCCCGGGAATGGGAGGTGATTTGAATATTGAGGGGTGGGGCCTGGTAGTGGAATTGGCGGTTTGGGCCCTGAATATTTTGGAGACACTTCCCCCCCCTACAGATCCTCTTTGTATATCTACTACTCTCAGGTGTTCAGGGTGTCATGGTTTGTCCACGGCAGTGCCTAAGTCATGGGTAGGCAAACTAAGGCTCGGGGGCCAGATCCAGCCCAGTCGCCTTCTCAATCTGGCCCGTGGGTGGTCCAGGAATCGGCGTGTTTTTACATGAGTAGAATGTGTCCTTTTATTTAAAATGCACCTCTGGGTTATTTGTGGGGCATAGGAATTTGTTCATTTTTTCCCCTCCAGAATATAATCTGGCCCCCCACAAGGTCTGAGGGACAGTGGACCGGCCCCCTGCTGAAAAAGATTGCTGACCCCTGAAAGGTGTGGAGTTTCCACAGAGATGTACCCACCACCTACACTACAAAGTGTCAGTCCTTTGCGGAAGATGCACTCCGGCCTTCGAGACCAGATACATATTTTCGGACCCACCCTCTTACCTTGATTGTAATCTGTTTTAAACTGATTTTTAATACGTTTTTTTATTACTGTAACTGGCTCCCTGGAACCTGATAGTGAAGGGGCAGCTAAGAGATTGAAATAATAATTACTATTTAGTTAGTTATTTGAGACATTAATGCACCGCTTAAATATCCGCATTTCTAAGTGGAGTGTGTAAAAAAAAATATCGCAGAAAACAGGAAGATTTTTTAAAAATTATCATATAAACGAGCACCACCTTAACATGCCTGCTGGAACAAGGAAAATTGTAGCAACGGAAGAATAGCAAAAACCTACAAGTCATGCTAGCTCAGGCTTCCTCAACTCTGGCCCTCCAGATGTTTTTGGCCCACAACTCCCATGATTCCTAGCTAGCAGGACCAGTGGTCAGGGATGCTGGGAATTGTAGTCTCAAAACATCTGGAGGGCCAAGGTTGAGGAAGCCTGGGCTAGCTTTTGCTGTTAAATATTCTGTCACCTGAATTTTTACTTTTTCCCTATAAAACCCAGGGGAGTAGGACAAAATGTCAAATGTTGAGATTTGGGGAATTTTACTGATCTTTTAAGATTGGCTTGCTACTTTTGTAGATACTTTTGGGACAGTGTGTGTCATGTGACGCCCTCCCCCTTCCCTTGGGCATGCTACAATGGCTGCTTTTCGGTATTTCTACAGGTTTTTTTATTAATTTTGTCAATGAGGCCATTTAACCTTTCTTTTCCATAAATCATCTGAGCGTTGTTTCCATTTTACGGACCAGAGACCTGGTGAATGATTAACGTCGCAAGTTGATGCTAATCAGGGACTGGTTTAAAACCAGAGTATTCGTTGATTCCAATCTCTCTGCTACATTGCACTAGCAAGTGGGGGCACGTGGATATGAGAGAACTCTCTGCTTTCATTTTAAACAACCCCCTGCCAAGATTCTAGTCCTTAAGGGCTGCACAAATCCACTTGACAGTGTGTGGACTATGTTTCTAAAAAACCCAGACGGAGGAGTTGCGGAATAAACACTTCCAGTGATCAGAGAGGGTGAGAGTTTCGCACTTCTGCTGTGAGCAGCAGCAGCAAGTTAACTTGGTTTTCAAAGGAGTGAAAAAACAAAGGAAATGTGTGACATTTGGGCACCTGCATTGAGTTTGCTTAGTTCCAGAACAGTTCTGCAAAAATTACATTGCTTTACTTCGTTTTTAATACATACGTACTAGGTAAAGGTAAAGGGACCCCTGACCATTAAGTACAGTCGCGGACGGCTCTGGGGTTGCGGTGCTCATCTTGCTTTACTGGCTGAGGGAGCTGGCGCCGGAGCGGTACCTACCGTATTTTTCGCTCTATAGGACGCACCCGACCATAGGACGCACCTTGTTTTAGAGGGGGAGAACAAGAAAAAAAAAATTCCCCCTCTCTGCTCAGCACCCCTTCAGCGAAGCGGCAGGAGAAACGGAGCCCCTTCCATTTCTCCTCCCACTTGGCTGAAGGGGCGCTGCGCAGCTCTCCCTCTCTGCTCAAGTCAGGAGAGTCTTGCTCTCCCGGCTTCAGCAAAAGGAACCTGTGCACTGACCCCTCTCGCTCTCCAGGCTTCAGCGAAAGCAACGGAAAGCCTCGGGAGCGCTCCCTCTGCGCTTTGGAGGCTTCGCGTTGCTATCGCTGAAGCCAAGGAGCCTGCATTCACTCCATAGGATGCACACACATTTCCCCTTAATTTTTGGAGGGGGAAAAGTGCATCCTATAGAGCGAAAAATACGGTATTTATCTACAAGGCTCTGTGGTTTAGACCACTGCGCCACCCGCATCCCACTGTACAGTGGTACCTCAGGTTAAGTACTTAATTCGTTCCGGAGGTCCGTATTTAACGTGAAACTGTTCTCAACCTGCAGCACCACTTTAGCTAATGGGGCCTCCTGCTGCCGCCGCGCCGCCAAAGCACGATTTCTGTCCTCATCCTGAAGCAAAGTTCTTAACCTGAAGCACTATTTCTGGGTTAGTGGAGTCTGTAACCTGAAGCGTATGTAACCCAAGGTACCACTGTACTGGCAATTGTTAAAGAGTAAATCGTTGAAGGCATCAGCTCCTTGCCCCATGGAGCTTACAATCACAAATTTACCCCAGGGTAGGATGGAAGCGAGAGAAAATTTGGGGAAGGATAGAGATTCAGTTAAAATGTACTGTACTTAGTTTTGCCTTTTAGTAAGGGACAAGGACTAAGATGGGAGCAGGCTCGGGGGCCAAATATACCTCTAGCCCTAAATATTGGGCCCTCAAGATTCTCCCCAGGTCATGCCTATTCGTGAGCCACACCCCTTACCAGCCCTGCTGCATACCTTGCTTGAGCGTCTGCCCAGCTGGAATGTGTCTTGGAGCTCGGATCATGCCTTTTCCTTGCCTGGGTGGAGGATAGAGAAGGGCGTGTGAGAAACTAGCCTGCTTTGGAAAGGTAAAACATAAGAGTCATTTCCCCCACCCACCACTTCCACAGGCATGTGGCCCCCGGAAGCTTCCCCAGAGAGGAATGTGGCCCTTGGGGTGAAAACAGTTTCCCATTGCCGGACCAAGATAGTTGCGCCCAAAGAGTTTAGGGGAGAAGGGTTTGGAGGAGGCTTTTGAGACAGAACAGGGATCACATAGATGTTACTGGGAGGGATGATCACAGGCTGATTCTCTGCCATGTACCTCTCAGGGAAACCTGTAGAAAGGTGAAAATGTAATTGGTTTGTTGATGATGCATCAGCAGCAGGGGGCTTATCCGACAGGCGCAAGTCATGGAAGCAATTTGTCTGGTGCTGTGGACTTGTCTGTGTTTTGTTGTTGTGGTGCATTCGGAGTCGGGGAAAGTGACCTGGCCCAGACGGGCGTCTGTTACTCAGCCGAACCACAGCGGCTGCTTTTGTGGTCTTTGTCAAAAGTTGGTTTTAGGGTCACTGTTTTCTTGCGCTTCCTTTGGTTTTGTTTCGTTAGCTGGAAGACAATTCCTTTCCCATATCTCCGTCACATCAGGGAGAGGCTGATGATTCGCAGGCTCAGACGGGTGTGAGACAGATCCATCTGTGGTCTGATCTTGTGACTTCTGTTTTTATCTTCTGTGCTTTAAAGCAGACTGGGGCTGCAGACGCACCATACTTTTAAAGCACAGCCTTGCCTCAAGAACCCTGGGAACTCTATTTCACCCCTCACAGAACTACAATTCCCACCAGCACCCTTAACAAACCACCGTTTGTTAATCATGGAGGGTTTGTTTGTTTATTATATTATATTATATTATATTATATTATATTATATTATATTATATTATATTATATTACATTATAAATATTCTAGATTTGTCTGGCAGGGCAAGAAGCCTAGAATAAAATTTAAAATACTAACAGATGCAAAGGAAAGAGGTGGATTTGCCCTGCCAGACTTGAAACTTTACTATGAATCAGCAGCTTTTTGCTGGCTGAAAGAATGGCTGCTTCTTGAAAACGCAGACATTTTGGATTTAGAAGGTTTTAACAACGTATTTGGATGGCATGCATATTTGTGGTATGATAAGGTCAAAGCGCATAAAGCATAAATACGTATATAAATCTAGAATATTTATAAACCTCCACCTTTGTCCAAGGAGCTTAAGGTGACAACATATAGTTTTCCCCTCCCAATTTTATCCTCACAACATCCCTGTGAGGTAGGTTAGGCTGAAAGATGTTGACTAGCCCAAGCCCATCCATTAAGCTTCATGCCTGTGTAGGGATTTGCACCCATAGTGTGACAATCTCTAAGCACTACACACACATCATAGATTTAAAGCACATTATTAAGCCCAAAGAATCCAGGGAACTGTAGTTTCCCCTCCCTGCACGGTGCTACAGTTCCCAGCATCCTTTTAAAAAAACTACAGTTCCCATGATTCTTTGTGGAAGAGATGGCGCTTTAAATGTGTGTTGTGTCTGCAGCTGGAAGAAGGGAAGGGAGGTGCTGATTTTCATGGAAGCAGTAGCAGTGACAGGCTGTTGAAATAACCTGGAGGGAAAGGATTTGTAGGCCTAGTGCAGGAGGTGAGGACTGTTAGTAGTAAGTTGTGTGGGGAGTGTATGGACTCGGAGCACAGAGCCCCCTATAGGGATGGAAAGGTATTGAGACAGCAATATCGGTCCTGGCCATTGGCTGCCCTGTCAGCATGAAGCCTCGGGATTGGCTGGGACTTGTTATAAAACTCTTCAGGCCTCCTCCCCATATTCCAGAGAGGAATCTCTGGGAGTTGATGTGGTGTCTGACAAAGCCCACATTCACACCATACATTTAAAGCACTACAATACCACTTTAAACAGCCATGGGTCCCGTCCCCCCCATGAATTCTGGGAGTTGTAGTTTAAGGGTGCTGAGAGTTGCTATGAGATCCCTCTTCTTCCCAAGCTGTAATTCCCCAGTTCCCGGGGAAGAGGGATTGATTGCTAAGCCACTTTGCAAATTGTTGCTCTGGGAGGGGAATCCTAACAATTCTCAGCACCCTTAACAAACTACAGCTTTAAATGTACAGTGTGAAGGTAGCCAAGGACGTTATTGGGTGGGGCGAGACCTGGGTTCAAATCCCTGCTCTGCCATGTACTTCAGACCCTCCAAGTCTCCCTGTTTTCCAGGGGCAGTCTGGATTTACAGAAGCCGTCCCAGTTTCTCATTTTATCCCAGAATGTCCACTTCTCCTTAGGATGTCCCTATTTTCATCGGATAAATGTTGGAGGGTCTGGTACCTCACCATGTGACCTTGAGCCAAATGTTCTTTCTCAACTGAACCTCACAGGGTTGTTGTGAGGCTTAAATGGTGGCCAGGGGAAGAGCCATATATATAGCCTTGTTCTCTGTGGATAGATGAAATGTCCTTGGTACTTGTAAAATCCCTTTTTTTACTCCAAAAGTGTTTGCCTTTGTACCAACACACACACACCCCATTGCATGTTGCTCAAAGCTTTTTGTTCACTTAACCACACGCTGTACACCTTTGGAGTGAAGAAAGACATGACCTTTTAAAATGGATTGGAACTGGTTTTGAAAAACCTATGTTGTTTGCAGGGGTTCAGGTCTGCAACCAGACCACCTCTGCCACGCTTGCAAATCTGTCCTGCAGAGCCTTCAGAAGCTGCCTTGTGCTTATAGCAAGCTGATCGCACTCAATTTCTATTTTTATATATCATGTCTGAAATGTGTCAGCCCTCCTGCTCGGCCCTCTGGGTTTCAGAGTCTTTTGAAACTTAGGAATGCTTTAGCTCACAGATGAACCTCTTTGCACAGCTAAAAGTCCTGTGGCACCAGGGGGGGGGAAACCTAAGCAGGTGGTGATGGCATAAAAGAAAATAGATTGTAGAGCTTTGTCAAATGCTCGCCTTTGGCAGGCAATTTTATATATTTGGGTGTAAAGTAGAGGGGGTATTGTAAGCCCGTGAGGTTAAAAGGAAATAACAAAGGTGAAAAGTACAAAATGAGAGCTTGCTGGGATACAGTCAGTGACCCATCTAGTTCAGCATCCTGTGGTGAGCGTGGCCAGAAACAAAAGTGGGTAGAGCAAATAATTTAAATTTTACCTTGCTACTGTAGGCTAGATTTCATGTGTGCACACATCTCCCTCCAGAGAAACAAAATGGTTCAAGGACATGATATGGCCAGGAAAAAGCACTCGATAAAAGCAGGGCGTGTTTCTGTGAGAGGTGTGGCCTTGGTGAATGTCCTGAGGGCCAGATAAGAGAGGCTTAAAGGTAAAGGGACCCCTGACCATTAGGTCCAGTTGTGGCCAAGTCTGGGGTTGCGGTGCTCATCTCGCTTTACTGGCCAAGGAAGCCAGCGTACAGCTTCCGGGTCATGTGGCCAGCATGACTAAGCCGCTTCTGGCGAACCAGAGCAGCGTACGGAAACGCCGTTTACCTTCCCGCCGGAGCAGTGCCTATTTATCTACTTGCACTTTGACGTGCTTTCAGACTGCTAGGTTGGCAGGAGCAGGGACCAAACAACGGGAGCTCACCCCGTCGTGGGGATTCGAACTGCCGACCTTCTGATCGGCAAGTTCTAGGCTCTGTGGTTTAACTCACAGCGCCACTTGCATCCCCAAGAGAGGCTTAGAGGGCTGCATTTGGTCCCAGGGCCTAAGATTCCCCACTCTGGTCTTCTTAAAATAAAGCATTCTACCTCTGTCCCGCCATACCCGCCCCCCAAAGAAATTATTCAAATGGCAAATAGGAACAGCTGGAACATTTGGAAAGCCGTCTCCCTTTCCTGCTGCCTGGAACGTCCCTCCTGCCTTCCGCAGATGAGGCCCTCTGAGCTCGAGCTGTTGACCTTCGCTGCCCTGCCCGCTGGGGTTCTTTTGATTAGCTAATTAATTAACTGGCTTTACAAAGGGAGGAAAATTACCCCGGGGAGGGGTGGGGAGAGAAAATTAGCAAAGAGGGCGATGGGTTGGAGGCGAGAGTAAGCCGTGCTTATTGAAATGCCTTTAGGCTGAGTTTCTCCAGAAGAGACGATGTATGGAAGCTACAACCCCGCATGCCAGTTTCAAATAAGGCAGGCACATCCAACTCCCAGTATAAAAATATAACTCCCAGTATAGAAATACTGGCTTGTGATCTACCCATTGTCAGTACCAAGATTTGTTTTTTTGGGGGGGGGGTTGACTAAACTTGTTGAGCCTTTTTTTTAGGGGATTAAAATTGCTGAGCTTTTTTGGGGGGGCCACCTGGGGGGGGCCATTGACCAGGGACAACCCCATGATGGACCAGTAGATCACGATCGACCGGTTGGACATGCCTGAAATAAGGCTTTGGTCCTATGGTACCACTTTGAACCGCCATGGCTTCCCCCAATGAATCCTGGGAGCTGCGGTTTGCATGGGGTACCGAGAGTTGTGAGGTGACTGCTGTCCTCCCAAAGCTACAATTCCCAGAGTTCCCTGGGAAGAGGGGTTGATTGGGTTAACTGTTCCTGGGAATTGTAGTTTCTTGAGGGACCTCAACACTTCCTCTCCCAGAGCTACAATTCCCAGAGTGGTTTAATAATCAATCCCTCTTCTCTGGGGAACTCAGGGAAGGGAAATACAGTGGACTTTGTACAATTTTCAGGAACCTAACAAATGACAGCTTCCAGAGCTGTCTTCTTTGAGGGGAAACCAGGACGGTTAAAAGTGTTATCACGGTGCTTTAAATGTTCTCGCTGTTGTTTTATTATTACATGCCTGCCATCTGACTGGGTTGCCCCAGCCACTCTGGTTCCCAACAAAATATTAAGAACGCAATAAAGCACCAACCATAATAAAACTTCCCTTTACATGTATGGTGTGAATGTGACCTAAGGCAGAGGAATTTGAATTTTCCAGTTACTGTATGTGATTGACTCCCCTACTGGAAAGGGTCAGTCCGGAGGTGCCCAGCTGAGTCTGGCTAATCTCAGCGCTCTTATCTTGGGAGCTTTTACCAAAACTGTTGCTATCTCTGCGTGGGACACTGACAAGTCCAGGTGGCCTAATGAAAGTCGATTTGGTGCTCCTACGCAACAGATCTGCTTCCCAAAACAATTGGACTTCTGGCAAGAACAAAAGTGGCTGGGAAGAATGCACTGGAAAGGTGGGAAAATGCTTGCTTGAGGCAGCTAATGACTCTCCTGCAAATAAATCGGCATGGATTCTCAGTAAACAGTTTGTCATGGTCTCACTTCCCCACAAACTCTGTGCAGGCAAATGCTTGAGAAAGAAGGTAATCTGGAAGCCACTTTTCTGGATCTGGGAAACGGTTGTATAGCTCAGTGGGTAGAGCGTCTGCTTTGCATGCAGAAGGCTGCAATTTCAATCATCAACTTCTCCAGGTAGTGTTCAGAAAGCCTCCTGCTGAGGTCGTAGAGTTGCTGTATTCTGAAGAGCAAAAAAAGAAGATGGCACTTTTATGGCCATTCAAGGCAAATAAATTCAACTTGTCCCAAATTTTAGCCCTCAGTTTCTCATTCTTCAAATCTTAAATTCAGTCCTCCACATCCCACAGCAATTTATTTTTTAAATTGTCATTAAAATTCATCTGCAGTTAGTGCAAATTTCTCCCAATAAACACATGTAGTTTATGCTAACTTGGGAAAGCAATTTCCCCAAATTTGCATTCGTATATGTTATTTTCACTAGGAAATTCCCCAGTATATGCATTTCTCTTAATGTTGTTTGTTTGGAGAACTGCGTCGTGAAATTCGGATAAGTGCCAATTTCGAGGGACTGCTGTGTTTTCGCTTCTGGAAGGAGCAAATTTAATAGATCCTGTTTTAAAGGCATACTGGATTAAAATGTCTCCTTCAACCCTCCTCCTGCCTCAAACTACTGTGTAGAGAGCTGTTGCCGGTCAGTCTGTGCAGACACAGTATGGAGGTAGATGAACCAAGGGCTAAATTCAATACAATACAATACAGTGTATCTCTCTATGTTCCAGGTCTCAGTCAAGATCAAACTGCAGCCTCTTCCTTTGTTACATCCAAAAACACCTAGATTGCATCATCCTTCGCTGGGAGGTGGGGAGAAGTGTTTTGTTTCCCAGCTATTCAAAAGGCAGGCTACTGAGAACAGTCAGCCAATCTCCCTAACCAAAAACGTTTATGTGCTTGGCAACTGTGCTAGGGTGATTAAGTCCGCAACAATCTTCCTGGCTCCATCAAACCCTCTTCTACAACACAGTCCCAATCTTATGGCAAGTTCTTATATGTACTTGTAATTACTACCGTGCTTCATCCAATTCCCGTTTTCCGCAAAGTTTACGTATATACGATGCAAGGTCTGAAGAAAGTAGCTGTTTCTTTTCTTCCTGTATCTATTTATTTTTGCTTTCTCCCATAAAACTAGAATTCAGGGATTCTCTCCCTGAATTCAGTCAAATAAAATAATGGAGGAGAGGTTTTTTAATAATTATATTTGTATTCCCTGCTCCCCTTTGTCTAAGGAGCCCCACCAAGGCTGCATGATCCACACCATATACATTTAAAGCACGCTATTTTCCCCAAATCATAGAATCATAGAGTTGGAAGAGACCACAAGGGCCATTGAGTCCAACCCCCTGCCAAGCAGGAAACACCATCAGAGCACTCCTGACATATGGTTGTCAAGCCTCTGCTAATAATACTGGGAACTGCAGTTTACCCTTCACTGAGCTGCCATCGGTGGCACCTATAACAAACTACACTTCCCAGGATTCTTTGAGGGTGGGAAAAGGCACTTTAAAGCAGGCAGCCTAACATTTTCCATTATTAGCTAAATAAAGCCTCCAGGTTCAGAGGCAGTATACATTTGAATACTGAACGAGATGGAAAAAACGTCATGACCCAGTATCAGGCTGCATCCCACGTCATTTTAACCTGCACATCTCACAATAAATAAGGTGTAGCTGGAAAATATGACACAGAAAACATGACCGAAGATCCTGCCCCCTCTCTGTTCCACAATCACAGCTGTGCAGGTGTCCTGCTGTCTATATTTTCCAGGCCCCGGGCAACTGCTCCCTGTGTGTTGCAAGCAGTGATCTCCTGTACCAAGATGGCTGCCCTCCCGTCAACAGCAAGGCAGAGTCGGGTGATCAAGAGAGGTTGCGGTTGGAATTGCGCAGAGTTTTCTAGAAAAGGGTGAGGAAGAGTTCCAAGGGCCAGAGAGAGAAGTGTCTGGGGGCCACATTTGCATAACCTCCAACATTTCTTCGATGAAAATAGGGACATGCTATTCCATGATGATGAAGATAATAATTTTATTATTTATACGCCACCCATCTGATTGGATTGCCCCAGCCACTCCGGGCAGCTTCCAACACATATGAAAACATAATAAAACATTAATACAGTGGTACTCAGGTTAAGAACTTACAGTGGTACCTCGGGTTACATACGTTTCAGGTTACATACGCTTCAGGTTACAGACTCCGCTAACCCAGAAATAGTACCCCGGGTTAAGAACTTTGCTTCAGGATGAGAACAGAAATCATGCTCCGGCTGCGCAGCAGCAGCAGGAGGCCCCATTGGCTTCAGGTTAAGAACAGTTTCAGGTTAAGTACAGACCTCCAGAACGAATTAAGTACTTAACCCGAGGTACCACTGTAATTTGTTCTGGAAGTCCGTTCTTAACCTGAAACTGTTCTTAACCTGAGGTACCACTTTAGCTAATGGGACCTCCTGCTGCTGCTGTGCCACTGCCGTGCAATTTCTGTTCTCATCCTGAAGCAAAGTTCTTACTTCTGGGTTAGTGGAGTCTGTAATCTGAAGCGTCCGTAACCTGAGGTACCACTGTATATATGTATTTTAAAAACTTCCCTATACAGGGCTGTCTTCAGAAGTGTTGGTGCTGACCTTTAAAGCCCTAAACGGCCTTGGTCCAGTATACCTGAAGGAGCGTCTCCACCTCCATCGTTCTGCCCGGACACTGAGGTCCAGCACCGAGGGCCTTCTGGCAGTTCCCTCACTGTGAGAAGCCAAGTTACAGGGAACCAGGCAGAGGGCCTTCTCGGTAGTGGCGCCCGCCCTGTGGAACGCCCTCCCACCAGATGTCAAAGAGAACAACAACTACCAGACTTTTAGAAGACATCTGAAGGCAGCCCTGTTTCGGGAAGCTTTTAATGTTTGATGTATCACAGTATTTTAATATTCTTTTGGAAGCCGCCCAGAGTGGCTGGGGAAGCCCAGCCAGATGGGCGGGGTATAAATAAATTATTATTATTATTATTATTATTATTATTATTATTATTATTATTATTCAGATGTCTTCTAATGGTTGTATAGTTACTGATCTCCTTTGCTCGGGGGGGGGGGGGTTGCATAACTCCATAGCCTGCAACATTTCTCCGATGAAAAATAGGGAGGTCCTAGGGGAAAGCGGGACATTCAGGGATCAGATCAGCAACTGGGATGGCTTCTGTAAATCACTGGAAAATAGCGACATTTGGAGGGACTGCAATTGGCTCAACCTGAGGTTCTAGTGCTATGAGATGGAGCGCAAGATCTCACTCCACTCACACAGACGGATGATGTCACAAACCTCTGCCGTGTTCCTTCTCGGCTGCCTTCCTCCCTCACCACCAAAAGAAAACAAGGAGCCAAAATGTTTGACTTGTTCTTTGTGTACAAAATGTTGTCATTGCTGCTTCTCAAGCCTGTAGACTTTTTTGGGTTCCCACAGTGCGCCGGCTCTGAGCCAGGTCAGTCTCAACACTGGTCTAACCGGCACGGCAATTATAATGTCGTGGCATAAGTAGCAGCTAGATGAGCATGACAGACGCGGAGGAATGAGTGTGGAGGTTAGGCTGACTTGGACGATCAGGCAGTTTGCGGAACACCTAAGTATTTTTATGGAATAAACCTACTAGACACTCGTCTGGTATGCATGCAGCTTACATGAAAGAAAAATACAGGCCTGTACATAATACCGTGATGACATATGCTTCAACATTTTCCCAATGAAAATAGGGACATCCAAAGGAAAAGGGACACGGGTGGCGCTGTGGGTTAAACCACAGAGCCTAGGACTTGCCGATCAGAAGGTCGGCGGTTCGCATCCGCACAACAGGGTGAGCTCCCGTTGCTCGGTCCCTGCTCCTGCCAACCTAGCAGTTCGAAAGCACGTCAAAGTGCAAGTAGATAAATAGGTACCGCTCCGGCGGGAAGTAAACAGCATTTCTGTGCGTTGCTCTGGTTCGCCAGAAATGGCTTAGTCATGCTGGCCACATGACCCGGAAGCAGTACGCCGGCTCCCTCGGCCAATAAAGCGAGATGAGTGCCGCAACCCCAGAGTCGGCCACTACTGGACCTAATGGTCAGGGGTCCCCTTACCTTTTAATGTGGGGCGGGGGGGGAGAGCTGGGAGAATAATATAGACAGGAGTGCCTGGCGTGCTCTGGTCCATGGGGTCATGAAGAGTCGGACACGACTAAACAACTAAACAACAACAACAACAACCTCAGGTTAAATACTTAATTCATTCCGGAGGTCCGTACTTAAGCTGAAACTGTTCTTAACCTGAAGCACCACTTTAGCTAATGGGGCCTCCTGCTGCCGCCACGCCGCCGGAGCACAATTTCTGTTCTCATCCTGAAGCAAAGTTCTTAACCTGAAGCACTATTTCTGGGTTAGTGGAGTCTGTAACCTGAAGCGTATGTAACCTGAGGTACCACTGTACGTTAATATTTCATGTAACATGCAACGTATTGAAAAACGAAAACCCCATAAGCAGTAACCAATAACATTAGTGAAACTCAAAGACTAGACAAAGCAATATTCCAACCCACAAAACCTCAACCCCTTTGCGAGTCCAAAAACCAAATCACTTCGACCCAACAATTCCCACCCCCCTTAACCTTCCCACCCCACCCAGAAGTCTGGCGTCAGGCTAGCTGCCGCAGATCAGCAGTGGGTGGGCCAAGGGTCCATGCCCCTCAGCTGTCCCGTTATAAACGGGACATCCCAGATTTACAGAAGCCATCCCGGCTTCTGATTGGATCCCAGAACGTCCCAGTTTTTGTTTTTGTGACTGTGTGGAACCCATTTCAGCTACTGATTGATTGATTGTGTGTGTGACTGCAGTACATTGTTTATTGCTTTCTTTTTATGGACCCATGGTCTCGTTAGATAGTTAAGTTCATTAAATTGCTGTTTTGGGGTTGTTTTTAAAAGTCTGGAACAGATTGATCCGTTTTGCATTACTTTATATGGGAAAGCGTGCCTTGGTTTTGGAACGCTTTGGTTTTGGAACGGACTTCCGGAACGGATTAAGTTTGAGAACCAAGGTCCACTGTACTTATTCTTCAAAATAAAATGAGGACGATCCTCAGCCTCTACGTGGGTCGCAGAACGTGTAAAGTTTGTGGGAAATTGGGGCTCCGGAGTTATTTTCTCTACAAGCGAAGATGAAAGCGTTTGAGACTACTTTTTTGTCTGGGAAAAACTCCGACTATGGGGAACACCTTGATTGAGGTTTAAGAAAAGGATGTCTGGTGTGGAGGAAGGGCACTGAGTGAGAATTCCTCTCTCTCTCATCAAACCAGATGAAACTCAGTTCAGGAGAGTCAGGCAAGATAAGCGAAAGGGGGGGGGGGAGAAAGCCTTCTTCACACAATGCATAATTAACGTGGAATTTGTTTCAACAAGGCGTGGCGATGGAAAACAGGCTCGGATGCCTTATGAAAGTGGATCAGACAATTCAGGGAGGTGGAGAGAGATGGAGGGTGCTAGGAAAACTCAGCAGAGCTTCCATGTGCAGGGGCAGACTACCAGATTGCTGAGAGGGGTGGGCATGCACAGGAGAGGCAAATTGTGTCTCCTGCTTTTGTGGGCTTTCCCAGAGGAGCCTGGTCTCCTCTCAGCACTCATCGGCCAGTGTTCGCTGTTAGTAAGAAGGATATTATCCGTAGGTAGCACAGGTGGCGCTGTGGGTTAAACCACAGAGCCCAGGACTTGCCAATCAGAAGGTTGGCAGTTCGAATCCCCGCGACGGGGTGAGCTCCCGTTGCTCAGTTCCTGCTCCTGCTAACCTAGCAGTTCAAAAGCACGTCAAAGTGCAAGTAGATAAATAGGTACCACTCCGGTGGGAAGGTAAACGGTGTTTCTGTGCTTCTCTGGTTCGCCAGAAGCGGCTTAGTCATGCTGGCCACATGACCCAGAAGCTGTGCGCCGGCTCCCTCGGCCAATAAAGCGAGATGAGCGCTGCAACCCCAGAGTCGGTCACGACTGGATCTAATGGTCAGGGTCCCTTTACCTTTACCTTTTTAGCTCATTTAGAAGAGCATGAGACTCTTGATCTCAGGGTTGTGGGTTCGAGTTCGACATTGGGCAAAAGATTCTTGTATGGCAGAGGGTTAGACTAGATGACTCTCTACAATTCTACGAACTTACAATTCTACTTACAATTCTTCGAACTTGTTACTTTTCAAACCCCTACCCCCTGCCGTGGATCAGCAGAGCTATCTAAAATCCCACCCACCCAGGCCTTGTATTTTGGGGTGGGTGGGGGTGTTGAATAAAAGGAACATATCAACACAGCTAGTTCCCTTTGGTGGCTGTCAATTACATCCCCCAAGAATTTTCAAAAGCATTTGCTTCAAATGAGACCTTTTTTAATATATTTAAAAAAAACACCCCAGAATGCACATTATTTTTCATAATGCATGTTATCATAACTTTGAACAGTTTTTGACGCCTCAGCCAGCCGTTCCCGAACGCTAAATTATTCAGACCTTCAAAATTCATTAGCACAGCGACAAGGTTGCGAGATTCTGTTCGCAGGTAAGTGAGGCGCCGCTTGTTGCGGTGGGTGGAAGGGAAGAGACGAGGCGCTTTGCCACTAATTCGGGTTTTTAAAATTAGGTAAGATTTCAGGGCAGGGTGAGGAGAGAGGGTGTGTGCATTTCCCCCCATCTGATGATAATTTCCAGGGGGAAAGAGAGGGGTGTTTTTCCTCTCTCTGATGATAATTTCCAAGGAAAGGCCAAACAGAATGATCGTGGGGAGCAGTAGCTCCCCCCGTGAAGAAAGCTTACAAAATATGTGGCTTTTAAAAAGGTCGTCTCAGCAACATCAGTATTTTGCAAGAGAGATGTCAAGCACGTGCCTGGAAATTTAGGTTTGTGCAATTAAAGTGGATTAATGTTTGCAGCCGGCCCAGCACAACAAATCCACTTTTAAAAAACAACAACACTTTTTGTGGTTAGGGAAGGTTAGGAAAGAACCTGAGACGCAAGCAAAATTGGATGAAGTCTCGCGGTCTTATGCCCTCCCTGCAAACAAATCAGAACAAATCCTCAACAAAAAGATCAGGCCACATTCACTCCATATATTTAAAGCACTATCATACCACTTTAAACAGTTTCTCACCAACGTTTCCCAGAAACTGTAGTTTGTTAAGGGTGTTGCAAGTTGTGAGGAGATGCAATTCTCAGAATTCCCCTGGGAATAATAATAATAATAATAATAATAATAATAATAATAATAATAATATATTTTTATTTATCTCCCACCTGTCCCCAGCCGAAGCCGGGCTCAGGGCGGCTAACAACAATAAAATACAGTGGTGCCCCGCAAGACGAATGCCTTGCAAGACGGAAAACTCGCTAGACGAAAGAGTTTTCCGTTTTGGAGGTGCTTCGCAAAATGAATTTCCTATGGGCTTGCTTCACAAGACGACAATGTCTTGCGAGTTCCTGCGGGGGGGGGTTTCCTTCCCCCCCTTTTTCTAAGCCGCTAAGCCGCTTATCAGCTGATCCGATCAGCAGATAAGCCACTAAAAGCCGCTAATAGCGCTAATCCGCTAATCCGTCAATGGGCTTGCTTCGCAAGACGAAAAAACCGCTAGACGAAGAGAATCACAGAACGGATTCTTTTCGTCTTGCGAGGCACCACTGTAATACAACATTTTAAAATCATTTCATTATAAAATTAATTCAAATCAATTTGATGGCAACCATTGGGCTAGAGTTCTGTGAAGATTGCCAAAGGAGGGAGTCAGGCTGTGCCCTGACCAAAGGCCTGGTGGAACAGCTCTGTCTTGCAGGCCCTGCGGAAAGAGGTCAAGTCCCCTGGGAAGAGACATTGATTGTTAAATCACTCTGGGAATTGTAGCTTTGGGAGGTGAACAGGGGGGTCTCCAACAGGTCTCTGCACCCTCAACAAACTACAGTTCTCAAGATTCTTTGGGAGAAACCATGACTGCTAAGGGTGCGGAGACTTGTTAGAAGATCCTTATTCAACCCCCCCCCCCCAAAATATACAGTTCCCAAAGGGGTTTAACAAACAAGCCCTCTTCTCAGGCAACTCTGAAAAGTGTTAACTCTGTGAGGGGAACAGGGACCACCTAGTACATAACTCTCAGCAACTATATCAAATTGCAGCTCCCAGAATCCTTTGGGGGAAGCCATGATGGTTTAATGTGCTCTCACACCAGACGCTCAAAGCATAATCCACCCACCCTCAAAAAGAATTATGGAAACTGTAGTTTGTTATAGGTGCAGGGAATTATAGCTTTGTGGGGGGCGAACTACAGTTCCCACGATCATTTGAGGGGACAGTGGCAAAGCGCAAATTTCAAAGGGTGGCTGTGTTTGTTGATTCAGAAAGTCCAAATCAAAAAAAGCCTACCTCTAAATGCAAACTGAATCTAATTTATCCCTCACCTCAGCTGACCACTGTTGGAAACTGGATCCTGGGTTAGGTGGAACATTTGGTCCTATATATCCAGGCAACCTGTTTGCTGTTGTGCCAGGCAAATTAAAGCTTGGCTTGCGACGCCAGTATACAAATTTGGCACAGGGTGTACGCAACATGAAGCGAAAAGGCGCTGTGTGCCTATGAAACAGGCGCAGGTGGGAGAGAAAGGAATGTCCTTTGATCCTACCTTTGTTCCCAGAGGCCCTTTGAGTTCCTTGCCAAAACTTCACTTTTAACTTCCCACTGCTGGGATCACCGCAGGGAATTATTCTCATGTTCCATGGAAGGTAGAACTGTCACGATGAGACCTACACGGCAGGGCTGCTAGTAAGATCTTTGAAAGATTCAGGGTCACAAGACCAGGGCACAAATTTGCAAAACATTTAAAGATGCTAATCTCTCTCTCTCTCTCTCTTTAAATATAAATAATATAAATAATATAAATATATAGTGTGTGTAGGTAGGTAGGTAGGTAGGTAGGTAGGTATACCTACATTTTAGAGGGAAATTTGTCTGTCTTGGTGAATCTGGGAATCTCTTAAAATACCATCACCAAATTTTGCATGGTATTTCCTGAGATCAAGGTGCAACTTTTTGTCTACTTTTGATGCAAACGGACGCTGTTTTGAATCAATACGGTCGACTGAATCTTTCAAACTGGACTGATTTTAACCCTTGATTTCAAAACTGCACTGATTCCCCCCTGCCTCCCCCCCCCCAGCCCTGTTTCTTAGAATTCCCAAGCCATGGTGAGTACAGTGGTACCTCGGGTTAAGTACTTAATTCGTTCCGGAGGTCCGTACTTAACCTGAAACTGTTCTTAACCTGAAGCACCACTTTAGCTAATGGGGCCTCCTGTTGCTGCCGCACCGCCAGAGCACGATTTCTGTTCTCATCCTGAAGCAAAGTTCTTAACCTGAAGCACTATTTCTGGGTTAGCGGAGTCTGTAAACTGAAGAGTCTGTAACTCGAGGTACCACTGTATGTGGCTGCTAGTTCTATATACAGAATACAGAATGTGTGTGTTGTGTGTCTGTATTATATTTATCCTGGGATGTGTGGGGTGTTAGGGGAAGGGTAGCACTGGGGTGTGTGTGTGTGTGTGTGTGTGTGTGTGCGCACACCACGGAGTTTTATGCTCCAAAGCTAAGCCTTTAGGAACATTGCAATCAAACGGTGCTTCCTTTTCAAGAGAACAGGGTGAAAGTTCTTTCACAGACAATGGAACTCCTAAGGAAACTTCAGTCACTCTGAAATAAGATATTGGAGCGCTCCAAATCATTTGCCCATGAACATGCACGGGTAAATTAGTAGATCTGGCTCATAGGCCACACATGGAGCTCTGCCTGCATCACAGCAATGCCTCCCTAGTTGCGATTATTGCATAATTATAAGGTTATTGCGCAGCCTTAGAAGGCTGTATAATCTTCGAAGGGGGTGTCGCTGAAGGGACCCCGTTTTTATGAATTTGCCACTACACAACTGGGCACAAAGGCAGCGACATCTTTTCCCTAGCAGCTGGCATTTGGAGGTAGACTCCCTCAGGGCATGGAGGTTCTACTTAACTAGCACAACTTATTAGCTTTGCGGTGTGTGGCGACAATTAAGAAAAAGAAAAAAAAACTGCCAATGGGGAACACACCTTTGATGATAATATTAATCTGCAGCAAGATTATGAGTGGTGGAGAAAGTGAGTGGGAATATTTTCCCTTACCTCATTTTACAAACAGCAGGGAACACCCATCCCTAAAGAGAGGCTGCAGGTTTAAGATCACAGTGTAGAAAAGAGAATCGATTGCCCTTGATTATGGAGGGTGTATTATGCGCTTTTATATAAGGGGGAGATGCAGCATGTGGGGTTGGTAGCCAGCTAGGCCCTACTCAGAGTAGACCTGTTGACATTCACGGACCTAAGCTAGTTGTTTCCATTCATTCTGATGGTCTTACTCTGAGTAGAACTGGCAAAAGCTAGAAGTCTTTATTCCCGAAACCAATAGCTTTGCCTGCAAAGGTCCACTGGCCTGATCCTGGAGTCCTCCTCAGGGAAAGGGCTTTTAATAATAATAATAATAATAATAATAATAATAATAATAATAATAATAATTTTATTTATATCCCGCCCTCCCCAGCCAAAGCCGGGCTCAGGGCAGCTAACAACAATCAAATAATCAAACAGTAAAATAGTTACACAATCTAAAAATAGTTCATTATAAAAATTAATTAATTAATTAATTAATCCTCACAAAAACAAGGGCAGTTTAATCTGTCTGCAAGGACAGATTCCCCTCTTTCCATAGTGCTGCAACAGCTTTCGTCTGCCGAAAGCTTAAGAAATAGTTGCGTCATTATGTGCTTCAGTCTCCTCCAGCGTTGCCCAATTAACTCCAAAGCATTTCACAGCCCGGAAGCAATCTGCTGAGGCTAGGCTGGTGGTTCTGTTGTCGAGCTGCAAGAGCAGAAAACTGATATGGATACCGACTGCATGTGTGCTGAGGCGAAGAGGCGAAGAGAAGTAAAATCAGGATGCTTGGGTCCATGCCAGACTCTGATCACAGCCACATCTTGATTTAAAGCAACATCATACCACATTTGAATCCCCGCGACGGGGTGAGCTCTCATTGCTCGGTCCCTGCTCCTGCCAACCTAGCAGTTTGAAAGCACGTCAAAAGTGCAAGTAGATAAATAGGTACCGCTCTGGTGGGAAGGTAAACGTTTCCGTGCGCTGCTCTGGTTCGCCACAAGCGGCTTAGTCATGGTGGCCACATGACCCGGAAGCTGTATGCCGGCTCCCTCGGCCAGTAAAGCGAGATGAGCGCCGCAACCCCAGAGTCGGCCACGACTGGACCTAATGGTCAGGGGTCCCTTTACCTTTACATACCACATTTAAAGTGCCATCATACCACTTTTTTAAAAAAGGCATCGTTTCTCCCCAAAGTCGCCTGGGAACTGTAGTTTGAGGGCGCTGAGAGTTGTTAGGAGAGCCCCCTATTCCCCTTGGAAAGCTACAATTCCCAGAGCTCCCTGAAAAAGGGATTGATTTGTACGCCTCTCTGAGAATTGTAGCTCTGTGAGGGGGAGTTCTCAGCTCCCTCAAGAAACTACAGTTCCCGGGGGGGGGGGAGGCACAACTGTTTTAAACTAGCACAATATTGCTTTAAACATATAGTGCAGATGAGGGCCTAAGCCCACACTCCATTGGAATGAATGGGTCTAACTTAGGTCCTGCCCATTATTACGAATGGGTTTCCTCAGAGAAGCGCAGACACTTGTACTCTTTGACAACAAACAACCCTGGCTTGTCTCCAGCTAGATTCTACTAAAAACAGACCTATTAAAACGTACGGACCTAAGTAAGCCATGTTGTTTCACTTCAAGGGGGTCTACTCTGAGCAGCAAAACAGTCAGCCGCTCTTCCCAGGGCATTCTGGGAATCCTTCTCTTTGCTTTGAGAAAGAAAACAGCAACAACATGAGGGCTGAAGGAGAAAGCAAACACACATATTTATAAAGATGTGTGCAGTCGGGAGGGCGCTGCCCATGCAAACTACACCCCAGGAAGTTTAGCTTTTACCAAATATATAATTAGCTTGTGGTACTCCAGGCCGCGGGGTTATTCAGAGGGTAAAAACATATGGGTTGTGTTTTTGTTTTTAAACGGGAAGGGAAAAGTGGCGACAGCGAGGAGCAGATGGACGGATGGAAGAGTCTGGCAAGGTCATTTCAGGCCACAAGCTTTGATTGATACAGTGGTACCTCGGTTGAAGAATAGCCCTGTTTACGAACTATTTGGTTTACGAACTCCACAAAACCGGAAATAGAGTCCCGGTTTGCGAACTTTACCAGCAGTGACAAACCTAGACAGCATCTTAAAAAGCAGAGACAACACCTTGCCAACAAAGGCCCATATAGTTAAAGCTACGGTTTTCCCAGTACAGTTGTACCTCGGGTTAAGTACTTAATTCGTTCCGGAGGTCCGTTCTTAACTTGAAACTGTTCTTAACCTGAGGCAATATTTTAGGTAATGGGGCCTCCTGCTGCTGCCGCGCCACCGGAGCACGATTTCTGTTCTCATCCTGAAGCAAAGTTCTTAACCTGAAGCACTATTTCTGGGTTAGCGGAGTCTGTAACCTGAAGTGTATGTAACCTGAGGTACCACTGTAGTGATGTATGGAAGTGAGAGCTGGACTATAAAGAAGGCTGATGGCCAAATAATTGATGCTTTTGAATTATGGTGCTGGAGGAGACTCTTGAGAGTCCCATGGACTGCAAGAAGATCAAACCTATTCATTCTTAAGGAAATCAGCCCTGAGTGCTCACTGGAAGGACAGATCCTGAAGCCGAGGCTCCAATATTTTGGCCACCTCGTGAGAAGAGAATACTCCCTGGAAAAGACCCTGATGCTGGGAAAGATGGAGGGCACAAGGAGAAGGGGACGACAGAGGACGAGATGGTGGGACAGTGTTCTCGAAGCTAGCAGCATGAGTTTGACCAAACTGCGGGAAGCAGTGGAAGACAGGAGAGCCTGGCGTGCTCTGGTCCAGGGGGTCACGAAGAGTCGAACATGACTAAATGACTAAACAACAACAACAACGAACAGAAACCAAACTGTGGAAGGGCACCAGCAGTGGGAGGCCTCATTAGGGAAAGCGCACCTCGGTTTAAGAACGGACTTCCAGAATGGATTAAGTTCGTAAACCGAGTTACCACTGTAGATTAATCAATGGAAGCTTTTTCATTGGTTTTGAACCAGGGCCATTTTTTGGCCCGTCTGGATTGATTAACCTGAGCTTTAGGCCCCGTCTAATTTTTTTTTGGGGGGGGGGGCTCTAGTGACTTGCGTTCCCCATGGGGAACTTTCTAGAGCGGCTGATCCCAGCAGGACTCGCTGTCGGCAATGACAGTGAGTCCCGCTTGCAAAGGAAACTCCAGTAGCTGCCTTTAAGCTCCCATTGTTCCTTCATACTTACCAGCTCCACACCTGACATCGCAGATTATGTCAGGTGTGGGGAAAGTGGGGGCGAACCGAAAAAAAACAGCCCCACAGGCTTCATAGGGATCCAGTGGACCAGAGGCAACCAGCCCCTGTCTGCTACATCTCCCTGAGAACAAGAGTATATCTCCAAAAACAACTCTTTGGCCATGTTGTTGTTGTTTAGTCATTTAGTCGTGTCCGACTCTTCGTGACCCCTTGGACTAGAGCACGCCAGGCACTCCTTTCTTCCACTGCTTCCTGCAGTTTGGTCAAACTCATGCTGGTAGCTTCGAGAACACTGTCCAACCATCTCGTCCTCTGTCGTCCCCTTCTCCTTGTGCCCTCCATCTTTCCCAGCATCAGGGTCTTTTCCAGGGAGTCTTCTCTTCTCATGAGGTGGCCACAGTATTGGAGCCTCAGCTTCAGGATCTGTCCTTCCAGTGAGCACTCAGGGCTGATTTCCTTAAGAATGGAGAGGTTTGATCTTCTTGCAGTCCATGGGACTCTCCAGAGTCTCCTCCAGCAGCATCATTCAAAAGCATCCATTCTTCGGCCATCAGCCTTCTTGATGGTCCAGCTCTCACTTCCATACATCACTACTGGGAAAACCATAGCTTGAACTATACGGACCTTTGTCGGCAAGCTGATGTCTCTGCTTTTTAAGCTGCTGTCTAGGTTTGTCATTGCTTTTCTCCCAAGAAGCAGGCGTATTTTAATTTCGTGACTGCTGTTACCATCTGCAGTGATCATGGAAAGAAAGTGAAATCTCTCACTGCCTCCATTTCTTTCCCTTCCTTGGCCATATCCACTTTAAAAAAGCTAAGATACCACTTATGGCTTCTCTCTCCCCCACCCCAATAATTCTGGGAATGGCAGTTTTCTAAAAGAGCTGAGAATTTTTAGGAGAACCCTGCCCCCCAGAGCTAAAATTCCCACAATGGCCTAACAATCAACCCCTTCCCAATTTGCGAATTGCAGCTCCTTCAGTGGAATAGAAGGGGTCTCCTAACATCTCTTAGAGCCCTTTCATATGAAGTGGCCTTTAGGGTGCAATCCAATTCATACTTACCTGGGAGGGAGAATCTGTCCATTTCATTTTCTCTCAGCTTCTCATGTCTCCAAGCTTCAATTCATTTCCTCACATCTCCAAAGCACTTTGCAATTTATTTATTTATTTTTTAAAAGGTCCTCACCAGTATTTTAGTTTGGGATTCTCCTAAAGGCGCACATTTTTGGAAACAAGTCTGTCTAACAGACACATTTTTTGCAAAAGGCATTCCCCCAAATATAAAGCGTTTTTGGTATGTTAGCGTTGCTAATGGATATTGTACCCTCTCTACCTTGTGAGATTCACTTCTGTACACATTACTAGGCTACAAAACGGCCTTGCAAAATTCAGAGCATTGCAGATTTCATCAGACAACTCTGAGTTTTGGTTCGTGCATTGATTTAGAAAGTGCAGATTAGATAAGTTTGTCCGGAACCCAATTTCTTTCCCATCCCTACTTGGGAGCGGATATCATTCAACCCATTGGGCCTTACTTCTGAGTAAATGCACGTATCATGGCATTGTGGGTCCAGGAATGCTTATTCCATAAAGAAGCTTATTTGTTTCTAAGGGATCACAGGGTTTTTTTAACATCTGTGCTGAGGTTTGGGCTACATTCACCATTCCCTCTATATCTGGGGTTTCATGGTTAGCGCTTTTCCATATGTAGCCAAAATGGCACTGTCCGGGCAAGGTTGGAGGAAGGTTCCCAGAAACACAGCAAATATTCCCCCTTCCCCAACATTAAGGAGGGGACAGAAACCCCAAAACAGCCCAGTGAGGAATGAGGAATGCTCACAGACTGCTGGAAATTGGGGTGGAGAGGGGAAAAAGTAGGGCGGAATGGAGTATCGTAGAGAAGGGCAGGACTGACTGGCCGGCACCTGCACTGCAACGTTTGGTTGCAGATCCCGCTCGCATTCACTAAACAGAACGGCTGAATGGATGGATTGGACCGTCCATAAGCGAAAGATAAAACAGCCTAAGTGTTTTAGAATGGGTCAACAAAAAAACGAGACAGAGAATCGATCTGTCCTTCTATCGCATCAAAGCCATTTCTGCCACGAACTGGGAGTGGACGGCAGCGGGCTAATTTTGCCTCCCCTGCCCTCTCCCAGTCGCCCCAATTCCTGACGGCTTCTCCACCAAGCATCTTGTAATGAGCAGTGTGAAGAGACAGGATGCCAGACTGGAAAGACCAGAGGACAAGCCCTGGCTGGAAGTGACTCTACCTTGCGACTATGCCGCTGCGTGACTCGAACGCAGAACCTGTCAGGCTCAACCTCAATGGCCCTAAGCTCAGGCAAGTCACTTTCTCTCTGCCTATTTCTCAACTGTCAAACGGGGATCACAGCATACCTAAGCCTGGAATGCTGTTTGCTGTCATCCGGGTGTCGTTCAAAAGCTCGTGTGTGTTAATTTCATATAAGTTGCTTACATATTGCAGTGAAGGCTTCCCATTTTACAAAGCTAGGTGCTATCTATTAAGGCAGCCTCTGAGGATGTAGAGAGTGGTTTTCTCATCCCAAATCGCCCATACACTTTGAGTAAGAGGATCGAAAGATGAGATCTTGTGTCAAGTCTATGGCCTAACACAGGCATAGGCAAACTCAGCCCTCCAGCTGTTTTGGGACTACAACTCCCATCATCCCTAGCTAACAGGACCAGTGGTCAGGGATGATGGGAGTTGTAGTCCCAAAACATCTGGAGGGCCGAGTTTGCCTATGCCTGGCCTAACACCTGCTCCAGCAGTCGGGGTAATCATATAATAAAAGTCCATTTTAATATTGCTGATTACCTTGGAATATTACGATGATGAGCTAAGGCATATAATATCTATGCACAGTAAGTTTTATTTTTGAAACTACAGTATTAAAATATTACCAGAATGACTACAGCGCAAGGAATCCTGGTTACATAATAAATGCGTATGATAAAGGAAACTTGTGACTTCAAGTCATTTTTGTGGACAGATGGGTTTTATTTTGCTGCTGGTAAACAGCAGACACCTGACTGGCTCTTTGTCTTTCCTTTCTCTATACTTTTTTGACGCAGCTGTTATGTGCTCATAATTTATTTTCCAGCTCCAATATCGAGCGCAGTCGATTCGCAATCTCCATTGCTTAACGTAGCCGATCCTAGCAGCCGTCTTCAAAATGGGATCTTGATGATTATTTGGTACATCTTTCATACAGTGTAATAGAAATATTGACGGGCCTAAAGATAATTCTAGTCCAGGGAACACCACTTTATGCCCAAAATAATCTGGACAGTTAAAGACTGTAGGCTCCTTGCAGGTAGGGACCTGCGGCCTGGGTGTTACTGTGTACACTGAATATGCTGCATTGAATCAAAGGGCCATAGCTCAGGGGTTCCTGATTCAAGATCCCGGGTTCAATATCCAGTTAGGGCTGGGAAAGTATCCTGTTTGAAATCCTAGAGAACCACTGCCAGTCAGTACAAGCATTATTGAGGTAGATGGACCAATAATCTGATTCTGTATAAGGAAGCCTTCTAGGTTCCTATGTATATACAGTTGTTGTTGTTGTTGTTTAGTCGTTTAGTTGTGTCCGCCTCTTCGTGACCCCATGGACCAGAGCACGCCAGGCACTCCTGTCTTCCACTGCCTCCCGCAGTTTGGTCAAACTCATGCTGGTAGCTTCGAGAACACTGTCCCACCATCTCATCCTCTGTCATCCCCTTCTCCTTGTGCCCTCCATCTTTCCTAACATCTGTCTCTTTTATGATATATAATGAACTGGAAAAGATGTTTAAAATAGCATTTGTAAAAAAATCCCCCAAAACCAGAAGCTCACCTTTTGGGAATTACTGAGGCAGAACTACCCATACTGTATAAAAAATTATTCATGTGTGTGATTACAAGAATGTTTTTTGTCCAAAAATGGAAAGAAGACATCCCAACGAAAGAAGAATGAATACAAAAATGTATGGAATATGCGTAATGGCAAAACTTACCGGAAAAAATAAGAATTCAAGGTAACAAACTTTTTTATTAAAAAAATGGAAATGGTTTATTGAAATATTTACAAACAAACTGCAAACAGATAAGAACATTGGCAGGATTATTGTAATACATATTTAGTATATATTTAAAGTAGATAAATAAATGAATGAATAAATAAGCTAAGTTAATTTGGAATATGCAGGAAATATAAAAAAATTAATTGGAGGAACCGCAGAAAGAGGAAGAAAGTCAAGTTCTGAAATGTTAGAATGATTGTAAAACTATTGTAATGTATATATATAACTGAAAAACATAAATAAAAATTATAAATATCAATAACAAGCAAAATGGGTTGGTGTAATTGTAAAGCTTTATAATTCCAAATGTGAACACTCACAGAATGACCATTAGTTCCCCTGCCGCCTTCATTATACACCTTTAGGCGCCAGGCGAAAAGATTCCTTTTCAGCCGATGCCCTTTTAAATGAGTTGTTAGGAGGGGGGGGGGTTATTGGCTGGTTGGTGTCCTTATTTTTACTATGTCTTTTGCAGCTTTTATATTGTAATTTTATGTAGAGTTGGAAGGGACCTTCAGAGGTCCTTTAGTCCAACCCCCTGAAATGCAGGAATCTTTTGCCCGAGGTGGGGCTCGACCCCCCAAAACCCTGAGATTATTAATCTCATGCTCTGCCAACTGAGCTAGCAAGCTACAGTTCCCAGGAGACTTTGGGAGAAGGCACGGCTGCTTAAAGTGATAGTCGTGCTTTAAATGCATAGTACAGACGGGGCATTAGCTGGGTGCAACTTGGAACATGTTGAACAACCCACTAACACAACATAAATACTGCTTTTTTATTGTTATAATTATAGCGACTTGTTTAGGGTCCCTCTGGAAATGTTCTATTTACATCTCTCTCACATACACACACCCTCATCCCACGCAATCTAACTGTTTGGGTGCATCTGCCGAAGAATAATGACTCAGAAAGACGAACAATTAACTTTCCTTCTCCTTTTTCTCCGTTGTTATTGTGTTTGGTTGTGTTCCGTATCGATCTGTTGTCTTAGGCTGCTTAACGCTTTGTTCAAGCCAATTGTCTCGCTTGCTAAAACTCTTAATACTGCGTGTTTGTTTAAGGGGAGGCAGGAGAAAAGGAACAGCAGGATGGAGCCTTGATGACAAAGTCCCAGTACCAATTAATTCCTCCAGAAGCCCCACCACCTATTTCTCCCCCCACCCACCCACCCATTTTTAAAACCCCATGGGCAGGAAAATGAAACAGATTTTGAGGGTAGGCCTTGCAACCAGCTAAGCTCTACCTTTAAGCCCCAGAAACACTTGTCCCTTTCTTGGGCTCCATGATCCCTGCAGATGGTGACAGCAGCCACGAAATTAAAAGACGCTTGCTTCTTGGGAGAAAAGCAACGACAAACCTAGACAGCATCTTAAAAAGCAGAGACATCACCTTGCCGACAAAGGTCCGTATAGTTCAAGCTATGGTTTTCCCAGCAGTGATGTATGGAAGTGAGAGCTGGACCATAAAGGCGGCTGATCGCCGAAGAATGGATGCTTTTGAATTATGGTGCTGGAGGAGACTCTTGAGAGTCCCATGGACTGCAAGAAGATCAAACCTCTCCATTCTGAAGGAAATCAGCCCTGAGTGCTCACTGGAAGGACAGATCCTGAAGCTGAGGCTCCAAGACTTTGGCCACCTCACGAGAAGAGAAGACTCCCTGGAAAAGACCCTGATGTTGGGAAAGATGGAGGGCAGAAGGAGAAGGGGAGGACAGAGGACGAGATGGTTGGACAGTGTTCTTGAAGCTACCAGCATGGGTTTGACCAAACTGCGGGAGGCAGTGGAAGACAGGAATGCCTGGCGTGCTCTGGTCCAGGGGGTGACAAAGAGTCGGACATGACTAAACGACAACAAGAAGGAAACAGATGCTGGGGCTGAACCCTAGAACCCATTGTTTAAGCCCCAGCACCCCTCCCCACCCATTTTACACAAAAGAAAACAGATTCAAGGGCTAAGCTCCATCACCCACTACTACTGCGTCACAGCCCCAGTACCTCTTTCCTCCTTTTCAAAAAAGAAAACAAGGGCAGATGTTGAATCCTGGAGCCCATTATGCCCTTGTTTGAACCCCAGCGCCTATCCTGACCTCCCCTCCCTTTCTTTTAACCCTATAGAAAAAAATAGGTGCTGGGCCTTGGAAGCCATTACGTCCTTGTTTGAGCCCCAGCGCCTCTTTCCCCTGCCCCTTAAGCAGGGGGTGGGGGAGCTTTTCCATCCTGAGGGCCACATTCCTTTCTCGGCAGCCTTCCAGGGGCCACATGCTACTGGTGGGCGGGGCCAGTGGCAAAAGCGGGTGGAGTTTCTACACACTTTTGCACACGGCTCTGTTCTCCATCCCCGGACCTCCTTGGTATTCCTTCTCTTTGAGTTGCCTTGCCTCTTCCCTGCTGCTTTATAATCCAACAGGAACAAGAAAATAGGTACGGGAGCTGAGCCCCAGAGCCTATTACCACATGTTTGAGCCCTGGCACCTCTCCCGCTTTTGTTCCCCACGCAGTAAGAAAAAAGAAAATAGGCACCGTATTTTCTTAGCCCCAGAAGCTAAAATTACCCCCATGTTTGAGTGCCAGAACCTCCCCCCTTGCTATTTGAACCCAACAACAACAAAAAGGAAATAGGTGCTGTTGTTGAACCCTGCAACATATCCCCCTTTCCTCTTGTTTGGGCCCCTAACCTCTCCTCTTCCTTTTAAAAATCCAGTAAGGAAATAAAAATAAAATAGGTGCAGGGGCCGAGTCCTGGGGCCCATTTCCCTCTGTGTGTGAGCCCTGGAACCCCCTCTCCCTTTCAAAACCCAATTGAGGGGGGAGAAATAAAGAAAAAAGGTGCAGGGACTGAGCCCTGGAGCCCATTCCCCTCCATGTGTGAGCCCCGGAACCTTTCCTCTTCCTTCTAAATATCCAGTAAGGAAATAAAAATAAAATAGGAGAAGGGGAGGACAGAGGACGAGATGGTTGGACAGTGTTCTTGAAGCTACCAGCATGGGTTTGACCAAACTGGCTGAGTCCTGGGGCCCATTTCCCTCCCTGTGTGAGCCCCAGAACCTCTATCTCTCTCCCTTTCAAAACCCAGTAGAGTGGGGAGAAATAAAGAAAATAGGTGCAGGGACTAAACCCTGGAGCCTATTTCCCTCCATGTATGAGCCCCAGAACCTTCCTCTCTCTTTCAAAACCCAATGGGGGGGGGGGAGAAAATAGGTGCAGGGGCTGAGTCCTGGGGCCCATTCCTCTCCCTGTGTGAGCCCCAGAACCTCTATCTCTCTCCCTTTCAAAACCCAAAAGAGGGGGGAGAAATAAAGAAAAAAGGTGCAGGGGCTGAGATCCCTTCCCAAACCATTCACGAGCCCCTTTGCTTGAGCCCCGGCACCTATCCTTCCTCGCTCTTTAGGGAAGCCTTGAACGCCGCGCCTTTCGCCGGGTCCGCCCCGTCCGAGGCGGAGCCGCAGCCGCGCGGCTGCCGGGGCCGCTTTGGCGGCGGGGCGGAGCGGGAGGCGGGTCCGGGCGAGGAGGATCCGGCCGAGGCGGGAAGGAGGGCGGCCGGCCGCCCCATCGCGGGGGGTTTGCCCGGGAGGGAGGGAGGCAGGCAGCCAGCTCTTCCCCGCAGGGCTTTCCCCGGGGATCGATCTCGCACGGAGCCTCGGCGATGGGTCCGGTGGGGCTGCAGCTGCTCTCGGGGGCCTGCCTGCTCTTCTCCCTGGGCATGTTCGGGACTGGCCTGTGAGCGCATTTTTGGGTTGGGGGCATTGGTTGTGGGGAAGGGGCAAGCCACGTCAAGGCCTGGGGTGGGGGGTTCTGGTTGGGTCAGGGATGTGGGGCTGTAGCAGGTGGGGAGGTGGGTCTCCTGCCCTTCTTCCCCAGCAGGTGCCAGGCTCTGCCCCCGAGATAGACACGTGGGGCTCACAGAGCCCCCCCCCAGCGAAATACCGCCCTGTGCACGTGTGAATGCGACGTGGCTTAGAGTGTAACACGTATCGCGGTGGGGCAGCGCTCCAGCGACGTGTCTGTGGGTGAGAGGTGCTGACAATAACAGTTTTATGGGGCGGACCTACCAGGAAGTGGGTTGCTATGGAGCAGGATATATGGGCAAGAGGCTCTGTTTCAGGTCTTTATTATTCTAGGTGTTTTCTCCCGCTCCCAACGACTTTTTGGTTCAGTGCCACACTTATAGTTTATGTGAGTTAAGGCATGGGGTGTGTTTTGATGTGGGGCAGGCAGAACCAAGGATGGTGTGGGGAACACAGACTACATACACAGTTAGAGCACACAGACACCCCCCCAATAATCCTGGGAACTGTAGTTTGCTCAGGGTGCTGGGAATTGTAGCGCCGTGAGAAGAAACTACGTTTCCCAGAATCCTTTGGTGCAAGCGGGCGTGCTTTAAATATGAATACAAAAATGGGGCCAGCTGGCACAGAGCTGGGTATGTGAGTGGGGGAAACGAGCGTGGATGGATCCAATGTTGGGGTGAAGAGATGTGGGGCAGAGCGGTGGGACGGGTGATGGAGCTATGGGCACACAGGCGCCCGGTTGTAATCAAATGGGGAACTACATCAGCCTGCATGACGACAAGGTATCCTCTCTCGCCTCTTATCCAGGTCTGACCTGAAGCAGATGTTTGCAACCCAGAGTGTGGAGAACATCCAGTTTCTGCCGTTCCTCACCACCGATGTCAAGTATGGCCTGGGACTGGTTGGGGGAGCTCTGCTTAACGTGATTGTGGAATCCGTGGTCCTCCAAACGTTGATGGATTCCACCTCCAACCATCCCTGCTGGCTGTAGGGGCTGATGGGAATTGGAGTCCAACACGATCTAGAGGGCCGCAGGTTCCCCTTTGCTGCTTTATACCTCTATAGGTGCACTTAATAGGTATCCCTGATTGGTTGGGACCACCTGTGTCTAGGACAAGGGTGGGGAGCGTGGTGGTCTTCCAAATGCTGCTGGACTCCCATCACCCCTGACCTTTGGCCATGCTGGCTGCAGGGGCTGATGGGAATTGGAGTCCAACACAATCTAAAGCAGGGGTCAGCAAGCTTTTTCAGCAGGGGGCCAGTCCACTGTCCCTCAGACCTTGTGGGGGGCCGGATTATATTTTGAAAAATAAAATAAAAAATGAACGAATTCCTATACCCCACAAATAACCCAGAGATGCATTTTAAATAAAAGCACACATTTTACTCATGTAAAAACACCAGGCAGGCCCTACAAATAACCCAGACGTGCATTTTAAATAAAAGGACATACCGGTATCCTACTCATGTAAAAACACGCTGATTCCCGGACCTCCACAGGTTGGGTTTAGAAGGCGATTGGGCCGGCTCCGGCTCCTGGGCCTTAATTTGCCTACCCATGATCTAGAGGGTTGCGGGTTCCCCATCCCTACTTTACACCTCTGTAGGTGCATTTAATAGGTGATCCCTGATTGGTTGGGATTGCGCAGAGCGGGCTCCTGCTGCTGCCTGTCTTTGGGTGGTCGTTGGGCAAGTCTGCACAAGTGCAGAGGTTTACCCTTTGGGGTTGGAGCTGCAACCTGGGCGATGTAAACAAGGTTGTAGTGGGAGCTCTGCTAAAAGCAGCAATTGTTCTGCACCAGATTCCACAGCCTGAATAAAGCATATTTTTCTATGGCTGCATGATTTCTTATTTTGATTGATTCATACTTTATTCTTCTTTTTTATTAAAGATTTTCTTGATTTACAAAAGTATGTGCAATGTCTCTTGTATTTTTTTATGTAATATTATTTTTTTAAAAAAATACTTTATTCTGATTTGCTACTCATGCAAGACACTGAATGATGATGATGATGGTGATAATAATAATAATAGTAATAATAATAATAATAATAATAATAATAATAATAATAATAATAGCAATCTGCCAGAAGATAGGAAATGAACATTTTTCTTCCCCTCTTACATTATCTTTATTATCATCGTCATTATTAACTTCATTTGTTGCATATCTACTACAAAAATGTCTTGAGGCAACATAACAATACTGAAAAATGCATTATATTTTAGGGCACCTAAAAACAACAAGCTCTCAAAATGATCTCCGGCTGTATTGCTAATCCCAACTATTGGGAATAATATTGTATTCAACAGGTCTTGCATCTGAGTAGACATGGTTAGGGCTGTGCTGTAATTCAAAGAGCAGCAGACAGAAACCCCACCTCCCTCTTACCAAGTATGCATGATTGTCCCATGAGGACTAGAGACTTGACATCTTACAAATGCAGCCTGAGGTTCTTGGGACGCAGAGATCTTGCACCTGGTAGGCCATGATTCTGCTACAGGCTAACTGAGCTCTGGGTGTACATGATTGTGATATGGCTATTAGCATAGATGCAGTTCTTTTGGCACCCAGACCCCTTCTGAGGTACGTCCTGTGCCGGCTACACTGTGCGATCTGGAGTTACCGGAATGGCTGTCCTCGTTAAAAGCAACAACTTTTACCTTCTCTTTCCCCCTCAGTAATTTGAGCTGGCTGAGTTACGGCTTCCTGAAGGGAGACTGGACTCTCATCCTCGTCAACGCTGTGGGCGTGACGTTGCAGACTCTCTACATCCTGGTCTACTTCTACTTCAGCTCCGAGAAGGTGGGTGGTGAATGTGGCCAAAATCAGACAGGTTAACCACATTGGAAGAGCCCTGCAGGATCAGGCCAAAGGCCTATCTGGTCTAGCATCCTTTTTTCTGGAAGGCCTGAACCCTATCTCCCTGAGATGCTAGCTTTTTACATACGGGGAGGACTTTCCTGGCTCGAGACCCCTGAACCTGCTCAAGTGGTACAGTCCCAGGATGCCTGTACCATGTGCCGTTTTGTAATGAGCACTCCAATTGGCTCTTTCCTGGCACCCTCAAGCCTACATTCAGAGGCTGTTGACTCAAGAGGGCTGGTATCTTGAATCAACAACAGGCCACCTTTTGATGGGCCATAAATTTTCCATAGTGCTCCAGCCACGCCTGACTTACTATCCCTGGGTCACTTGCAGGGCACGGCGGAAGGATGGAGGGAGACTTCTGTATTACGCACACAAAATCGGCGTTTTAACAACCAAGTGCCTGGCATGATTTTTTTAAATGTATATATTTAATGTGGATAATGTATATAATTATTATTCAATGCACTTCTTAAGTCACTTTTCCGGTGAAACAATAAACTCATAGCAGCTTCCAGTAGAATACGGAAAATTGAAACCAAGCTAAAATATAGCTTGGCTGGTAGCACATGAAGACTCAAGGTCATGGGTTCGAGCCTTGCGCTGGGCAAAAATATTCTTGCATTGTGGGGAAGTTGGATTAAATGGTCCCTTCCAACTTTACAATTTTATGAAAAGATAATAAAAGCTAACAACGTGCATAGACATCAAAGGTGGTCTAACACAATACTAAAATACGCCATGATATACTGTATAAAATTTGCTAATTTAAAGAAAATTTTTTACCCGATCCTTAAAAATAACTGGTGGTGGTTCCAAGCATAACTTCCCTGGGGAGAGACATGAGCGCTTAAGGTGGTTATGCTACTGCTTTTAAGTTAAGGTTACCAGATTTTTTTCAAAGAATCCGGGGACACTTTTTTTAAAAAAGAGGGGGGGAAATGATTTTAAAAATTAGTTATTTTTCAAAAAAGAAGTAATATCTTCTCTTCTGTGGTCTCCTCTGTTGCGCGGCCTTCCTCTGGGCCCCAGCCTGCTCTCTTGGCGTGCTAGCCGCCGTGGCGTAGGCTTGGGCCGGGCCTGGGCAGTCGGTCAGGTGGCCAGGCGCTCTCGCTCCTGGCTCGATTTGGGTCGTGGGGGGGTCAGCGGTCCCCCCTGTTGACATGCTGGGTGTCCCCGGTTCTCCCGTGGTAGCAGCAGTCTCAGCAGCCCAGAGCCAGCCTGGTAGCACAGTTGGCTCTGACTGGCTTCAGGAGCTGCTCGCTGCCATGGCGCCCACCATTTTGCCTCGCCGGAAGTCCCCATACGATGTCTTGTGCCGTTGAACCAATCACGCAACATTCATTCCCTACTAATAAATCTACAACACTTAAAATATAAGTCCGGGGACATTAAATGAAATCCGGGGATGGATTTTGTCCGGGGACAGATTTGTAAATCTGGGGACAGTCCCCGGGAAATGGGGACATCTGGTCAGTGGCGTAGCGTGGGGGGTGCCAGGGGGGCCGGCCGCACCGGGCGCAACATCTGGGGGGGGCGCGCTCGCTGCCTCCGGAGTCGCCGAAGAGCCTCGGGCGCAGGCTGTAGCGGAGCCGCATGTCTCGCGGAACCGACGAGCTGTGTGCGCGTCCGGGCTGAAGGCGCCCGGCAGGCAGCGGCTCTCAGCGCTCGCCGCGGAGGACGCACCAGGCAGCCCCTCCTCACAGCCCCGCCTCCGCCGGTGCTGCTGCAGCTGCTGGGCCATTGCATTTTCCTCGCCTCTCTGCCCCCCTCCTCCTCCGGGCAAGCGGCGTCGTTTGGGCGGCAGCGCCAGCGGCAACTCGCAGGTTAGGGGTTAGGGGGGGCGCAAATTACTTGCCTTGCCCCGGGTTAGGGGGCGCAAATTACTTGCGTTGCCCCGGGTGCTGACAACTCACGCTACGCCGCTGCATCTGGTATCCATATTTTAAGTACATGGTGCAGATGGAAGCGAGAAAATAGGATCCCGATCTTATGTAGAAGTCCGGGATGGGGAGCCTAATGGTTAGATTCCAGCTTTCATCAGCCCCAACCAGTAGGATCCGTGGTTTGGCATGAGGGGAGCTGTAGGCCAGCAGTATCTTAAGGGCTATCTGTGTCCCATCCTTAGTTTAAATAAGGAATTATTTAAATAATAATAAATGGAGTAGAAGTTTAAATAGTGAGTGTTGTTGATTCCAAACAACCACCTCCTTTTCTCTTCCCTCGTCTAGCGGTCTGTGCTGTTGAAGACCATGGGCTTATTGGCAGTGCTCCTCCTCGGCTATGGTTACTTCAACCTGCTGGTTCCGGATGTTTCCGTGCGCCTGACACGCCTGGGCCTCTTCTGCAGCCTCTTCACCATCACCATGTACCTCTCACCACTGGCTGACCTGGTATGCTACAAAAAAGAGAGATTGCCATCCTCATATAGGAGTAATATTGCCCTTTCGACAGAGGAGACAGGATGCAGCCATTGTGGCCAGTAGCTACTGATATTCCCATTTCCTACTGGAATCTTCCGGGCCCCTTCTCAAGCCATCTAAGTGGGCGTCCATCACTACATCTTGTGGGAGTGAGTTCCATAGGCACCGTGTGAACCTAAGACCATATAAGAAAGAGGTTGGTTGCTGGGCCAGGCCCAAGGCCCATAATAGTCCAGTTCTCACACGATGGCTGACCAGACGCCTCAATGGGTGTTGCGGTTCTATTGCTCTACGCATTTCAGGGCGAACCAGTTTTAATCGAGGCAATTCAAAACCATCATTTAAAATCCCCAAGTTTTTTTTAAAAAAGGGCTGATTTGAAATTGTTAATGGAAACTCAAGATTGCCGCTGGCACACTGTATGTTTCCTGAGCGTACATTTTCAAGTTTTGGGGTTTTTTTTTCCACCCAGGCAAGCCATGAGGCATGAACCGAGTTTCAAGGGCACATTTTTGCCAGGGAAAAAAACACCCCAGGAGGCTGCAAAGCAGGCATGGCCTGGCGAGAGTTCCAAGGGCCAGATAGGAAGGTTTAGAGGGCCGCATTTGACCCCCTAGTCTGAGGTTTGTCTGCCCTCTGGTCATTCAGCTGACCAATTAAATATAGCATCCTGGAAACTGTTATTTGGAAGGGCCAGGATATAAACGGATTAAGGGTATTGTTGGTTTTTTAAAAAAGAAATGATTAAGATAGGTGAATTTACGACTAAATAAGTGCCTGCCCTCAGATGGCATAGCCCTATCAGGCGTAGTCATCCCTGTGGCTTCATCCTGTGTTGCGTAACTCTCCGCTTTGGCCCCGATCCCATCCCCACCCTGCTTAGCCATCCAAAACATTTGCGCACCACAGTTCAGGTGTCTAGAGAGGCCGGTGCCATTTCCTGTGATGAGACAACGGTAGGACCGGAATCTTCCGGAAGCCAGGCCTACCTGCCAGGTGGCGGCGTGGCAAGTCCTTCATTATTATTGTTTTCTTAAGGTGAAAAGGAAATGTCCTTGTTCAGAGAGAGAGAAAGAGAGAGTGATCATTCGTGATCCCGAGAAACCAGATAAGTTGCAGGACTCAGGTTGTTGAACAAACACACTGGTCCCAGTTCACTTGGAACTGGGAAGTGTGGTTTGGTGCAGGGATCTGAGAGGAACTAAGGCCTGCGGGCCAAATTCAGCCTTTAAGAGGTTTCCGTCGTCTTTTTCTGGCCTGCATGACTTTTCCCAGACTAGAGCTCCAGCTGTTGTTGGACTACAACTCCCATCACCCCTTGCTTAGCAGAGCTAGTGGTCAGGGATGATGGGAATTGTAGTACAAAAACAAGCTGGAGACCCAAGTTTGGGAAAACCTGGCTCTGGGTGTAGTGGTTAAGAGCAGTGGACTTGTAATCTGGTGAACCGGGTTCGCTTCCCGGTCTATTGGTCCATATAGCTGAGTATTGTCTACTCTGAGTGGCTGGGGAAACCCAGCCAGATGGGCAGGGTATAAATAAATTGTTGTTGTTGTTGTTGTTGTTGTTGTTGTTGTTGTTGTTGTTGTTAATAATAATAATAATAATAATAATAATAATAATAATAATAATCTGACTGGCAGCAGCTTTCCAGGGTTTCAGGTTCCGCACCAGCCCTACCTAGGGATCGAACCTGCGACTTTCAGGTCCTGCTGGCAGGTTTCCCATCGGGGCATCTGGTTGGCCACTGCGAGACTGGGATGGGGGACCCAGGTGGGCTTGGGGGTCAGGTCCAGCAGCCAGGCTCGGCTTCGGTCCTTATGGTCTGAGCACAATTCAAAGTATTGGTGCTGACCTTTAAAGCCCTAAACAGCCTCGGTCCTGTATACCTGAAGGAGCGTCTCCACCGCCAACATCCAGCCTGGACACTGAGGTCCAGCACCAAGGGCGTTCGGGTGGTTCCCTCGCTGCGAGAAGTGAGGTTAGAGGAAACCAGGCGGAGGGCCTTCTTGGTAGTGGCACCTGCCCTGTGGAACGCCCTCCCAGCAGATGTCAAGGCAATAAACAACTACAGTGGTATCTCGGGTTACAGATGCTTCAGGTTACAGACGCCTCAGGTTACAGACTCCGCTAACCCAGAAATAGTACCTTGGGTTAAGAACAGATGAGAACAGAAATCGCGCAGTGGCAGCGGGAGGCCCCATTAGCTAAAGTGGTACCTCAGGTTAAGAACAGTTTCAGGTTAAGAACGGACCTCCAGAACAAATTAAGTTCTTAACCCGAGGTACCACTGTATTTTACTTTTAAAAGACAACTGAAGGCTGTTTAGGGAAGTTTTTAATGTCTGACGCTGCATTGTTTTTAATATTCGGTTGGAAGCCACCCAGAGTGGCTGGGGAACCTAACCAGATGGGCGGGGTATAACTAATAAATTATTATTATTATTATTATTATTATTATTATTATTATTGGTTCTGACACCTCTGAACCAGACAATTCTTTGCGTTTTCGCAGGCCAAGATCGTGAGGAGCCGCTCCACACAGTGCCTCTCCTTTCCGCTGACAGTCACAACCTTCCTGGCTTCGGCCTCCTGGACCTTGTATGGGATTCTGCTTCAGGATGTTTACATTGCGGTGAGCAGCGCACGTTTGCGTGCGCCCGATTTTTGTGCACGTGGAGGTGGCCACGGCAGTGTCCGATGAACGGTTGTGCCCCCATCTCTGCCCTCTGATAAATCATGCGGCATTGATTTTAATTAATTAAACGGAGAGGCCAGTAAACCACCCTTGGCAGAGAGGAACACGAGAGCGGGTGGTGGTGATGCAATTGGATTTTTTAAAATCGGTTTTTCTCTCTCTCCCCCCTTTTCTCCTGTTTGCCCTTCACCTCGTTCCTCCCCATATCTCCCTCCCGGGTTAAGAGATTTTAAGATGCTGCCTTATGCAGAGTCGGATTTTTGAGTCCACTGAGCGCAGTGTTGTCTGCACTGACTGGCAGCGTCTCTCCAGGGTTTCAGGCGGGGGTCTCTCTCCCAGCCCCCCGCCTGGAGAAGTGCCATTGGGGACTTTCTGCAAGCAAAGCAGCCATAGCTGTCAACTTAGAGATTTGAAAATAAGGGACCAGCAGCCTCGAAAATAAGGGATCAGCAGCCAAAATAAGGGATCAACAATTACTTTGATAAAAAACATATTTTGTTGCGTGCAAATGGCTTTAGATACCTATTAGGTCCATAAATTACCATATAGCATACATTCAACACACAAAAAACAGCAACAATTTGTTGTTGACAAAGCACAGCCGGACATAGAAAGGGCCCCATTACCTTCAGTAGCTTATTTAAGGGACATCATCAATAAGGGACAGCAGCGGGACATGGCGCTGGGATAAGGGACTGTCCCGCAAAATAAGGGACGCTTGACAGCTATGAAAGCAGATGGTCTGCCACTGACCTCCTTTCTGCCTCTTCCAGGTCCCCAACGTGCCAGGCATCGCCACCAGCCTCATCCGGTTCTGGCTCTTTTGGCGCTTCCCTCCGGACCTCAACAAAACCTATAAGTCGCTGCAGGCCTGAGGACCCAGGGGATGGGTTTTACGACCGCCCTTGGCCAAGGAAGAGGGGAAAGCGCTGAGTTTCGGCTGGGTGTGGCTGCTGCGTCCCTGCTCTCCTTGCGCCTTCAGGAGCCCCCCCGACCATCCGGACTGTGCAAGTGGACTCTGCAGCAGGAACAATTCCTCCTCCATCTTGAGCTGTATGGTGCAGACTGAAAACCAGGGAGCCAGAGCAGGAAAAGGATGAAGGAACCAACCCACTCTCTCTGCTGCTTTGCCAGGGTACAACAGTGGTCCTTCGGGTGCTGCTGGACTACAACTCCCATTATCCCTGCCCATTGGCCGTGCTGGCTGATGGGAGATGGAGTCCTGGAACATTGCTGAACTGCAACTTCCATCATCCCTGCCCACTGACTGTGCTGGTTAGGGGCTGATGGGAACTGGAGTCCTGGAACATTGTTGAACAACAACTTCCATCATCCCTTGCCCATTGGCCATGCTGGCTGATGGGAGCTGGAGTCCTGGAACATTGTTGAACAACAACTCCCATCATCCCTTGCCCATTGGTCATGCAGGCTGACGGGAGCTGGAGTCCTGGAACGTTGTTGAACTAAAACTCTCAGCATCCCTGCCCATTGACTGTGCTGGCTGATGGGAGCTGGAGTCCTGGAACATTGTTGAACTACAACTCCCATCATGCCTCACCACTGGCTGGAGCTGATGGGAGTTGGGGTCCAGGAGCATCCTAACCAGCCACCCACATTCTTCACCCTAGGCCTAGGAGGTGTAAACGTGGAGACCCCCCTGCTCCCCAAAAAGAAAATGCTGGGTGCCTCCTTGCCTTAATGCATTACTTCTAGAAGGCGACTTTCTCCCCCCGTTCTGCGGACAACCGTTTCTGCCGCCCGAGCAGTGAGGACTTCACAGTTTCTGCCTCCGTCCTCCGGGAGTGCCTTTTGACCAAGTTCTCTGCCCCTGCTTTCCCCTTCGTCTCACTGCCCCACAAACGCCCCCTCCACCCCTGTCTTCTTCCCCCAGTCTCTGAAGCGATTCTTCTGCTCTGAGCTCCGCAAGAGAACTTTCCTAAGAAGCTGTGACTCCACACAAAGTGCCTTTTAATAAACCAGGTTGTTTTCTGGGAGGAGAACGCGCCTTGCATCCTCCTTCTTTCTGTGTAGGAATTGAGGAAGCTGCCATTATACTGAGTCAGGCCAGCTGTCCATGTAGTTCAGTATTGTCTACACTGACTGGCAGCTGCTCTCCAGGGTTTCAGGCAAGGGAGTCTCTCTCTCTCTCTCTGCCAACCAGGTGCTCTGCCACTCAACTGTGGCTCTTTCCTAGAGATAAAGTAAGGTTCCAGTCCTCATGGGTTGATTGCAATAGGAACATGAGAAGCTGCCTAGCTCATTGGTCCACATAACTCAGTGTTTTCTACTTCACCGGCAGCAGCTCTCCAGGGTTTCAGGCAAGGGGTCTTTTCCCAGGAGTTGCCGGGGATCGAACCTGGAACCTCCTGCGTGCAAAGCAGATGCTCTGCCACGGAGCTACCGCCCCCTAGAAATAAAGATCCCAGTCCTTTCTTTTATCCCGGAGAGGGGAGTTGCCTTCTCTGGATGCATCTAATTGACTACTATAAGAAACAGGAAGCTGGACTAATCGAGCCTTTGACCTGGTCCAACAGGGCTCTTCGGTTGGTTGGTTTATTGACAATTCCGTGCATTTGGTCCCCTGCTTCTCGGCCAAAAAGACTTCCAGTGGCCTAATTCAATTAAAACAAGGCAGTCCTTCCCCATAGGCTTACAACCTGAAAAACAGCAAAAGAGGGAAGAGCATCAGGGAGGGAAGAGGAAAGAAAGCAAACTCAGGCGCCAACTCTCAGATAGCAGTTCTTACATAATGACTGGCTGGAACAGAAAGAGCCCAGGGGTAGTTGGTGCCCTTTCGGCAAAGCTGGTGGAACGGCTCTGCTTCTCTCTTCATCATCATCATCAATTTTAATTTATATACCGTCTTTCTATCTTACAATACTCAAGGCGGTTTACAAGCTGAAGAAACAGAAAATGTACACCTTATAACAATCTAATGCAATACAAAAATGTGATAATAAAACATAACTTTAAAATAGGCAACCTACATCAAAAAAGTAACATTCAACAATCATTAGAATAATATAAAATACAGTGGTACCTCAGGTTAAGTCCTTAATTCGTCCCAGAGGTCTGTTCTTAACCTGAAGCTGTTCTTAACTTGAAGCACCACTTTAGCTAATGGAGCCTCCTGCTGCAGCAGCGCTGCCGGAGCACGATTTCTGTTCTTATCCTGAAGCAAAGTTCTTAACCCGAGGTACTATTTCTGGGTTAGCGGAGTCTGTAACCTGAAGCGTATGTGTAATGGTTCTAGGGGTTGCTCGTGCGTAAGCAGGTGCCTATCTCCCCGGCTGGGTGCAAACACCCGGCTGGGTTCTCAAAGTGAACCTTTTCTGTCCGGACAGCCACTCACCTGTGGCTGTCTCAATCGCTGGCAGAATCTGTCAGTGGGCGTTTCTTAAACTTCTTCCAGCAAGGAAGCTCTTTGACGCCTAGTCTCCTCCTACTCTCTCTGCGTGAAAGCCTTCTGCGCAAGGAGGGCGTAGGCAACGGAGGACCCCTACTCTCCCCGCTGGTCCCAGGCAAGGAGTCATGGGACCGCCTTGCTGCTTCCCCCATCTGCCCCCCTTCTCCACTGGTGCTACGCTGATTCTCTTCCCCAGAAGATGGACTGCTCCTCCTGATCCCTGGACGCTCTCTGGAATCCCTCTGGCTTTTGCTCTCTCTCTCCGGCACTGATGGCAGTTCTCTGACAGTATGTAACCCGAGGTACCACTGTAATATCAACATATAAAAGTTAAACAGAAATCCACTCAACGGTTACAATAAACAATGCCTTATGAGGAACGGCTAAGGGAGCTGGGCATGTTTAGCCTGGAGAAGAGGAGGTTAAGGGGTGATATGATAGCCATGTTCAAATATATAAAAGGATGTCACATAGAGGAGGGAGAAAGGTTGTTTTCTGCTGCTCCAGAGAAGCGGACACGGAGCAATGGAGCCAAACTACAAGAAAGAAGATTCCACCTAAACATTAGGAAGAACTTCCTGACAGTAAGAGCTGTTTGACAGTGGAATTTGCTGCCAAGGAGTGTGGTGGAGTCTCCTACTTTGGAGGTCTTTAAGCAGAGGCTTGACAACCATATGTCAGGAGTGCTCTGATGGTGTTTCCTGCTTGGCAGGGGGTTGGACTCGATGGCCCTTGTGGTCTCTTCCAACTCTATGATTCTATGAAATAATATCTAAACTCTAATCAATAAAACAACAAGCCACAGTACATAATACAATACACACTGAGAAGCAGAGACTAGAGGGTAGAGCAAGGCAGGTGGAAGTCGGCCTTGCCTGATGGAGTCTCTCCCCTCACAGTTCTTCCTTCAAAAACAGCTCCTTTATGAGGACTCTTGCGTCCACCACCCAGCAGGAAGTTCTCCTGCACAAGCTGCCTTGATGTGCTACGCAAGGGCATCTTCTTCCTTAGGGAACTTGGGGGGTGGGGTGGGGTGTCCCCCCTTTGAACATCTCCGTCTCCCGCCCCAAAATGGGTTGATTGCAGAAGCGTTTGTAATTCTCTCTGGGAGCTTGAACCCATTTCTAATCCCAGAGCTGTCCTGTGGTTCACAGCAGCGCCATGCCTCTGTTCACGTGCAGAGTGCGCCTCCCTTGCCAACAGGTTCTCATGATTCAGGAGCCAAGATTTTAAGGCCAAGCATTGTGACCAGCTTCCTCGGAATATATCAAGTGTGCTGTACTCTAGGGAAAAACGCACCACACCTTCCCATTCCTTGAAGCCACCGATATCCCCGGAAGCCAGTCATTAGTTCGCTCCTGCTAATTATCCAACTCACTTTGCCACGCCAGCTGTGCAGGTGCTAATTTTAAAAATCTAGAAAATCCTGGCTTTGGAACAAGGAGAGACCTGGCAGGGCCAGGAGGACGGGGAGGTCCCGGTTTATGGCAGAAGCTCGCCTGACGCACAGGGCAGGCTGTTCTGGACGATCGCGGCCTCGGGGGCTGCGTTTGGCACCGCGGAACAAGAAATGCAACTGTGGAAAGGATAACTTGAAAGAGAAATTGGGTCAACTAGCATTTTGGGCAGAGGTTGCAAGCTTCTGAGTCACACAGGATTCTTTTGCAGACTCCAGGAAAGAAATAGTGGGTTGTATTGAACATTGGTTACCTAAGAGTAAACCCACTAAAGTTAAATGGGCATGGCTGACTTGGGGGGGGGGGCTACATTCCAATGGATCTTCTCTGAAACAGCTTCAACCTGGCTTTCAAACCAGTTTTAAAGGATCCCTTTCTGCTCCAAGGCTTCTTTGATTCCTATCATTCCATATTTTTAAAACTTGATTACAGTTGTTCTGCTGCCTTGCAGGGTATCTTCGGGAGAAGAAATACTTAAGGAGTAAACTTAAGGAGCAGAGTCCTTAAGACAGTTGAGTGGCGCCTTGTTCGCCTCCTTCCAGCATCTCCTGCACCCAGACTGGTGCCAAACATCTTGCTCTGCTTACCTTTGGACCACATCTTTGAGGCCGGTGTGTGTGTGTGTCTTGTTGAGTGGGCAGCCTAGAGCCTCCAGACCATGGGTCGGCAAACTAAGGTCTGTGGGCCGGATCAGGCCCAATTGCTTTCTGGATCCGGCCCAGGAATCGCCGTGTGGATCACCAGTGCACACATTCTTTCCCTCTCCCTCCCTCCCTTGGCGGCGGCGCCTCCTCCCTCCCTCCTCCTGGCTTCTCCTCGCCCTGCCTAGAGGAGGAAGGGGACTGGGCTTTGTTGGTGCCAGCAGCAGTAGTGCTTGAGCGGCCGCCATTTTAAGCAGCCCCTCTCTGGAGCCCTTTTGCGCGCCGCTCATTGTCCCAAACCGCCAGCCCCCGCCGCTCGCAAGACACAGGTAAGCAGCCACCGGGGCTCATCCGGTGCTGTAGGGAAGGGAGGGGAGAGTCGGGGGGTGGCTTATACTCTGGCCCCCCGCAAGGTCTGAGGGACAGTGGACCGGCCCCCTGCTGGAAACGTTTGCTGACCCCTGCTCCAGACGCACGGCCGAGGCTTGCGCCCCAAGGAGGTCGCTTTGGTGTTGCTAATGCAGCGGTTTGACTCCCATTGTCTCTCAGGGCAGACAGATGTCAACAACTTTTGAGTAGAAATTAGGATGCAACCTAGAATCATAGAGTTGGAAGAGACCACAAGGGCCATCGAGTCCGACCCCCTGCCAAGCAGGAAACACCATCAGAGCACTCCTGACATATGGTTGTCAAGCCTCTGCTTAAAGACCTCCAAAGTAGGAGACTCCACCACACTCCTTGGCAGCAAATTCCACTGTCGAACAGCTCTTACTGTCAGGAAGTTCTTCCTAATGTTTAGGTGGAATCTTCTTTCTTGTAGTTTGGATCCATTGCTCCGTGTCCGCTTCTCTGGAGCAGCAGAAAACAACCTTTCTCCCTCCTCTATGTGACATCCTTTTATATATTTGAACATGGCTATCATATCACCCCTTAACCTCCTCTTCTCCAGGCTAAACATGCCCAGCTCCCTTAGCCGTTCCTCATAAGGCATCGTTTCCAGGCCTTTGACCATTTTGGTTGCCCTCCTCTGGACACGTTCCAGTTTGTCAGTGTCCTTCTTGTACTGTGGTGCCCAGAACTGGACACAGTACTCCAGGTGAGGTCTGACCAGAGCAGAATACAGTGGCACTATTACTTCCCTTGATCTAGATGCTATACTCCTATTGATGCAGCCCAGAATTGCATTGGCTTTTTTAGCTGCCGCGTCAACACTGTTGGCTCATGTCAAGTTTGTGGTCAACCAAGACTCCTAGATCCTTTTCACATGTACTGCTCTCAAGCCAGGTGTCCCCCATCTTGTATTTGTGCCTCTCATTTTCTTTGCCCAAGTTTACATTTCTCCCTGTTAAAATTCATCTTGTTTGTTTTTGCCCAGTTCTCTAATCTGTCAAGGTCGTTTTGAAGTGTGATCCTGTCCTCTGGGGTGTTAGCCACCCTGATGGTTGAGAAATAGTTGTAAAGCCACAGAAAGAAGCCTTGCTGGATCAAACCAGCAACCTGTTTTCACAGCCCTCAATCAGATGCTTCCAGGAAACTCCGTTTGGTCTTAAGTCAAGACCAGGGGTAGGCTACCTAAGGCCCAGGGGCCGGATGCGGCCCAATCGCCTTCTCAATCCTGCCTGCGGACGGTCCGGGAATCAGTGTGTTTTTACATGAGTAGAATGTGTCCTTTTATTTAATATGCATTTCTGGGTTATTTGTGGGGCATAGGAATTCATTCTCCCCCCCCCAAAAAAAAATATAGTCTGGCCCCCCACAAGGTCTGAGGGACGGTGGACCGGCCCACAGCTGAAAAAGGTTGCTGACCCCTGGTCAAGACCCTCCCTCCCTGTTCCTCCACAGCCATAATCCCTTTTCAGCAGCCAATCCAAAACTTATAAAGCAGCTCACAAGCAGGCACAGTAGCAACAGCACTGCCTCCCCATTCACCCTCCTTGATATTTTCTATTCAGCAGGGTATACTGCCCCTGAACCAGGAGGTTCTATTTGCCTCGTTTTTAGGAAACTTTCTGAACTGACGACTCATGCAAAACTGTATCGTGGCAGCGTATGAAAAAAGCGATAAAAAGAATTATGAAATCATAAAATGCAGGCCAAACGTCCCACACTGAATCAAATTAATTATCTAAAAATACCTGGCAGAACAGAAATGCTTCCAGCAGGTGACAAAATATCAGGATTTCAAGCACCTTCCTGATTTCAACAGGAACAGTCTTCCAAAGTTACGGTGCCAACAACAAAGCCTTAAGTTTGCACGGAAACTAGGCCATTTTGGGATCCAGTTATAAGGCAGAAGGAAAATTTCCACAACCACCCTACCCTAAAGTCACATGCGGAGCCGCTGTGTGTATCAGAGATCAGGTTGGGGATATCTTTATTGATTGATTGATTTCATTTATTACCGTATTTTTCGTCCCATAGGATGCTCTGTCCCATAGGACGCACCTAGTTTTTTTGGGGGGGGGAATAAAGGAAATTCCCCCCCTTTATTTCCCCCCCAAAAGCAGGTCGGGGAAACCGAACCAGGTCAAGGAACAGCGGGATGGCGGTGCTGCGCCTCCCTGCTGTCCCCCGAGCTTGTGGGGCTGGCCCGTCTGCCCGGCGCGAGGGGCGCTCTGCATCAGGGCGCCCCGCCCGCCGGGCGGCAGGCTGCTATCCCCAGTGTGGGGAGCCCTGCGGGGAACTCCTGCAAGGCTCCCCACGCTGCGGATGTCTGCCGGGTGCGAGGGGCGCTCTGTTTCAGGGCGCCCCTTGCGCTGGGCGGCAGGCTGCTATCCGCAGCCTAGACATCCCTGCCGGACCTCCCGCAGGGCTGCCTGGGCTGCGGATGTCTTCCTGAAGCCTGGAGAGCGAGAGGGGTCGGTGCCCACCGACGCCTCTCGCTCTCCAAGCTTCAGCAAAAGCCTGCATTCGCCCCATAGGACGCACACACATTTCCCCTTCATTTTTGGAGGGGGAAAAGTGCGTCCTATAGGGCGAAAAATACGGTATATCCCACCTTTTCCTTCAAGAAGCTCAAGGTGACATACATGGTTTTCCCGCTCCTCAAATCCCTTAAACAACCCTATGAGGTAGGCTAGGCCGAGTAGCAGTGACTGGTCCAAGGTCACCCAGTGAGTTTTGTGGCCAAGTGGGCATTTGAACCCGTCTCCCTGGTCCTAGTCTCTTAATTGCTACACCACCACTGGCTCTCTTTACACGTCAGTCCTGAAACACAAGGTGCTTTTTAAAAAACCACAACACCCACACACACCACTGAGAGTTCTCCTGAGCACGTGCAAAGTGCTTTTCTCTCACCCGCTTCAGTTCAGCTAAGCAATCTAGCCCAGCTATTCCCAGCTAGTCTGAGGGACCCATCACTGTTGAAAAACACAAATGAGATTCTCTTCATCTCAGGAGCCCCAATGTGCCAGTGCTGGGGAGTAGAGAACCCACCAGCTTCTGCTAATGCTGAAAATAGGGCAGTGTATATTCTACAACTCAGGGGAAAAAATGTGTAATATAGGAGACACTGGTTCACAATCTTTTGCCTCGCACCGGCACCTAGGCAATCCACTCCCAGCAGATACGATTCTTTTAAAAATCCACCACCAGGCCACCAAAGAGCTCAGTCATGTTCTCTGAAATTTTATTTATTGCTCCAGACGGGGTGCTTCTTTCCATCAGGGTGCTGTGCTCATGTCCTTGTCGCAGGGAGGGTCAGAACCGCAGTCCGCGGCGGGAGAGGTCTTCCCGGGCCTCTCGGATCTGCTCCTGCAACTCTCTCGCCGCCTCCTCGCAGTCGTTGAAGGTGGCCAAGCGGTAGCCGACGACGCCCAGCGAGTAGCAGCCAAAGGCCACCAGCAGGTAGGTGGGCAGGGGCCACAGCACTTGGTGCCAGGCTGGGGGCAGCGGGTCGAGACCCAAAAGGTTGAGAGTGAGAGCCGCCCAGACGGCGCCCAGGATAGACAGAGTCCAGAGCCACTGCAGGAGTTTCGTCATGGCCGAGCCTAGAGAAGAGGAGATGTGTCAGCGCTCGGGACCAAGAGTAGGGGACCTCTGGGCTGTGCGGCCCTCCAGACTTCTCTGCCTGGCCCTGCGGGAGCTTCTGCAAGCCACACCCCTCGCCAATCCCGCTTTGCACCCTGCTTTGCCTGGCTGGGAAGCCCTGGTCCCTCCCACTCTACCCACTACGCCACACTGCCTCAAATCCACAGACAAGGCATCCATTTGGCCGCAGGCTTAATCCGTGATGAATGGACAGTGGAGAGACGAAGGGAGGAACACTAATGGCTCCCCACTCTCGTAGGAAAGGCACAGGAGCCCTGCAAGAGAGTAAAGTTGGCAGTCCCAAGCGTGCTTCCTATGCATTTAAAAGAAGGAATGGGGTAAATGCTATGATTTCTCCAATGCAATCCTCCCAGATTTCTGCAACAATTGCCCATCTCCCCCACCAACTGTCAATTTCCTCTCCTAGGCTGGAATTCCCACCTGGAATTTCCTTCCTGGTCAGCAGCGACGCTTTTATTCGGGATTCTGCTCTTGCGCTGGGTTCCTGTGCGCGTCGCGCGCGGGGTGACGCCATCTCCCCTTCCAGCCAATCACCGCCGCCTCCGGGAGCCAGGCATTAGGCTGCGCGCCGCGGTGCATTCTGGGAGTTGTAGTTTATTCTCTCTCCCTTTGCCATTTGGAAACGTCTTTCTTTGGTTCGTAATTCCGTCCCCAGCAAAACTTCATAAACCTCTCCCGGGGCTTAATAGGGCTCCTCCCCTCCCGTCCCGGAGTTTCCTTTTCTCCAGCCTTAGGTAGGTAGGTAGATAAAAAGGGCGCCCCTGAGCATGTGCAGAGTATTAACGCGTTGCGGTCGCGTGATACGTACTTGGGACAGGAGGGGATGCCCTCTTGGGGCGAGGGATGTTGCGGAGCTGGAAAAAGTTGAGAAAACGGGGGCGCCCCTAATGATCCAGGGACTGGAGCAACGCCCCTGTGAGGGAAATTCACAACATTTGTGGCTTTTTAGGGTAGAGAAAAGGCGACTCGGGGCGGGGAAGGGGGAAGAGGCATCATACTGGGATATAAAATCATAGAATCATACGGGTTGGAAGGGATCCTGAGGGTCATCTAGCCCAACCCCCTGCAATGCAGGAATATGCAGCTGTGTGAACCTGCAGCCTTGGTGTTATCAATACAAAGCTCTAACCAACAGAGCTATCCAGGCTGGGGAGAAAGTCGATGGAGAAATCCGCTGCACCGCTTCCCTCTCTTGCAATAAAGTCCTGGTACCCGGGGTCATCCAAAGAAGAAGAATGTGGGAAGGTTCAGGGCAAGTAAAAAGGGAAAGACTTCTGCAAAAAGCCAGTAGTTTATTTTACATTTATTTATTTACTTGCTGCATTTATATTCCACCTTCATTTTTCTCCAAGGATCTCAAGGTGGCCTGCGTGGCTCTCCCAAATCCTCATTTAATTCCCTTGAGGAAGGGCAGGGACTGCTTCCCGACGTTATGGCCAGTGAACTTCGTACAGCCAAGCAGGGATTTGAACCCAGACCTCTCCCAGATCTTAGACCTGGGACCCTAACCACTACACCACACCACCGGCTCTAAACTATGGGACTCATTCCCACGAGAGGCATCGATGACCATGGACTTCTCACTTGGAAGGCTTTAAAAGAGAATTAGACAAATTCAGCAAGGAGAGGGGTTTGGTTTAAGAATCACTCTCTTTTCCCATGGGAATCAGAGAATTTTAAATTTGGAAGGGACCCTGAGGATCACTCTGGAAATTGTAGCTCCCTCTGCGAGGGGGGGGGGTGTCCCCTAACAATTTTTAGCAAACTATACTCGCCAGAGTTCTTAGGGGGAAGCCATATCTGTTTAAAGTGGTATGGTACTGCTTTAAATGTGTACTTCAGAGGGGCGTCTAATTGGATAGGATCCTCTACATGAAATCTTTTATACAGCGGTACCTCGGGTTAAGTACTTAATTCGTTCCGGAGGTCCGTTCTTAACCTGAAACTGTTCTTAACCTGAAGCACCACTTTAGCTAATGGGGCCTCCCGCTGCCGATGCGCCGCCAGAGAACGATTTCTGTTCTCATCCTGAAGCAAAATACTTAATACGAGGTACTATTTCTGGGTTAGCGGAGTCTGTAACCTGAAGCGTATGTAACCCGAGGTACCACTGTAATTTCAAAAGCTTTTATAAACGGCCTTGGTCCTGTATACCTGAAGGAGCGTCTCCACCCCCATCATCCAGCCCGGACACTGAGATCCAGCACCGAGGGCCTTCTGGCGGTTCCCTCATTGTGAGAAGTGAGGTTACAGGGAACCAGACAGAGGGCCTTCTTGGTAGGGGCACCCGCCCTGGGGAACGCCTTCCCTTCAGATGTGAAGGAAATAAGCAGCTATCTTCTTTTTAAAAGACATCTGAAGGCAGCACTGTTTAGGGAAGTTTTTAATATTTAATGCTGTACAGTGGTGCCCCGCAAGACGAATGCCTTGCAAGATGGAAAACTCGCTAGACGAAAGAGTTTTCCGTTTTGGAGGTGCTTCGCAAACCGAATCTCCTATGGGCTTGCTTCGCAAGACGAAAATGTCTTGCGAGTTCCTGCGGGTTCCCCCCCCCTTTTTCTAAGCCGCTAAACCGCTTATCAGCTGATCCGATAAACCGATAAGCTGCTAAAAGCCGCTAATAGCGCTAATAGCGCTAATCCGTCAATGGGCTTGCTTCGCAAGACGAAAAAACCGCTAGACAAAGAGAATCACAGAACGGATTCTTTTTGTCTTGCGAGGCACCACTATTGTTTTTAACACTTGATTTGGAGCTGCCCAGAGTGGCTGGGGAAACTCAGCCAGATGGGCGGGGTATAAGTAATAAATTATTATTATATATTATTATTATTATTATTATTATTATTATTATTATTATTATTATTATTATAGACTGCTTAATATTTTGTTTAAAAATCTCTTTAAGCGGCGTACAACATAAAATAAATAATCCAATGTCAGCTGTGCTGAGACGACGCCCATTGAATAGAATGGGCATGACAAACTTCGAGTCATTCATGTGCTTGGAGGTTCCAGCCCTTGTCAAAAATATCAAATTATATGTATTTTTCTCCATTATAGCTGTGTTCCAGAGTGAGCAGTACCAAGTGTTCAGTGTAAGATTTTGGGCTGTTTTCCACTGAGCTGCACTTACTATTTGCACTGCAAAGAACTTATATAAGATCAGTCCTTTGACAGTACAGTGGTACCTCAGGTTACATTTGCTTCAGGTTACAGACTCCGCTAACCCAGAAATAGTGCTTCAGGTTAAGAACTTTGCTTCAGGATAAGAACAGAAATTGTGCTCCGGTGGCGCGGCAGCAGTAGGAGGCCCCATTAGCTAAAGTGGTGTTTCAGGTTTAGAACACTTTCAGGTTAAGAACGGACCTCCAGAACTAATTAAGTACTTAACCCGAGGTACCACTGTATGGTACCGTCAAAAATATTCAGCAATGTTAATTTTGGGCAGCAAACAATAGTTTCTTTCGTGATATTTATCCTTTCTGTAAAAAAAAGTTTTAAAGCCTGTCTCGTTGAAGAACCAAAACGTCGCAAACAAATCCAGCAGAACACAAATATAATAAACAAGAGCATATAAAAAGCAGGAGTTTGGGGAATTCAAATAAATTAAAACAAAGCAAACCAGGGCAGGGTTCCTGTTCACTTGCGCCTCCTGCCTGGATCGGTGCCCGGCTGGGCACGAACTCTGAACTTCCCTGACCGCTGATGTCAGAATGGGGACCCTGGTCAAGAGCCTTGTTTCGCGTGTGGCTTAGACCAGTGGGAACCTCTGAGCGGCTGGTTCCCAGTGCCCGGCTCCCCACTCTGACATCACAAAGGAAGGCGGAGGGAAATGGCTTGTAATCGGTGCCAGGCTGCAAGCGCGCAGCCGAGGCCCCTCTGAGCTCCCAACCCAGTTCCTGTCTCAGCACAGCCCGGGGCCCACGAAACTTGGCACTCAAGTGGGGCATGGCGGTGGATTAATTGGTGGCAGAGGAACAGAGGAAGTTGCCCGAGACTCAGTCAGGGCATCTAGCTTGGCAGTGTCTGCAACAGGAGCGAGGGAAAGCCATGGCCTTCCAGATGTTGCAGGACTTCAGCTCCTACATTCCCCGGACATGCTGACTACACATTTAATGTGGTATCATAGAATCATTGTAGAGTCGGAAGGTACCCCGAGGGTCATCTAGTCTAACCCCCTGAAATGCAGGAATCTCAGCTAAATAATAATAATAATAATAATAATAATAATAATAATAATAAATGTTATTTATACCCCACCCTCCCCAGCCTAGACCGGGCTCAGGGCGGCCAACACCCAATATAAAAACAAATCGATTGAAATACAACTTAAAAACAAGATTAAAATACAACATTAAAACATTGAAATACAGCCTCATTTCAATGGAAACTCAAATCAAAAACTTTTTTGAGGATGGAAACGTCAAGCTTAAGCCATCCAACCTCTGCTTAAAAACCTCCAAGGAAGGAGCGTTCACCACCTCCCGAAGGAGACCGTTCCCCTTTTGAACAGCTCTTGCTGTCAGGAAGTTCTTCCTGATGTTTAGTCGGAATCTCCTTTCTTGAAACGTGAAGTCAAGGGTTCAAGTCCTGCCCTCCAGAGCAGGAGAAAACAAGCTTTCTCCATGAGGCAGCCCTTGAGATATTTGAAGATGGCTATCATCTCCTCTCAGCCTCCTCTTCTCCAGGCTAAACATACCCAGCTCCTTCAACCATTCCTCATCCGGCTTGGTTTCCAGACCCTCTTGGTTGCCCCCCTCGGCACACCTTCCAGCTTGTCAACATCCTTCCTAAATTGTGCTGCCCAGAAATGGACGCAGTATTCCAGGTGTGGTCTGACCCAGGCAGAATCAGTATCAGACCACTTTAAACAGTTGTGGCTTCCCCCAAAGAATCCTGGGAAATTGTGTTTTGTTAAGGGTGCTGCAAGTTCTTAGGAGTTCCCCACTATTCCCCCTCACAGAACTACATTTACCAGAGTGGTGTAACAACCAATTATCCCTCTTCCTGGGGAACTCTGGGAATTGTAGTTCTGTGAGGGAGAATGGGGGGTGTCTCCTGGCAACTCTCAGCACCCTTAAACTACAGTTCCCAGAATTCTTTGGGGTGGTACTGTTTAAAGTGGTAGGTAAAGGGACCCCTGACCATCAGGACCAGTCGCAGACAACTCTGGGGTTGTGACGCTCATCTCGCTTTATTGGCCGAGGGAGCCGGCGTACAGCTTCCGGGTCATGTGGCCAGCATGACTAAGCCGCTTCTGGCAAACCAGAGCAGCGCACGGAAACGCCGTTTACCTTCCCACCGGAGTGGTACCTATTTATCTACTTGCACTTTGACGTGCTTTTGAACTGCTAGGTTGGCAGGAGCTGGGACCGAGCAACAGGAGCTCACCCCGTTGCGGGGATTCGAACCGCCGACCTTCTGATCGGCAAGCCCTAGGCTCTGTGGTTTAGACCACAGCGTCACCCACGTCCTTGTGGTAGGACATGGCTTTAAACATATAGCGCACATGAAATTTACGGGCTTAAGTTAGGCATGGGCCTGGATTTCTGTAGGTCTACTCTGAGCAGGGTTTAGTTGGCTACAGCTCAGACTTTTTACCTCTCCCAAACAGAGCCACCTCACCTTCTCCACAAACTGTGCCTGATTCCAAGAATCAACTGGAGAGGAAGCAGTGATTTGTTTTATTCTCCTCTCGGTGGCTCTTTGGAAGAATCGAGGCGGCTTTTGGCAGGAAGCATCTGGCTTCCTCCGTGTCCGGCCAAGGCTGGGATTCGGACGATAGCTGAAGGAAATGTAGGCGAAGTGTGAGACTCAGGATGGAGATCGTGGGAGGCCTTTGAATTGAAGCAGACGGATCTGTCAACACCACCTAACTAGTACACTCATGGCTTTCAAGAAAACAAGTGGGTTGCTGCTGCAACAAAATGTTGCAGCGTGGGGAGTTTCCGTTCCAGACCAGGTAGGGCTTTCCCTCAGAAAGCTCTTCCTAATGTTGAGTCAAAATCTCCTTTCATCCATTGATTTTAGTCCTGCCCTTTGGAGCAGGAGAAAACAAGCAAACTCCATCTTCAGATATCAGAAGATGGCTTTCCCATCAGGTGTCAAGGAAATAAACAACTACCTGGCTTTTATAAAACATCTGATGTTTTTAATGTTTGATGTTTTATTGTGTTTTTAATATTCTGTTGGGAGCCGCCCAGAGTGGCTGGGGAAGCCTGGGCAGATGGGCGGGGTATAAACAATAAATTATCATAATCATCATCATCCAGTGTTATTTTTCCAGAAAAAAGGATGTCAGAGCTCACAATGAACTTCTCCCTTGTTCTCTTAGAATGGCAATGGCGCCCACCTGAGAGGTGCCGGAGCTCGTAGTTTTAAAAAAAGCCCTGATATCGCCTCTCTTCTCCATATCCAACTTTCCTCAGAAAGCTAGGTTTTCAGACCCAACCAATCCCTCTTCACGGGGATCACTGGGAATTGTAGCTCTCAAAGGGAAATAGGAGACCTCCCTAACTCGCAGCGCCCTCAACAAACTACAGTTCCCAGAATTCTTGGGGGGGCGGGTGATGACCACTCAAAGTGGAGCGTTATGGAGCCCAAGTTGGTTCAGTTAATAAATTTGTGCCGTGTGAAGAAGCATTTCTTGGCTGTTCTGAACCACCTCACTAATCGGTTTCATTGGCGCAGTCCTGTTTCAGCAGAAGGCAGAACCCAGCTTTCCTCTGAGCATACACAAACTGCCCGGTGTTCCACATGCCTGCTTTTCTCCCTTTGCAAAGCCTTTTGAAGCAGACAGCTGCAGTCTGCAAAGATCTCCCTTAAGGCGTCTTGTCCAGGAATGTGTCTCTCATTAGATTACAGACTTTGGAAGGGGGGGGGGGGGTTGAAGCTTATCGAAAAACTGCTGAAACCAGCAAACCTGGCGGGGGAATCTCCAAGCTATGGAGGTGGCGTCTGCTCCTTCAGCCCGGCACCCGTCTGCCTCCTGAACGAGGGCGGATCTAGCACCCTGAGGGCAATCGCCCAGATCCTGCCCTCTCATCAATTTCAATTCCACAGCTTCTTCAGAGGGCCAGAGCTAACTTCAGCAAGTTGGGGAGGTGGTCAGAGGGCAAAAGGACAGAATGGTCAAAGTTGGGAGGGTCTTCCAAGTTCATCTAGTCCAACCCCACCACCAAATGTAGGAATTCTGCCGCTGATGGCTTCCCTGACACCGAGCAAAAAGGTTGGCACTGATGTGCAGGTTGCCACATCTCTGATAGGAATAATTTAAGGGAGCAAATTAGACGGCAATAAATACTAAACATGCAATTAGTAAACGGGACGAAACCCTAATGCATGCAACGTAGAAGCACTCTGCTGGACATCAAACTGTAATAAGAAACTGGAAACATGCAACGCCAGCGTGCCTGACAGACAGATAGACAGTCAACCTGTTTCTATATCTCAAGCACTCCTTGTGAAGTCAAAGGGCCATAAGTCAAGTTTAAGCCCCGGCATCCAAGTAGGGCTGGGAATTTCCCCTCCCTGAAACTCCCCATCCAGCATGGACCGTGGTCAGGGATGTTGAGAGCTGGGGTCCAGATTCGAAACCTGCGGGAACAGAGATTCTCAGAAGACTGGAATAAATATGTGAACTGTTTGAAAAGCAACTGTAATCAACAGATTACGCTAGTAGGACTGCAAGAAGTTTTGTAAGGAGGAATATATGAAATATTGTAAGGAAGGCTATGATGAGAGAGTCAATAGATAAGATAATTAAAAGCAATAGTGAAATTAAGAAATGTAAATTAAGTGGAAAAATTGGAAAATTTTCAGATATGGTTGCTGAAAGTCCAAAAAAACCTGTATAAGATGTGACCTATATTGAATAACTGTTGAAAATGATATATTAAAAATGAATAATAATAATAATAATAATAATAATAATAATAATAATAATAAAAAATAAATAAATAAAATAAAAAAAGAGAGAGCTGGGGTCCGACAGGCTCCCAGTCCCTCTCCTAGACACACGTCTCAACCAATCAGGGACCACATGTTAAATGCATTTGCAGGGGTGTAAAGCCGGCATGTGGCACTGTGGGTTAAACCACAGAGTCTAGGGCTTGCTGATCAGAAGGTCGGTGGTTCGAATCCCCGCGACGGGGTGAGCTCCCGTTGCTCGGTCCCTGCTCCTGCCAACCTAGCAGTTCGAAAGCACGAAGTGCAAGTAGATACAGTAAATAGGTACCGCTCCGGCGGGAAGGTAAACGGTGTTTCCGTGTGCTGCTCTGGTTCGCCAGAAGCGGCTTAGTCATGCTGGCCACATGACCCGGAAGCTGTACGCCGGCTCCCTCAGCCAATAAAGCGAGATGAGCGCTGCAACCCCAGAGTTGGCCACGACTGGACCTAATGGTCAGGGGTCCCTTTACCTTTACCTTAAAGCCGGGATGGGGAGCTCACGGCCCCCCAAAGGCTTTTGGGCTAGCCCTAGCCAGCATGGCCAATTGGCAGGGATAAGCAGAGCCCAGCAACCTCTGATGAACCAAAAGTCCCCCAGCCTAGATTATTTCGGAGGCCTCTTCTAACTCCGAACTCTGAGCTGACCCTGTCCAACCTGGGTCAGTCTGATCTAGTTCTGCCGGGAAGGAGCCTTGGCCTCTAGAACGTGCCTCTCTGACCAACAACAACAACAACAACAAGAACTCTACCTCCCCAGACCACCTCAAGCGTGCCCCTGCTTGAATATTATGGGTTTTTCCTCTGGCTGAGGTTGTTCCACTCCAAAGGTTGGGTTGTGCGTCAGGCCGTTGGAGAAATGACGTCCCGAAAGAGAAAAAGTGACAAGTCCGGGGAAAGATGGTCCATGCAGTCCATCATTTATGAGAAATAACCTCAGTTGCCCTCAGGCACTTTCTGCCCCATCTCTGACTCCCCACCTCCCACCCCCGCTAGTTTCTCTCCCATGCTGGTAACTACAAACTACAGCAAAAACAACCGTATTCTTCCTCTATCTGGTTTCACTTCGGCTTTGACACACAGAGAGCTGCATTTTCCGGAATCAGACAAATTGGCCCACCTGGGTCAGTACATTGGTGCCTGGGTTCTCAAACGTAATCCGTTCCGGAAGTCCGTCCCGAAACCAAAACCTAATTATTTCTGTCATTTTAGCCGCCTCAATGTACTGTATTCAAATTACTTTATTTGTCACTCTTCAATTACTGGAATCTCTTCCACCTTCCAGTTTCTGGAAATAAGCATTCTTGCCTCTGTAGTGGCATATAAAAATATCCTTCTTTTATGGCTTGGGATATCTGATGATAGTAAACCCAAGAGAAATGCTTCGGGCATTTTGACGCAAGTTCGTTTGAACATCCCCCCCCCCCCAATTCTTCATAAATACTATCCCAAAAGTAAGTGTGAGTAAATTTTTAATTATCCCTGCATCTTTGTATTTTGGTCCTTCCAGGCTGTGGCAATATATGGTTTGGAATTTTGGCTTATTTGCTGTGACTTTCTTTTCCTAGCTTGAACTTTTCGTTGGCTACCAAAGAAAAATTTTATTTTTTTTTTAAAAAGGAGGGGGAAATGAAACAAATAACCCCACCCCAAAATAGATGATTACTGTAATCTTCGCTGTATAAGACGCACCAGACCACAAGATGCACGTAGTTTTGGGAGGAGGAAAACAAGAAAAAAATATATATTCTGAATCTCAGAAGCCAGAACAGCAAGAGGGATCGCTGAGCAGTGAAAGCAGCAATCCCTCTTGCTGTTCTGGCTTCTGGGATAGCTGTGCACCCTGCATTCGCTCCATAAGAAGCACACACACTTCCCCTTACTTTTTAGGAGGGAAAAAGTGAGTCTTATAGAGCAAAAAATATGGTAGGGTGCAAGGAAAGGATGCTCACACAGCAGCTCTGAGACAGACGGTCACGCCTGCGATGCTGAATGTACATTTTATGCTCAGGATGCAAAATACATCTCTTTGCACACACCTAAGAGTTAACATCTCAGCTTTTTTTTGGCCTGGGAGAGCCTCTTCCACCTGTCATCAAGATGGAGCCAGGAGAGATCCTGTCAAAAGAACCTGACGAATGTATGTCATTTCTTGCAGGTAGCAGGGACTCAAAAGTGCCTTGGCCCTGGGCGCATGAGGTGGTGGCTGAGAACATGCGCCGCACACATGGGTTCAACCTGCTTCGTCGCCCTTGAATAGAGGCATGGCCAGCAGGCAGGGGGAAAGCCGGGAATCTGCCTTGGTTTAAGTCAGACCATTGGGTCCAGCTAGGTCAGTGTTGTCTGCACTGACCGGCAGTGTCTTTTCAGAGTTCCCAGCCCTATTTGAAAGCTGGCTTGGCTTGAATGGTTACAAGTCTATCTCTATTCTAGTTATTATTCTAGTAAATTTGGTTTTATACTTACAAGCCGTTTGTGGTGTTATTGTTTTATTGCATTAATATTACTGTCACCACATTTGATACAGTGGTACCTCAGATTACATGCACTTCAGGTTACATACGCTTCAGGTTACACACTCCGCTAATAAAGAAATAGTGCTTCAGGTTAAGAACTTTGCTTCAGGATGAGAACAGAAATTGCACAGCGGTGGTGTGGCAGCAGCAGCAGCAGGCCCCATTAGCTAAAGTGGTGCTTCAGGTTAAGAACAGTTTCAGGTTAAGAGCAGACTTCCGGAACGAATTAAGTACTTAACCCGAGGTACCACTGTACTTGGTTTTTTGGGGGACCATTCCGTTGGCCCGAAAGCGGGGGGAAAAGAAAAGAAACGATGTTCTTCCACTTTGCAAAAATCTACAACGCGCCTGGTCGCCTGGAGTCAAATCTCAGCAGGCGAGGAGGGCAGGTGGTTATTTTCCAGCCCTGCCTCCCTTTGGGGAGGAAAAAAGGAGAGAATATCTGCCCTTGTTTCAAATGTCAAGTAAATAGATTCTCAGTGCTTGGGCCTGCTCCTACCTGCCTGGTGTTCCTAGGATTTCCCTGGCTGTTTGTGCAGGTCTAAACAGAGAGGGTAGAGGGGGAGCGGAGCAAGCGGATTTCTGTGGAATGCCCTGGCTGATCCCAGGCAGGGCTTCTGGATCCTCTAAATCAGGAATGGGGAACCTGCAGCCCTCCAGATGTTGGTGGACTACAACTCCCATCATGCTTGACCCTGCTGGCTGCTTAGGAGTTACGCTGATATGTTTTCTGGGATGTAAGGGAACGCTCTTTTTTTGAAGAGGAGATTAAAATTGCATCAGAGTTGCAAACTTAGTGAGGATCACAGCACAGAATCCCCAGTGCAAAATGGGTGCATCTCCTTTTTTCTCTCCGAAGAATAGTTAAGATCCTGTAAGATCCTTAAAAGATCTCTGCAGGATCCAGCCGCTTTTCTCTGAAGGATGGTAAAGGGTAAAGGGACTCCTGACCATTAGCTCCAGTCGTGACCGACTCTGGGGTTGTGGCGCTCATCTCGCTTTACTGGCCAAGGGAACCGACGTACAACTTCTGGGTCATGTGGCCAGCAAGACTAAGCTGCTTCTGGCGAACCAGAGCAGCACACGGAAACGCTGTTTACCTTCCCGCCGGAGTGGTACCTATTTATCTACTTGCACTTTTGACGTGCTTTCGAACTGATAGGTTGGCAGGAGCAGGGACTGAGCAACGGGAGCTCACCCCGTCACGGGGATTCGAACCGCCGACCTTCTGATCGGCAAGCCCTAGGTTCTGTGGTTTAACCCTCAGTGCCACCCGCATCCCTGAAGGATGGTAAGATCCTAAGAAGATCTCTGCAGGATAGCTCAATCGGTAGAGCATAAGACTCTTAGGGGTCATGGGTTCGAGCCCAAAGTTGGGCAAAACGTTCCTGAATTATGGGGGTTGGGCTAGATGACCCCTCTGGTCCCTTTCACCTCTCTGATTCTAAGAGGATGCAGACAAAGGCCCATCTAGCTAAATATCCCAATAGGATGTCAACAAGAAGCACCTGAGAGCAACAGATTCCCAGCAACTGGTGTTCAAAGGTATATTTTCTCAGATACCGGAGGCAAATAGGTATATAAGCTGCTCTGGCTAGTAGAATAATAATAATAATAATAATAATAATAATAATAATAATAATAATAATAATAATCTTTATTTGCATCAGCCACTAGCCATGCCAATAAAATAATATGTACTGCAGACAGAGGTAGAAACTTAACTACACAAAATACATTTTGGAGGTTTACATTAATAATCAGATAATAGATCTTATTATAATTGCCCCCGCTAAAAACCTTGCAGTTTTTGCTGTCACCTGACCATCTTGATCTGCTCAAAGAAAGGACGCGGTAGCAATGGTTGCTGAGCGACCTGGCATGGACAATAAGGGGTAATAACCTCTCCTCAAATCATTATAAAGATTGCAAGCCAGAAGCACACGAGCCACCGACTCCATTCTGCCATCTCCACATGGACATCACCATTTTTTCCCGTAGTGGAATTTTTTGAAACCGACCCTCAAGTACAGCCAAAGGCAGTATATTCAATCTTGCGAAAGTGAAAGCGCGCCTGCATTTTGGAATTGTTAAAATTTCGCAAATAGGGTGCCAAAGTGTCAAAAGGACTAGGTGGGAAATAATCATACCGTGGACAAAATTTCCTTATTGTGGCCAAATTATTCTGTCGCTCGATATATTACCTCAGATACTAGAGGCAAATAGATAAGCTGCTCTGACTAGTAGCTATTGATAGTCTCCTGAATGAATTTATCTAATCCCCTTTAAAGCCATCCAAAGTTGCTGGCCATCGCTAATTCTCCTGGGAGCCGATTACACAGTATAATTATGCGCCATGTGAATAAGGATATTTTTTATTTTTTAAGCAGCCTGGTGCCATCCTCTGCAGGCGATCCCGGGGCTTACTCCCAGGAAAGTGTGCACTTATGGGGTGGCAGCCTTTAGGTCGGGAGAAGTAAGCTTCTTTGTTTTTCTGCGGAGGTTATGCCCAGGTAAATGTTTATAGGGTTGCAGTTAAATATGTGCACAGGAGAGTCTGCATAGTGTATTGGGTTTCGAACTAGGAGACCCGGGTTCGAATCCTGAACTCCGCCATGCATTTCACTGGGGTGGCCTTGGGGCAGTCACTGCCCATCGACCTGGCCTACCTCCCAGGGCTGTTGTGAGGATAAAAAGTTTGATCTTGAGCTCCTTAGGGGATATAGACATAGGGTGAGTAGACCCACTGAAAATTAGTGTGATGAAATTAAACATCAGTGTTGGGTGAGCACAAATGTCACTAGTTTTTTTTGAATTGGGATATAATTGTTGAATAACAAATGTAACTTTCTAGATGGAAAAAAAGAACAAAATACTATTACAAAAAAGAGAAAATTAATGCGCGTAAATTAAGTTATCTCATAAAATTGATATGCCACGGTAATAAAAAAAGAGTGATTTTCAAAAAGATAGAACGATAAGATCAACAGGAAAAAGTAATGACGATAATTTAAAACTTCCACAAAGTTTAAATAGCAATAGACTGCAAACAGATTAAAACTTCTAGGTTAGTCTATGAATGTGAATGGGACTACTCTCAGTAGGGCTAAGATTGCAGACAGCCAATAGTCTGCATAACCCTTAAAACTTGAAGGGTGGAGCAGCTTGTCTGTCTTCAACCAGCGCCCCAGTAAAAAAACACACATCCTGATCAGCGTTGCAAACTCCAACCAGTCCGTATGACGACCCCTCGAGGCAGGTAGGCAGGCAGGCAACTCATCCATGGCGTCTCCCAGAAGAGTGAGACATATGCTGCGTTTTCAAAAAGCTCAGCCTACGGAGCACAGCTGTGTTATGAGTAAGCGCTGGGAGTCTGGAACTTGAGGAAAGGCGATCCCGGGACAAAGGCTGTGCGGGGAAAATAGAAAAGACCCAGGAGATGAAGAGGTGGGTAGGAAAGATCTACGAACATCTGTGTGGTCCAGGCCTAACGCCTCTAAAACTCTTGCTGAGCCCTGCGCTTCAGGCTTTGAACTTCGGCTGAACGCAGGTGGGAAACATTCTGCACCCTGTGGGGCTCTTATTCCCTTCTGGCCCTCGCAGTCCAGCAAAGGGGCCGGCCGGCTCTTACTAGGAAGACCGCTGATCAGGACTGCCATCTCCTGTTGCCTGTCCCAAGGTGCATGGAGATAGACTGCCTCTCTGCATGGAGGCTCTGCTTATAAAGAAGGCCGTCAATAATGCCATGGCCAGGTCAGAACCACCAGCCCCTGTAGCCCCATAGTTTTAAATTCATGGCTCGTGTCCTTCCAGCCTGGCTCATAAAATTGTAGAGTTGGACGGTACCACAGGGATCATTTGGTCCAATGCAGGAATCCACATCCCCCCCCCCAATTTATTTTATTGATTTTTTACATCTATAATGAATAAAACATACAAAACAAAACAAAACACACACTACAATACAGTGGTACCTCGGGTTAAGTACTTAATTCGTTCCGGAGGTCCATTCTTAACCTGAAACTGTTCTTAACCTGAAGCACCACTTTAGCTAATGGGGACTCCTGCTGCCGCCACGCCGCCAGAGCACGAGTTCTGTTCTCATCCTGAAGCAAAGTTCTTAACCTGAAGCACTATTTCTGGATTGGCAGAGTCTGTAACCTGAAGTGTATGTAACCTGAGGCGTATGTAACCTGAGGTACCAATGTACTACAAGAAAAATAAAAAATAAAAATATAAACACATATTCTTTCTTATATTCATTTTAAATTCCGTTATTACGTGACTTCCTCAAATCCCCCTAACTGGATTTCATTATGTTCCCTTGTAACAGTTCTCCCAAACATCTTTCTATTACTATCAGTTCCTTCCATTTACTATCTTCATCTCTTTTCTTATTGTCTTAAATCCATCTTACTATACAACATTCATATTATAATCCTAGGCCTGTTTAATGCTTTCACGTATCTTCTTAATTATCTTATATTACACTATTTGGCTAAATATTCTTTAAATTTCATCCAATCATCTTGGTATTCCTCCTCTTTCTGTTCGTGGATTCTTCCAGTCAGGTCAGCCAGCTCCCCAAACGCTTGATTTCCAATTTTTTGCTAATACCAGCCTTGCCGCTGTGGTGACATGCAAAAATGATCTAACATCTTTTTTGGGCATTTCCAATCCAGGCAGGAACCCACATTTTGCCCAGTGTGGGGCTTGAACCCACAGCCTTGAGATTAGGAGTCTCGTGCTCTACTGACTGAGCTATCCCATCTTGTTCTCCAATGGCAGAAATTTGGCAGTATGTTGATCCTAGATGCGGAGGTCCCACCCAGTATCCCCTTCACCCCTCCCGGCTGCTGCTGTTCGCCACCCAGGAACTGGTACCCGGAGGTAGACTGCCTCTGAACATGGATGCTCAGCTCCTAACCATGATGGCTAACAGGCCTGTCAAGCCTAAATTCTTGTTTCCTTGCTGAGGCCAGGCAGACGCCTCTTGCGAAGCCCATCAGAAGGGCAGGAACGAAACAGGCCTCCCCCTGTTGACTGCCTCCAGCAATAAGGAATAGGGAGATAGACTGCCTTTGGCTATGGAGGGTTGCGTCTCGCTCTCATGACCAACCCCAGCCATGGACGGGCGTCTCCTCTTC
>NC_139566.1:10730364-10757042 GCF_965112155.1 Podarcis liolepis
TTCAAGAGGTGGGGCACGGAGCTTATGGAAGGAGAGCTGTCTGACATCTGCAAGGAAGTTTGTGGGAGAGAGGGAAGCGGCACCCATCCAAATGTACAGTGGTACCTCGGGTTACATACGCTTCAGGTTACAGACTCTGCTAACCCGGAAATAGTACCTCGGTTTAAGAACTTTGCTTCTGGATGAAAACAGAAATCGTGCTCCGGTGGCACAGCGGCAGCGGGAGGCCCCATTAGCTAAGGTGGTGCTTCAGGTTAAGAACAGTTTCAAGTTAAGAATGGACCTCCAGAATGAATTAAGTACGTAACCAGAGGTACCACTGTATATGTAGAGTTGTAAGGGACATCCAAGGGCTATTAATGTTTGACAGACTATTGTATTTTAATATTTTGTTGGAAACCGCCCAGAGTGGCTGGGGAAACCCAGTCAGATGGGCGGGGTATAAATTATTATTATTATTATTATTATTATTATTATTATTATTATTAAGCCCAATCCCCTGCAATACAGGAATCTCAGATAAAGCTTCCGGGACAGATGGCCTCCGTATTTTTGAAAGGATACAGGGGCTAAAAAGCAGCCTTCTTTCAAAACACACCCTTCTCTAAATTTTGCAGCGCAAGGTCTCGGGCCAAACGGTAGTGTACCATGTGGATAAAGATGTATACTGTATATATATATATATTCATGACCATATAGAACATACTAAATGCATTCTGTCAGGGAGAATCCATTGCCGAGATCTGTACGTTAAGTCAAAACGAAACGTGTGATGAAAAATGCATGTTACACTCTGACACATTTCCATGAGGAAATGCGGAGGACTGAATTTAAGGCTGGAAAAAGGAAAATTGGAGAGAACGGGGATTTGGCTGCAATTCCTGCATTGCATGGGTCAGGCTGGATGACCCCTGGGGTCCCTGCCGACTGTACAATTTTCTGATGGATCCTTCCAGCCCTGTGTCAGGACAGGAGCAAGTCCCATTGGCTTCAATGGGGTTTACTCCAAAGTCAGTGTGTGTGCGACTGCAGTACTAGGCATAAGAAGTAACCCTCCTTGTTTTTCAGAGTTTATTCCCGGTGAGTATGTATAGGAGAGTCAGCATGGTGCAATGGTTTGGGTTCAACTCTGAGATCAGGGCACAGTCCTCCACTCAGCCAGGATGCTTACCATGGGCTAGTCCCTGTTTCTCAGTCTAACCTATACCTCAAAGGATGGATGTGGGGATAAAATGGGGGGGGGGGAGACCACAACAGTCTCGTGGCACCTTAAAAACCAATTTATTCCTTCATGGCTTTATTGTGTCTCTGCCACAACCTCCCTCCTTTCGCCCCACCTACAAAAGGAAGATAACTATCATATTGTATCCTACCTTACTCACTGCAGATGGTGACAGCAATCATGAAATTAAAAGGCGCCTGCTTCTTGGGAGAAAAGCAATGACAAACCTAGACAGCATCTTAAAAAGCAGAGGCATCACCTTGCCAACAAAGGTCTGTATAGTAAAAGCCATGGTTTTCCCAGTAGTGATGTATGGAAGTGAGAGCTGGACCATAAAGAAGGCTGATCGCCGAAGAATGGATGCTTTTGAATTCTGGTGCTGGAGGAGACTCTTGAGAGTCCCATGGACTGCAAGAAGATCAAACCTCTCCATTCTTAAGGAAATCAGCCCTGGGTGCTCACTGGAAGGACAGATCCTGAAGCTGAGGCTCCAAGACTTTGGCCACCTCATGAGAAGAGAAGACTCCCTGGAACAGACCCTGATGTTGGGAAAGATGGAGGGCACAAGGAGAAGGGGACGACAGAGGACGAGATGGTTGGACGGTGTTCTTGAAGCTACCAGCATGAGTTTGACCAAACTGCGGGAGGCAGTGGAAGACAGGAGTGCCTGGCGTGCTCTGGTCCAGGGGGTCACGAAGAGTCGGACACGACTAAACAACAATCCTACCTTATTGGGCTGTTGTAAACGCTTTTAAAGTGTGTTATTGTTTGTTGTCATTACGAACTAATGAATAGTAGGCCTGTTGCAGAAATACTTTTGCCCTTTTTGGTTCATGAAGCTTCATCCTGAGAGATAACAAGGCTTCTTCTAATCACTTTTATTTTAGTGCAACAATTGCAGTGATTTAAAACCAGAGGCTTGCAGCTTGCCTTCCTCAATCCCGAAGCTTTTGAAAAATGACTCAGATCTCTGGCAGTCCTGCAGCGCCCCCTGGCGGAGGCCTCCTCACATAGCAATGGTGGTGAGAGAGCAAGTGAGACCCAAGGCTGGGAAATCATAGAATCATAAGAGTTGGAAGGGGCACCCAACGGTCATCTAGTCCAACCCCCCTGCAAGGCACATTAGTAATGGGCACATGACTGGTGTATTATCTTGCGCAACTGGCAGTGGAGCCATAGGAGTGGTGCTGTTGGGGGGAACGGGACTGCCCAGTTGGCATGGTTACCCGACGGCCGTCTTGGTGGCAACTCCCTGTTTACGAAATGCGCTTCCTGGCAAAGTGCGTCTGCCTCCATTGTTCACAGCCAGCAGGAATTTAAACGGCATTATTGTTCACTCAGGCGATTGACAGCGGAAACACAATGTTGCTTGAAATATTGGTATTACTTGTCGCTGGAGTATGTAATTGCGTCCACCTTGCACGCAGAGTCGCAGGTTTGATCCAGGTAAGGCTGGGAGCAAGCCCTGCTACTTGAAACCCCGGAAACATAAAAGGAAGGACTTTTCCATGAGGCACATATTTAAAAACTATGGAACTGGCTCCCAGAGGAGGCAGCGACAGCCAGCAACCTAGGCTGGCTATAAAAGACACTTAGACAAATTCATGGAGAGCTACTGACGGTTACTAGCCATGACACCAGTTGAGACCTTACCTGTCTCGCCAGAGTGGTGCATGCTCTGGTTATCTCCCGCTTGGACTACTGCAATGCGCTCTACATGGGGTGACATTTGAAGGTGACTCAGAAACTACAACTAATCCAGAATGCGGCAGCTAGACTGGTGACTGGGAGCGGCTGCCAAAGCCACATAACACCAGACTTGAAAGACCTACATTGGCTCCTAGTACGTTTCTGAGCACAATTCAGAATGTTGGTACTGACCTTTAAAGCCCTAACAGATCTCAGCCCAGTATACCTGAAGGAGCGTCTCCACCCCCATCGTTCTGCCCGGACACTGAGGTCCAGCGCCGAGGGCCTTCTGGTGGTTCCCTCACTGTGAGGAGTGAAGCTACAGGGAACCAGGCAGAGGGCCTTCTCGGTAGTGGCGCCTGCCCTGTGGAACGCCCTCCCATCAGATGTCGAAGAGATAAATAACTATATGACATTTAGAAGACATCTGAAGGCAGCCCTGTTTAGGGAAGCTTTAAATGTGTACTGTTTTATTATGTTTTTATTTATGTTGGAAGCTGCCCAGTGACTGGGGCAACCCAGTCAGATGGGTGGGGTACAATTATGATTATTATTAATAATAATAATTTCCCTACCACCCCATGTGCTTCCCTTCTGCTCCCTCTTTCCCAAGTTGTGTCGTTTTCTTCAAGCAGGGTGTGGGGGAGCTCTGGCCCTCCGGATGTTGCAGCTCCCATCAGCCCTAGCAAATGTGGCCAATGGCAGGGGCTGATGGAAGTTGTAGTTCAACAATGTTCTTGGACTCCAGCTCCCATCAGCCCCCAGCCAGCATGGCCGATGCTTCAGGGCTGATTAGAATTGTAGTCCTGCAACACCTAGAGCAGGCTTCCTCAAACTCGGCCCTCCAGATGTTTTCAGATTACAGTTCCCATCATCCCTGACCACTGGTCCTGCTAGCTAGGGATGATGGGAGCTGTAGTCCGCAAACAGCTGGAGACCCAATTTGGGGGACCCTGACCTAGAGGACTGAAGGTCCCCCATCTCTGTCCTAGACACATGTCCCAACCAATCAGGGATCACGTACCAAATGCACTTACAGGTTTGGGGGTCAGTCCTTTGCCCTTGAGATATTGTTGAACTCCCATCAGCCCCAGGCGGCATGGCCGAGATGAACAGGCATGGGAAAGCCCAGCCATATGGGCAGAGTACAAATAATAAATTATTATTGTTGTTGTTGTTGTTGTTTTTGACACAGCAACATCTGGAGGGGCAAAGCTTCCCCACACCTGTTCTGGAATGCAAGCACATTGGGGCGGAGACTTCTCCCCCGCCATCCTTATCTGAAATAACAAGCTCAGAAGAGGACGGGGTCTTGTTTGTTTTTAAAAAAGGAAATGTTTTATTGGCCGTTCCGATTGCGCTGAGAATGGTCCTCCGCTTCAATTCCTCTTCCTGCCTTTACTGACCGTCTTGGCAACCACGGGCACCGGCGTAGTCGACTGGTACAGCGTGGAGGAGATCTTGTTGATGTAGTACAGGGCGATCATCGAGAAGATGAAACTGGGAAGAGAAGCCAGAGGGATAAGTGGGTTGCAAGGAAGACTCGATCGCAGGGAAGGGCTCAAGGCTAGACCATCTGCTTTGCAAAGGAGGACCAGGGGGTGTGGCTTGTGAGGAAGGGGCGTGGCCTGCAGAGAGCACCCCAAAGGACCTCTTCCCTTTCCATAGCTCGGCTCCCTAGTCCCGCGGTGGGGAATCTTTTCCCCCTCGAGGGCCACATTCCCTTCTGAGCAATTTCCCCGGGGGCCACGTGCAAGAGTGGGTGTGCCGGCAAATGCACATCTTTGCCGTTGCGTGGTGGGCTAGCTCACACACAGACCGACTTGACCCCCACAGCAAGGTTTGCACCTCTGATGATCAGCCCCTGCTTCCGCCAGAGGAGAGGCGATGTTGCTAAACCAGAGCTATGAGAATCTGCAGAGCTTGTTGGACTCCAACTCCCATCAGCCCCCAAGCAGCATGGCCAACAGCCAGGGAGGGGTCCAACCTTTTCCGAGGGAAGAGCTGCTTGTCTGCAGATGTGTAACAATGTCTTTGAAAGGGCCATGGCTCAGTGGCAGAACATCTGCCTTGCATGCAGAAGGTGCTGGGTTCAATCCCTGACATCTCCAGGTAATATTAATAATAATAATAAATTTTATTTATATCCTGCCCTCCCCAGCCGAAGCCGGGCTCAGGGCGGCTAACAACAATAAAATAATACAACATTCTAAAATCATTTCATTAAAATTAATTCAACTCAAATTGATGGCAACCATTAGGCTAAAGTTCTGTGAAGATTGCCAAAGGAGGGAGTCAGACTGTGCCTTGGCCAAAGGCCTGGTGGAACAGCTCTGTCTTGCAGGCCCTGCGGAAAGATGTCAAGTCCCGCAGGGCCCTAGTCTCTTGTGGCAGACGGTTCCACCAGATTGGAGCCACAGCCGAAAAAGCCCTGGCTCTAGTTGAGGCCAGCCTAACCTCTCTGTGGCCTGGGGCCTTCAGGATGTTTTTGTTTGCAGACCGTAAGTTCCTCTGTGGGACATACCAGGAGAGGCGGTCCCATAGGTACGAGGGTCCTAGGCCGTATAGGGCTTTAAAGGTTAAAACCAGGTAGGGCTGGGAACGCCCCCTGCCTGAAACCCTGGAGAGCAGCTGCCAGTCAGTGCAGACAACACTGAGCGTGACGGAGAATCGGCTCACTCAACGTCAGACGGCTCCTTATTTAAACCAGCCCTTGCTCCAGAACCTTGAGGACTAGAATCTTGCTTTATTTTTAGGGGAGAGGACTCAGATCAGCAACAGAGCAGAAGGACTCCCGGTTCAGTCCCTGGCAGCCTTTGCATGAGCTGCTGCCAGTCAGTGTGGACAATGCTGAGCTAGACCAGAGGTCTGATTCAGTATAAGGCAGCTTCCGACATTCCTGTTTCAACCGGCCGTGTTTTGGGGGCCTTCCTGCTTGCTCTGCTCATTGTGGGGGCTTCAATTCCTGATCTGGCCCTGACAGCAGCTTCAGATGTGATGCAAGCTGGATTTCCTCAATCCGGATCTGTTACGACCTGTGTGTGTGTGTTGGGACACAATCCCCCGTTCTTACCAGGTGGTGACGCAGACCCGATGAATCAGCCCTGAAGCAAACAGTGCCAGTAGCAGGCAGGTAATAACTGCGGAGGAAAAGGAGGTGCATTTTGGCAAGGGGGAAAAAAAGGACGAGAAATTATTATTTTGTAAACAACCCCCGCCCTAACCCCTCCCCCAAAACCCTCCCCGTATCAGCCAACCACCAGCTGCTACATATAAGCCAGCCGATTTCTCAGCCCCCCACCTCTCTGAAAAGAAAATGATCACCCTAAATCCGTTCAGCTTACTTTCAGGGAAGATCTTAGCTTGGAATCCTTTGCCGAAAATCAAATTTTCAAGGTTGTTGAAGGCCTGGGTTTCAAGTCAAGGAAAACATCTGCTGACATGTCAGGGAAGTAAGAAGCCCCCCCCCCTTGCAGATGTACAGATACTCTCCCCTCTGTTGCTACATAAAGATTGTCACTCACTGCTTGGTCATTGGAAAGAAGAGAGATTGAGGTGGAAGGTCAGAAATGTGTAAGCTTTCCAAGTTCTCCAGAAAGCATCTTCAGGCTAAACAGAGGGGAAACGTCACAAATGTGTAAGCTTTCAAGTTCCCCAGAAAGCTTCTTCGTGCTAAATGGACAAGATCTGGGGGTCTACAATCTTTACGTACCCAAAGTAGAACCATTCACTCAGAAGCACAGGCCAGGGGAAAAATGTTGTGAACCTACCTGAGATCTGCGGACAAAGGGTGGTACAGTGTACAAATTTAAGAAATAATAATAATTCCCAGTTTGCTTGCGAGATGGCAGGTGCCACATAACATGCGCTCCACACTTGTAAAAACCGATCTTTGCGTGTTGGAAGTCCCTGCCTTTTGACACTAGGCAAGCCCCTTTGCTGTGCTCTTTTCGGCACCCACCAAAAAGATTTTGCTTCAGCAAGACTATCTAGATGTGTTGAAAGTCGTCTAGCGTTTTAAACTGGTTTTTAGCTTATTGGTTTTAATTACTTTTCTGAACTTTTCTGAACATTACACTTGTTTAAAAAAGGGCTATCTAAGGTATCTGTTGGCGATGCAATAGGGATAATGCTACACATGACCTGGAAAAACTGTCTGCGGACAAACGCTGGCTCCCTCGGCCAATAAAGTGAGATAAGCACCACAACCCCAGAGTCGTTTACGAATGGACTTAACTGTCAGGGGTCCTTTAAAGGTAAAGGTAAAGGGACCCCTAACCATTAGGTCCAGTCGTGGCCAACTCTGGGGTTGCGGCGCTCATCTCGCTTTACTGGCCGAGGAAGCTGGCTTACAGCTTCCGGGCCATGTGCCCAGCATGACTAAGCCACTTCTGGCGAACCAGAGCAGCGCACAGAAACGGCGTTTACCTTCCCACTGGAGCGGTACCTATTTATCTACTTGCACTTTGACGTGCTTTCGAACTGATAGGTTGGCAGGAGCAGGGACCGAGCAACGGGAGCTCAGCCCGTCGCGGGGATTCGAACCGCCAACCTTCTGATCGGCAAGTCCTAGGCTCTGTGGTTTAACCCACAGCGCCACCTTTACCTTTATCTCTTTAACGAGTTTAGTAAAAAACAAAGCCAACCCTCCCAACTTCTCTAGAAAGCTGATTCAAGCGGGAGTTAATGGTTTGGGGGGAATTGAAAGCATGTGGTTACACGTTTCTGATGTCATTTCATGTGATTCCCTCTATTTCCAAAGTTCAGGTGGTTAGTGACAACCCTTTTACGTAGTCCAAGTCAAACCACCTACACGGAAGAGGAAGGGATCAGCAGGCCTGAGGGAACTCTGAGGTTTGTGTGTGCTCAGCGACCACAGATGACTGGCTTACTGTTGGGGGGGAAATGGAAAACTGGGTGGGAGGGGGAGCGCAATGGAGTATTACAGAGAAGGGCACGGCTGGCTGGCTCCCTAAACAAAAGCACCCTCTACTGCAATATTTTGTTGCAGAACATCTCGGCCCCAAAAAGGGTATTGTCCCAACGTTACTTGCAAGGGATTATTTCTATTTCTCCAATTGTAAAGCAATCTGTAAAATATATTGCTTGTAGCTGGAGCGTTTTGATCACAGGTTATTGAAAACAATGAACGCTGTAAATGAAAAATTAGTATTATTTATTATAATAATTAGGAAGCTTTTAATGCTTGATGGTTTATTATGCTTTTGTATCTGTTGGAAGCCACCCAGAGTGGCTGGGGCAATCCAGTCAGTTGGGCGTGGTACAAATAATAACATTATTATTTTTATTACAGTGGAACCTTGGTTGTTGAACTTAATCCGTCCTGGAAGACTGTTTGAATTCCGAAACGTTCGACAACTGAGGCACAAAGGGAGAATGTCAATTTCAATGGTGAAAATTGAAAAACACACAGCAGAAGTTTGTTCGGCTTCCGAAGCGCGTTCGAAAACTGAAGCCTTTACTTTCGGGTTTCCGGCATTCGGGTTCTGAAACGTTCATCAACGAAGACATTTGAGAACTGAGGTTCCACTGTACAGTGGTACCTCTGATTACGAACTTAATTCGTTCTGGAGGTCCGTTCTTAACCTGAGGTACCACTCTAGCTAATGGGGCCTCCTGCTGTCGCTGCCACTCAATTTCTGTTCTCATCCTGAGGTAAAGTTCTTAACATGAGGTTCTACTTCCGGGTTAGCAGAGTCTGTAATCTGAAGTGTTTGTAACCCAAGGTGTTTGTAACCCGAGGTACCACTGTATTATTATTGTTACTATTATTATCAGGGGTTTTTCCACTGAAATTCAGTTCCGGCACCTCTCAGGTGGGCACCGTTGCCATTCTAAGAGAACAACGGAGGTGTTCACGCTGCATTCTGGCACCTCTTTTTCTAGAAAAATAGCACTTTGAATATTATGTTAGAAAAAGATTCTCAGTGCTATTTGTAGAATATATTGCACTTCCAAGAAATGTAACCTGAGTTTTGAAACAGCGTTCAAGCTGGCGGTGGGTGGGTGGGTCAGTTAATTTATATTTAGTATTTTAATCAATATTACTTCCGCAGCACCATTTGAGGAAATGAAACATTTAGAAAAAAATGGCAGAAGCCTCTCTTAGTTCTACCTGAAGTTGCCAGGAACCTTCTGCACCGCAAAGCAGAGGCTGAACCACTTATAACACAGGGACGTAAGAAGCTGGAGTTCAGACCACCGGCCCCTCTTAGCTCAAGAGTGCCTACACTGACTGGCAGCAAAACACCGAGGTTTCAGACAAAAACGTTCTCAGCCCTACCTGGAAATGACAGGGATGGAGCCTGGGACCTCCTGCAAAGCAGACCCTCTGCCTCCTGAGCTGCAGCCCTTTATGTGTCACCTTCCTGCTGGATCAGCTGATGCCAATGGGCGCCCCCTTTGACCCTATCCCATTCTGGCAGCCCCAGCCCAGCTGAAAATGCCCAAGCAAAATGCCGCACGTAGGAGGATACGGTAAGGGAGAAGATGAAGAGGGCAGAGCCCAGCAGACCCCCTTGGATGGTCAACCACTCGCTGGATGCCAGCTGGCGGCTGTACATTTGCATCCCGGTGAAGAGCAGGAGGCACAGGAGAGACGAAAGCACCAATGACGTACCCGTGCCGACAGCTGCGGAGAAAGAAAGAGACAAGGGTCACTCGCCTCTGCTGGCAGGAGCACGAAGGACAAGTGCCATTAATACAGTGGTGCCTCGCAAGACGAAAAGAATCCGTTCTGTGATTCTCTTCGTCTAGCGGTTTTTTCGTCTTGCGAAGCAAGCGAAGCAAGGATTAGCGGATTAGAGCTATTAGCGGCTTTTAGCAGCTTATCTGCTGATCGGATCAGCTGATAAGCGGCTTAGAAAAGGGGGGGAGGGGGAAAAACGAGCAGGAACTCGCAAGACATTTTTGTCTTGCGAAGCAAGTCCATAGGAAATTCGTTTTGCGAAGCACCTCCAAAACGGAAAACTCTTTCGTCTAGCGAGTTTTCCGTCTTGCGAGGCATTCGTCTTGCGGGGCACCACTGTATGTGAGCACAACATTTTCGGGCTGTTTTGTGCCATGAACCCCACACTTTGTGCTGCCTCCGCCCCAAACTGACTGACACAGCAAACCGGGGTCACGATTTAATACCCGAAACCCAACACTGGCCGATCAACTCCAAACCGGTGCCAGAGTTTTGTGCTAGTTTTGTGCTGTGAACCCTGTGTTTTCTGTCACCTCACCCCGCAAACTGAGTAGTTGATGCTCAAACTGGGGGCCACAGGTATAGCCCAAAACTGAACATTGTCTGATCGACTCCAAACTGGTGTCAGAGTTTTGTGCCACGAACCCCACTTTTTTTGCTGCCCCTGAAACTGAGTACAGTGGTACCTCGGGTTAAGTAATTACCATAATTTGTTCCGGAGGTCTGTTCTTAACCTGAAACTCTTCTTAACCTGAGGTACCACTTTAGCTAATGGGGCCTCCTGCTGCCGCCACGCTGCCAGAGCAAGATTTCTGTTCTCATCCTGAAGCAAAGTTCTTAACCTGAAGCACTATTTCTGGGTTAGCGGAGTCTGTAACCTGAAGCGTATGTAACCTGAAGCATATGTAACCCGAGGTAACACTGTAACTGACGCTCAAACTGGGTTTACAAGTTGACACCCAAAAATCACTCAAGGAAAGTGTCAAGCAGGGCCTGGTGAGGGTGGAGGAGCAGTGTGACACGGCCTGCGGGCACGAGATAGGGGTCTGCTGGGCCACGTTTGGCTGACAGGTCGGAGGTGCCCAGACCCTGGTCTACCCGTACCTGGACAGGTGCAGGGGACTGGAACTGGGTCCTTCTGTGTGCAAAGCAAATGGTTCACTGCTGAGCTCCAGCCTCTCCTCAGCTTAGGAAGCTGCCTTGCAACCCAGCCAGTCCATTCATCTGCTGAGCTCAGTATTGTCCGCAATGACTCACAGTGGCTCTCTGGGGTTTGAGGAAGGGGGGCTATTTGGAGATGGCGGGGACTGAACCCGGGACCAAGCCAATGCTCTGCCACTGAGGGACAGCACCTCCCAGACACAGGAAGGCGTCTTATACTGAGTCCATTTAGCTTAGTGTTGCCTACACAGGCTGGCATCTTACACAGCATCTTAAAAAGCAGAGACATCACCTTGCCGACAAAGGTCCGTATAGTTAAAGCTATGGTTTTCCCAGTAGCGATGTATGGAAGTGAGAGCTGGACCACAAAGAAGGCTGATCGCCGAAGAATGGATGCTTTTGAATTATGGTGCTGGAGGGGACTCTTGAGAGTCCCATGGACTGCAAGAAGATCAAACCGATCCATTCTGAAGGAAATCAGCCCTGAGTGCTCACTGGAAGGACAGATCCTGAAGCTGAGGTGCCAAGACTTTGGCCACCTCATGAGAAGAGAAGACTCCCTGGAAAAGACCCTGATGTTGGGAAAGATGGAGGGCACAAGGAGAAGGGGACGACAGAGGACTAGATGGTGGGACAGTGTTCTCGAAGCTACCAGCATGGGTTTGACCAAACTGCGGGAGGCAGTGGAGGACAGGAGTGCCTGGCATGCTCTGGTCCAGGGGGTCACGAAGAGTCGGACACGACTAAACGACAACAACACAGGCTGGCAGCAGCTCCCCAGGGTTTCAGACAGGGGAGGCCTCTTCCTAGCTCCACCCAGAGATGCCACTGGGGACTGAACCTTCTGCACTCAAAGCACATGCTCTGCCACCACTGCCCATGCTCTCCACCCACAAGGCGCCCTGAGCACAGGCTGGCAGCAGTGCCCACCCCTCTCCAGGCCAGGAGCATGCATGTCGCCCACCTCTCCAACCCCCATGCCACATTACCCATAATACACCGCGCAGCGCCCTCCGATGTGTCCGCTCCCGGTTTGAACCAAAGTTCCCTGGTTCTTTTCTCTCTCGCGCATGCGCCGTTCTTGCGCCTGCTTCCCTCGGCGAGAGGGAGTTCTCTCTGCCGCGCAGGCGCGGCTCTGAGCGGAGACGTGTAATTTGCGCCTCCGCGCAAGCGCGCCGCACTCCCCGCCGCCTGAGAGGGGCGGAGAAGCGTGCGTCGCGCCACGTTCCCCGCCTAGCGGCCGGCGGCGCCCATGGCAGGCTTTGCTGCGTTTCATTTCCTCCGACTGGCCGCTAGGGGGAGCACACGCGCATTCAGCGAACAAAGGACCAGAGCCGGAGAACGTTGGCAGGCCCGGGAAGTCACGGGTTCGAGTCTTGCCTCCGCATTTGTAGGCCTGGTCACTTGAATGAATACTGCAGTTTAACGAGAATGACACGACGACGATGGTAATAAAGTGTACAGCTACTTGAAACCTTGCACCTTCCGATTGAGAAGCTAAGGGAATGCACTCTGCCTATGGTCAGATGCACCCTTGCCCATGCAAAGCCCGGCCCGTGACACTGTGGAAAGCAGGAGCAAAGCCTTTCAACAAATGACCACACCCTGGGATGGCATGTGGCGACTGGAAGCTCCCCATCAACCTTCTGCCCCCCGCTCCCCTTGGCAGCTCCTCCTCCTCCCTAAAGCGCTCTGCATGTGGGATCTGCTGCACCAGCAATAAAATAATGATTATTAATAACCCAGCACACTCACACGCGCCCTCCATCACTTCAAAGCGCGGGGGGGGGGGGGCGGCGAGAGGGAGGCAGGGCGCCCGGAGCCGAGCCTCTCCGGAGGAGCATGCGCGTTGCTGGCTCTCCTCCTCCCTCCCCGACCGCTCGCCCGGGCTCTCGGCCGCAATAGACCGAGGCGTTTGCGAAGCGCTGCCGGGGCGGCGCGGGGGTGCGGAGGCCGGAAGCCCCCCGTCCCCCCCGGGAGTCATGGCCGAGGGCGAGGACCTCCACTCCTTCACGTCGATCATGGATGCCCTCGTCCGGATCAGCGTGAGAACCGGGGTGGGGGGAGGGAAAGAGGGTGGGCAACGCAAGGGGTAGAAAAACGGGGGGGGGACGAGAGAAAACGGGTGTGGGGAGGAAACACCCCAATCTAGTGCAGCCGATGTGGGGGTGACTGTCTGTATGCCATGAGAAGGGATGCTTTGCGGGAGGGGGGTGTGAGGAAGAGAGATCTAGTACGGGCATCCCATTGTCTCCCGAGTGCGTCGGCATGATGAGGGATCCATGTTGCTGCCACTGGGATCAAAAGAGCCGCCCCCCCGCAAAAAAACCCTGGAAATCACCCCCCCCCAAATAAAATAGGTGCTCCCCCTCCCCTGCTGACAACTAGCCTAGACGCTCCCATTCCCTCCCCCCACCCCACAAGCTCCATCAGTTTTTCCCCGGACTCCCTTCAGGGCTAAGTGAAGGATGCTGTGAGCATCCGAGCACATCCCTCCGTCGCCATGGCAACCTCCTCCCAGGGCTGGCTGCCAGGGCCTGCCTGGTCCAGCGTCTGCCTCCGCTGTGGCTCTCTCCCTCCCTCCCTCCCCGCCCTTCTCCATCCATCCATCCCCTCCCCTCTCCTCCTGCTTTGTGTGTGTGTATGTGTGTGTGTGTGTGTGTGTCCCTTCTCGCTTGCCAAGAGAGATGGCATCCAGGCGGGCGCTGGGCAAGGTGAGTGCCCGTCCCTTGGGGATGGATGGATGGATGGCAGGGGAGGGAAATGCCTTTGGGGCCCCGTGGCGGCAGATCTCTAGGTGGGGAAGCCTTGGCTGGGAAACTGCAAGATGAATGGTTTTCTGGCAAAAGATCAGATGCTGGGGTTTCTTTCCTGTTTTTTGACCACCTTCTTCCTCGGGTGCCTTGAATTGCTGGGCAGCCGGAGCGGAAGGGAATGCAGCTTTGGGGCAGGGGGTGCCACCAGGGCGGTAGAGTCCCCCTCCACCCCACTCCCTGGCCAAAGGACAAGAGTGCCCTTGAATGGGACGCAGCAGAGACTGGGCTGGCTGCCAAACTGCCTGTAAGAACTGGGAGGCGGGGTCTCTCTCTCCCTAACCCCCGCCCCCCACCAGCCCAGCGGTGGGGAAAGTAGGCTGGCCCTGCCTTTGAGTGGGGAATCTGGGTGGGTGGGCGTGAGCTGACGCTGATTTGGACCATCACACTGTCTTGCTCCATACTGCCTACACTGACTGACAGCTGCTCTCCAGGGTTTCAGACACAGCCCTTCCTGGAGATGCCGGGAATTGAAACCTGGGATTTTCAAAGCAGATGATGCTCTGCACACCCCCCCAGCTATGGAGCCCACCCTACAAATAAAGGAAGACCCCACTCCTCCTGTTTGTAGAGAAAGGCCTGATTTAAATAGGAGCAGAGGAAGCTGCCTTATACTGAATCAGACCATTGGTGTATCCAGCTCAGCATTGTCGACACTGACTGGCAGCTGCCCTCTGGAGTTTCAGGCAGGGGACATTCCCAGCCCTGCCTGGAGTTGTGAGGGATTGAACCCAGGACCTCCTGCATGCAAGGCGCTATGGCCCTTGCACATCTAGTTTATTGACCTTTGGGAAATCTCTTTGTCCGCAGAAATGAGTGCTGTTTCTCTCGCTAATGGTCATGTCTCTGCATATTGTAAGAACATAAATAAATTCCTGATGGATTTTTTTTTGGTTGGGGGGGAATTAAAGAAGGTCCATACCTCAGTAGCTAAGTACAATGCCCTGCATTCAGAAGGTTCCAGGTTCAATCCCTAGAAACTCTAGGAATCTTATTTTATGTCTGTGTGAATATATATATTTTTAAAAATAAATCATGCTTCTATTATTTATATCACCCCTACCTCACAGTATCACCACCCTTAGAAAAGACTTCACCAATGCTAGGGTTGCCATATTTCAAAAAGTAAAAACCAGGACACCCCAAAAGTTCTTGAGCTTTCTTTTAGGAAGACCCCAAAGTTGTTGAGCTTTCTTCTTTTTACAAAAACACTGAAAGACCACGATTGACTTGCCTACAATCCAGGACAAAGCGCTGCATTTCCCGGTAATGTCTGGATAAATCCGGATAGATGGCAGGCCTAACCATTGCAGTGTTGCTATTAACTACTACCCTATAACTAAGGACGCAGTCTTGCTTCCACTTACCAGTGAGTAAGCCCCCTTGAATTTAGTGGGCCTTACATCTGAGTAGACATAGGCCACATCCACAGCCTACATTTAAAGCACTATGAAGCCTCTTTAAACAGTCATGGCTTCCCCCAGAGAATTCTGGGAGCTGGAGTTTGTTAAGGATGCTGAGAGTAGTTAGGAGACCTCAATTCCCTTCACAGAGTTACAATTCCCAGAGTTCCCTGGGAAGAGGGATTGATTGTTAAACTGCTCTGGTTTTTCAGCAATTTATTCATATTACAGTGTAAATCACTGGGTGATCAAATAAATAGCAGGTAAGATCCTTAGCTTGACCTAGGATCTTAGCATTGCCAAGGAAGACTGGGAATCTTCCCTGGAGAGCTGCTGCCAGTCAGTGCAGGGAGTGCTGAGCTCGTTGGACCAGTGGTGTGACTCTGTATAAGGCACCTTATTTTGTAACATAATCTAGAGTGGGAGTGAAGGAGCTGTATGTAGTCTCAAAGCTTGGCTCATACTGTACTCATGTTTCTGTCACTTCCCCCTTTCATGACATATGCAATCTTGCTGGGGTGCCTGAAGAGTGAGACCGGCCCTCTGTACATGCTTAGGGGGTTCCACGGTCAGAGGCAGTAACGTTTTTGAATCCCATTTTCTACAAACACAGGCAAGGAGCGTGCTTTTGGGTTCGAATCCTTCTTGAGGCATCTGGTCGGCTGTTGTGACTCAAGAAGGATTCGAACCCAAATCCTAGTACATGCTGGACTAGATGGGTCACTGGTCAGGTCTTCTTGTTATTTTCTGAGGACAAACACTGCAGTGTAATGGTTGAAGGAAAACTGAACTGCACAACGTTCCCAGGTCCGCAAGTTCCCTGATGCACATTTCTGTGCCTCAACTCCTGCAGCGCCATCTGCAAAATGGGGATATTAAACAGTGTTCTGGTTTACAAGGTGGTTGGGGGAGGGTTTAAATGAGGCCTTTGAACACACGTGAAGCAGGACAGCTAAGCATTATTAGTGAGGTAGCATGGAGCAGTGGTTAGAGGGGTTGGCAACCTTTTCAGGCATGTGGTCACGTTTGCATTTTTGAGGGAACATCACGGGCGTCGCCTCCCTTCCTGGTCTGTTGTCCCCCAAATCTCCTCCCTGCTGGATCCGCCAAGAGACAGAAAATGCAGCCATTTTGAAGGGATCCGGGTAAAAGTCGGAAGCGGTAAATTAAGCACATGGAAAGCACATAGAGCTGAGAGAGGAAGTGGGAAGGAGTGCCACTCTTGCAACTTCCTCCTTCATCTCTATGCTCTTTTGAAGGAGGGTGTGTGTGTGTGTGTGTGTGTGTGTGTGTGTGTGTGTGGTCAGAAGCCTTGCGGGCACCAAGAAAAGAGCTTCATTGCACCCGTGGGCAGGATGTGGGCAAATTTTTGAGTCACATTCAACCCCCAAAGCTTTAATGGATGCACTTAGGCCAGTCATTTGCTTTCTGCTTTGCCTATCCCACAGGGTCGTCGTGAGGGTGCAAATGAGACCCACCCTATACATGACAGCAAATGCAGAATACTTACTACTATTACAAATATAATATATTAATACTTATAATATACAGATGGGATATGCCACAAAATTTGCCGTTTTTGTTCAGGATCCCAGCCAGCCAGAGCAGCTCCATTCCATTCCCTCTCTCAGATTTTTGTTCCCTTCCCCGTTCTTCGCAACAGTTAGTTGGCACAGTGAATATGCTCAGTCCTTGCGCGGTTGTATTCCCTGCCCCCCAGCCCCCAGCTAGGGTTCCCCCCCCTTCTCACTAAACTTTTTTTGGTTTGGGTACATTTACAAACCTTGTGTGTGGGTGATGCTATTTTAACGACTTCAGGCTTCATAGCCTGAAGAGATGAATATAAATCTCAAGGCAGAGTCTGTATTTTTTGGGTTGGGGGGGGCGGCAGCAGGGTGCGTGGGGGGGTATAATTGCAGCTAGCAACCAGGATCCTTTCCCTTAGCCGCTGCAGGGAAACGCTTCCCTCCCCTGCACGTTGGCCATGGAATAAAACATGTTGCAAAGGATTCTGGGAAGTGCTCTAAGGCGCACCGTTGGTCTGTTCTTCCTATGGGCAGCACAATAATAATAATAATAATTTATTATTTGTACCCTGGCCTTCTGGCTGGGCTTCCCCAGCCACTCTGGGCGGCTTCCAGCAAAGATTAAAAATACATTAAAATGTCACACATTAAAAACTTCCCTGAGCAGGTCTGCCTTCAGATGTCTTCTAAATGTCTGGTAGTTGTTTATCTCTTTGACATCTGGTGGGAGGGCGTTCCACAGGGCGGGCGCCACCACCGACAAGGCCCTGTGCCTGGTTCCCTGTAGCACAACTCTGCCTTGTGATTGGCCAGGGAGAGGTGAGACTACAACCCCTGCTCCAGATTGCAAGGGGAGGTCGCGAGCGGTGGGCAAACTCTTTGAGAGTGTCGAAGAGGAGGAAGCCGCTATCGTTATTATTTTAAATTATTATTTTTAATTATTCATTATTTTGCCCTGTATTTCCCCGCCCCCCATCCTTCCTTTAAGCCAGTGGTTCCCAAACTTTTTCATTTATGCCTTGGTTACATAAACACATACTCAGCGCCCCCTACAAAAAGCACTGTTCAGAGCAGTCAGGATAGCTCAGCTGGTAGAGCATGAGACTCTTAATCTCATGGTTGTGGGTTCCAGCCTCCTGCAGCTTCCTACATTGCAGGGGGTTGGGCTAGATGACCCCTGTGGCCCCTTCCAACTCTACAATTCTGCAATTCTTTTAATAGTGGTTTGCATAGCTGTCAACTTTTCCCTTTTCTTGCGAGAAATTCTATTCGGAATAAGGGAATTTCCCTTAAAAAAAGGGAAACATTGACAGTTATGGCGGTTTGCATGACGACCCACTAAGGAAGATAGTAATATGATAAAATTCAGAACAGGAACAAAAAGGGTGTGTGCGTGAACTTAACAGTGCTCAATTTATTCTTTTGGTTGCTATTTCATCAGCGTTGTTAATTCTGGTTTAATAGATTCTAAATGCCCTATTGGTTCGTTAATCGTGTAAGACGACTTTTGCTTTCATTGTGATGCTCAGCTTGTTTTTGTAGTTGTTGCTTTACTAAGGGTGTTTTATAGGTTGCAACAGTTAGGCTGATGATTTGTTAATTGTTCTGTGGGATTTATGTTGCATTTGTGGTGTTGTGTTATTGCTATTCACTGTTTGTAAGCCGCTTTGGGATTCATTCGAACGAAAAGCGGCGCAGGCAGTAAATCAGATCAAAACAAAATTAATTGAACATGCATTCAAAACCCAATTAAAACTATTCAGCCTTAAGTAATTGAACAAAATTGATCCAGCGATACCAGCTTTTGAAAGTCTGGTAGTCATTTACACCCTCAGCACCCCTTGTTGTTGTCCCCATACCTCTTAGGTCCCTTCTGTGGGGGGTTATAATACAGGTGTTGAGTTAGAACCAGCCTCTATTTGCAGGAATCATGGTTTTGTTCTCTTGAAACCTGTTTTCCTTTCCCCTCCTTCCTTGTCCTTCCAGACCAGCATGAAGAACATGGAGAGGGAGCTGTTGTGCCCGGTGTGCAAGGAGATGTACAAGCAGCCCCTGGTGCTTCCTTGCATGCACAATGTCTGCCACATCTGCGCCACTGAGGTCCTGCTGCAGCAAGGCTACGTCTGTCCGGACCCCACCTCCGAGCCCACCTCGCCGGCCTCCACGCCAGCCACACGGAGCCCTCGCCTGGGCCGCCGGGTCATCCCCAAGCCAGAGCGCCTGGACCGACTCCTTAAGTCAGGTGGGGAGGAGGGCGGTGTGGCGGTGCCCTCTGCTGGTGGGCAGGCAGACATGTAGGGCGAGGGCACCCCCTCCTGGTGGAAGATGGGATGCGGGTGGCGCTGTGGTCCGAACCACTTAGCCTCTTGGGCTTGCCAATCCAAAGGTTGTGGTTCGAATCCCCGTGACGGAGTGAGCTCCCGTTTGCTCTGTCCCAGCTCCTGCCAACCTAGCAGTTTGAAAGCACACCAGTGCAAGTAGATAAACAGGTACCACTCTGGTGGGAAGGTAAATGGCGTTTCTGTATGCTCTGGCTTCCATCACAGTGTCCTGTTGTGCCAGAAGCGGTTCAGTTATGCTGGCCACATGAGCTGGAAAGCTGTCTGCGGACAAACGCCGCCTCCCTCGGCCTGAAAGCGAGATGAGCACTGCAACCCCATAGTCGCCTTTGACTGGACGTAACTGTCCAGGAGTCCCTTACCTTTAACTTTACCTGGTTGAAGGTAAAAGCGGTTGGGCCGTAGGAATGTTTGCAGTTCGTGCTGCAAGCACAAAAGGGCAGGTCCTTGCCACGAGGATATTACAAATTAAAATTTGGCACCGGGGAAACAGGGTGGGGGGAAAGTGGGAAGAGGGGCTTTGGGTTATCAGCAAGATCTGAAGGGCCCACAAGTTCCCCGCACCTGCTTACATGCCACGGCCAGACGAGGAAAGTCCAGGGAAAGGATTTCACTATTGTCAAAAGAAAAGGGATGTTCATCAGTCTTACGTCTCTCAGCTACTCCTGGGCGTTCACACGATGAGGCTGTTGCCGCAACAGAGAGGCCCCGTCCCTAACTTTGGCTTGTGTATCTCCTCCATCTGAGCTGAACGCAAGCAGGCGAAGACTACGCCTGCTTTTAGCCTTCTGATCCTCCCACTTCAGTCCTCTTCTGATCCTGGGAGACAGTGGAGTAGGAGAGATGAGGCAGGAGAGGAGGTGTGGAAGCCTGTGACTCTCCACCAGCCTGACCCATCTCTCTCTCCTCCTGCACTTGTTCTTCACCCTCCAATCCTGCAGCTTCTCCTGCCTCTGCCTCTCGCTTCCTAGCTGTTACAGGCTCCCCCAGATCACTGGTCCCTTTTCCCAACCCCACTTCTCCCAGTGGCCGCTCATCAGTATCCAGCCACCGCTCCTCAGCGTCCAAGCCAGTTCCTGACCGCATTTCATATGTGATCCCTGATTGGCTGGGAGACGTGTCAAGGACAGGAGTGGGGAACCTGTGACCCTCCAGATGTCGATGGACTGCAGTCTCCATCACCTCTGACTGTGGGCCATGCTGTAGCCTTATTGGAGTTCACTGATTGGGTCTGCGTTGCTCCCGGACAGGAGGAAGAAAGTCAAATGACACCAAGGGTTGGTTCAGAGAAAGAGTTCTTTATTTCTGCTCTCCGAAACAGCAGAAAGGCACTTGCGTGGTCAGTCCACAGCAAGTCCAAAGAAATGAGAGATTACATGCAGTATATATATCCTCCAGGCACCCTCTCCCCCCTTCCCCAGGAATCTAGCCACGTCAGCTTGTACACGCAGGCTGACATCACAGATGTTCCTGCTCTGGCACTCTTAACCATAAAAGGGTATTCCTTCCTATATTTGTGACCATAAAAGGATCTTCTTGTTCCTACTCTTATCTTGGAGCAAGAGGTCACCATCTCCAAGAACACCCTCTGGCGCTGTTCCCAGACTAGGTCTGTGCGCCTTTGTGGTCAGGATATAAGATAAGGCACAGGCGTGTCTTCCCTGTTCTACTGGTACAGTCAAGGCCATCCTTGCCGTCACAAACTGATAAAGGAGAGGGCTCTGAGCACTTGTTTATACAGCTGGGTTTTGGCTCAAGAGCTCAAGTGAAAGCATTTTAGCTAAGGAAAAATAGGGATTTTGGTGCAGTTTCAAACTGCCTGCGCAGTCAGTTTTGGGTTTGGGAAACCCATCCCTTCAATGCTTGCTGTGGTTGATGGGAGTTGGAGTCCAGCAAGACCTGGGAGGGCTTGCAAGTTCCCCACACCTGATTGGCTGGGACATGATTCTAGGACAAGGGTGGGGAACCTGTGACCCTCCGGATGTTGCCGGACTACAAATCCCATCAGCCCTGCCCATGGGCCAGTTTCCCCGAGGCTGATGGGAGTCCCTGCATCTTCCGGGGAAGCATGTGCTGTGTGCGCAACGTCACCTTGCCTCGTGTTCTGGTGTCCCTGTGCTTCCAGGTTTCGGCACGTACCCGGGGCGCAAGCGAGGCGGCCTCTTGCACCCCCAGAGCGTGCTCTTCCCCTGCCCGCTGTGCCAGAGGGATGTGGACCTGGGCGAGAGGGGCCTGGGCAGCCTCTTCCGCAACCTGACGCTGGAGAGGGTGGTGGAGCGCTACCGCCACACCATCAACGTCAGCGCCGCCATCATGTGCCAGTTCTGCAAGCCGCCGCAGCTGGAGGCCACCAAGGGCTGCACCGAGTGCAAATCCAGCTTCTGCAACGAGTGCTTTAAGCTCTACCACCCGTGGGGTACCCAGAAAGCCCAGCACGAGCCCACCCCACCCACGCTCACCTTCCGGCCCAAGGTAAGGGGCTCCCCCCCCAAGTCCTCCGAGGGCCAGGAGGGAAGACTTTGCTTTTTATTTGGAAGTGACTTGGAAACAGCAACTAATCCAGGCTGGTGCCAGGACCATATAATACCGGTCCTAAAGGATCTACATTGGCTCCCAGTACATTTCCAAACACAGTTCAAAGTGTTGGTGCTGACCTTTAAAGCCCTAAACCAGGGGTCAGCAAACTTTTTCAGCAGGGGGCCGGTCCACTGTCCCTCAGACCTTGCGGGGGAGGCGGACTATATTTTTGGGGGGGAAATGAACTAATTCCTATGCCCCACAAATAACCCAGAGATGCATTTTAAATAAAACGGCACATTCTACTCTTGTAAAAACACGCTGATTCCTGGACCGTCCGCGGGCCGGATTTAGAGGGCAATTGGGCCAGATCCGGCCCCTGGGCTTTAGTTTGCCTACCCATGCCCTAAACAGTTTGGCTCTGTATACCTGAAGGAGCGTCTCCACCCCCATCGTTCAGCCTGGACACTGAGGTCCAGCTCCGAGGGCCTTCTGGCGGTTCCCTCACTGCGAGAAGCCAAGTTACAGGGAACCAGACAGAAGGCCTTCTTGGTAGCGGCAGCTGCCCTGTGGAAAGCCCTCCCATCAGATTTCAAGGAAATAAACAACTATCTGACTTTTAAAAGACATCTGAAGGCAGCCCTGTTTAGGGAAGCCTTTTGTAACATTTTATTATGCTTTTATATATGTCAGAAGCTGCCAAGAGTAGCTAGTGCAACCCAGTCAGATGGCCAGCATATAATAATAATAATAATAATAATAATAATAATAATAATAATAATAATAATAATATCCCAACATTTCCTCCAGGGTGGCTTCCATGGTTCTCCCTCTTCCTCAGTCAATCCCCACAACAACCCTGTGAGGTAGATTAGGCTGAGGGGCAGTGACTGGCCCAAGGCCACCCAGTGAGTTTCATGGCCAGGTCAGGATTTGAACCCCGGACTCTCCTAGGTCCTAGTCTGACACTTTAACCACTGGACCACACTGCCTGTGTGTGTGTCCCTGTTTTTGCATCAAGTTCTCCCCCACATTTCTCCCAATCCAGGGCCTTTCTCAAGAGTACGCCTTAGGAATCTTCCTTGGTCTTGTTTCTTGTTCCTGAAGGCCTTTCCCCCCCTCACATAGAGCTACTAAGGCACACTTTGTAGGGGCTTTCTAGTTCATTTGCGCCCCCTGGGTCTGAGGCTTCCTGTCTTAAAGAAACAGAAATGGATTCAAAGGGAAAGTCCTCATCCCACAAAGATTAGGAAGCCTGCGTTTGTGTCCGCGAGTGCCAGGGACTTCGAACAAAGTAAAACCGTGACTAACCTGCCTCCTTCTGTGTCCCGCACAGGGTCTGACGTGCCCAGAACACCGGGAAGAGGTGACGCATTACTGCAAGAGCTGCCAGCGCTTAGTCTGCCAGCTGTGCCGTGTTCGCCGGACGCACACGGGCCACAAGATCTCGCCCGTCGTCAGCGCCTACCAGGCCCTCAAGGTGAGGCTTTCGGTGGGATTTAAGCTGTCTCCTTCATCCCCACCTCTGTCCGCCCGCCCGGTTCTGATAAAATGGCTGAGTTGAGAAAGGAAGGTAGAGAAGTTGCTGGCCCAGAGATGGAAAGACGGAAAAGTCCCCACCAGAGAAGAACGGCAAGTTAAACCGATGGATTATGTTGAGCTGGTGAAAATGACTAGAAATATCAGACACCAGGAAGACCAAGGTTTTGGTAAAGACTGGAGGAAATTTATTTTATACCTGTAAACAGCTGAGCTCTTTAACAGGACTGAAATAACACTTGTGAGTTAACAGAGACTTACGATATAAAATATAAATGGAATAAATGGAGGACATGAAATATGCAGCAGGAAATGTTAAACATGGAACCCCTGGGAGGGTGGAGTGAGGTCCAAGTATGCGAGGGAATCTTGTGTCTGTTTTTCCTATGGTTAATTACATCTGATTGAGAACGTTAAAAAATAATTGGAAAATCAATAAGATAAAAAAGGAAGTTGCCATATAGCGAGTGAGACCAAACTGTCCATGTAGCTTAGTGTTGCCTCACTGATAAATATTGCCACAGACATTTCTGAGATCATGGTCTTTCCAACGAGTGGCTCCTGTCCAGGTTTGCTCATTGTCTTACTTTAAATGTTGTGAGGATCCAGTGCCTTTTTAAAATGTATTTTTTTTGGGGGGGGTTGTTATTGGGTTGTTGTTTTTATTTTGATTATGTATTTTGTGGTTTCATATTTTGATTTTATTCTGTGAACCGCTCTGAGACCTCCAGATATAGGGCGGGATATAAATTCAATCAGTCAGTCAGTCAGTCAGTCAGTCAGTCTGTCAATCAGTCAGTCAGTCAGTCAGTCAGTCAGTCAATCAATCAATCAATCAATCAATCAATCACCTGGTACCTTCCTGCATGTGCTGCACTGCTGACCTGCGGCCCTTCTCTTAAATATGAGAGCAAGATTCTAGTTCTCATGGTTCTGAGTTAAAGGTTTTAAGTTTTTAACAGGGTTTTAAACAGGGGCATAGGAAACTGCCTTATACTACCCACACTGACTGGCAGCCATTCTTCAGCATTTTGGGTAGCAAGTATCTCAGGTACAGTGGTGCCTCGCAAGACGAAATTAATCCGTTCTGCGAGTCTCTTCGTCTTGCGGTTTTTTCGTCTTGCGAAGCACGGCTATTAGCGGCTTAGCGGCTTTAAGAAAAAGGAAACAAACTTGCAAGAAGTCGCAAGACATTTCGTCTTGCGAAGCAAGCCCATAGGGAAATTCGTCTTGCGGAACGACTCAAAAACCGGAAAACTCTTTCGTCTTGCGCGTTTTTCGTCTTGCGAGGCATTCGTCTTGCGAGGTACCACTGTATACCTACAGAGGCCGGGAATCAAACCTCCAACCTTCGGCAAAGCAGATGCCATGTTCTGCCACTCTGCAACAGCCTCCCTCTAGGAAGCACTTAAGATTTCCATGCTTATAGGGCTGGCTTCAGTAGGGATGTCAGATGCTGCCTAATTCAGAGCCAAAGCTTTGGTCCACCTAGCTCAATATTGCCCGCACTGACTGGCAGAAGCTCTCCAGGGTTTCAGGCCTGGAGTCTTTCCCCCAGGTCTGTGTAGAGATATGTATGCTGAACCTTCTTGTAAAACAGGCTGAGGTATGGCCTTTCCATCCTAACTGTGGAATCTGGAGCAGTTTAGGTTGTAACAGACCGATGGGGTGGTTTGCACCTGTATTCCATTTCATTTTCATTTCATTCTACTTTTAATTTGTATACCACCTTTCTGTATTGCTATACCGAATACAGTTTACAGCAACAAAATATAACAACAAAGATTGCACACCTTAAAATAATCTAATCCAATACAAAAAGTCACAATAAAACAATAAAACTTTAAAATGGAACGACTTACTTCGAATAAAGCGATATTCAATCATCTATTAGCGTATAACAGTACACAGTAAAGTTAACTCCCAAAACATCAGCAAATTATAATTTAACAGAAATTCACTGTATCATGCAGACCCCCGTTTATTTCAATATCCCATTGTCTTGCTGCTTTCCCCCATTTCGCCTTTTGACATTCCCTCCGTAGTAAACATCCTGGCAATGAAACAGCCCAATATTGCCCAGCCAGTTTTCTGAGCAGGGATTCGAACCTTGGTCTTGTAGGTCCTAGTTCAGCACTCTTAACTGCTACTCTGGTTCTCCTTGGCACAAATGTACAAGTCTCTGCCGCATCTGGAGCAGCGTATTTTGGGTCTGTATCATTGGGGAACGGTGGCGTGTGTTGGCTGTGGGGCCGGGGGAGGCAGAGGAAGGAGGAGTGGGCGATTCTCAAGGGATCGGGTGGGGTGGGGGTGGCAGAATCGGGAACCCTCAGAGCTTGGTGTCAAATGTGTACCATCATGCTTTGCTGCTCACATCGCCTCTCTTTTCCTCCACCCCTTTTTCCTTGCACATCCAGGATAAACTGACCAAAAGCCTGACGTACATTCTGAGCAACCAAGACACAGTCCAGGCCCAAATCAGTGAGCTGGAAGAGACCCTGCGACTCACCGAGGTACAAACTGCTCTCACGTCCGTTTTTCTTGTTTCACATTTCCTGCTTCAGATGGAGCGGGGCTGTCTGTCATTCCAGTTCCCTCATCCCAAATATGTTTTAAAGGGTTTCAGAAAGAGAGTCTGTGGTTCTTATTCTTACCTGTCTTCAGGCGATTGTGTCAGATGGCAAGCAGATAAATAACTTTAGAAGACATCTGAAGGCAGCCCTGTACAGGGAAGTTTTTGGTGTCTGGTATTTTGCTGTGCTTTAAATGTTTTGTGGGGAGCCACGCAGAGTGGCCGGCACAACCCGGCCAAATGGGCGGTGTATGAATAATCCTCTTCTTCTTTGGCGATCCCTCGTAGCCGAGTAAGATTGTCTTCCATAAACATGGTTTTCAGAAGTGAGTCCGTAAGTGACTGTAGAGGCCAATTCTGGATCCACACTTCCTTCCACCGTGGAGACATAGGTTTCTGGGCCGTGGGGCATAGGTTTCCGGGCCAAGCGTGCCTTCCTCTTAGCACATGTCTCTCTTGCGTCCTGAGTTCGAGTGTCTTCAAAACCCACAACACCATTGGCAAAGGCTGTTCTCCAACCAGAGCACTTGCAGGCCAGTGTTTCCTAGTTGTCTGTGTTTACACTGCATTAATAATAACAACAAAATTATCACATGGGAGATGGAGCAAATTTGTTTTCTCCTGTTTGGGGTGGGTGGGTAGGGCCAAAAACCAATGGATTCAAATGACAAGAAAGGAGATTCTGACTAAACGTCAGGAAAAACTTTCTGACGGTGAGAGCTGTTTGACAGTGGATCTGACTTGTTCGGAAGGTGGCAGATTCCCATCCATCGGAGGGTTTTAAAGAGAGGCTGGATGACCATCTGTCAGGGATTCTTCAGCTGGGATTCCTGGATGATCCTTGGTCAGGGGTCAGCAAACTTACTGCGTCTTGGGCTGGTGTCTCCAGTGCCGATCACGCGGTGGACCGGAGGGCGGGGGAGCGCGTACCCGTACGCGTAAGCACATGCTATTTCTGACGCACTTCCGGGTCGGAGGAGCACTGGATATAGCTTGTGTGCATGTGCACGGGCTTCCTCCAACCCGGATGTGGACTGGAAATAACGCTTGCGCATGTGCACAAGCTATTTCTGGTGCTCCTCCAACTTGGAAGTGGGCAGCCACGCAGTGCCGCTAAGAGCGGGCGACGGGGGTCGCCACGGGCTGGATAAATGAGTCCTTCGGGCCTTATCTGGCCCGCGGCCCTTA
>NC_139566.1:10757242-10817242 GCF_965112155.1 Podarcis liolepis
GGTATTTTGCTGTGCTTTAAATCTTTTGTGGGGAGCCACGCAGAGTGGCCGGTGCAACCCGGCCAAATGGGCGGTGTATGAATAATCCTTTTCTTCTTCTTTGGCGATCCCTCGTAGCCGAGTAAGATTGTCTTCCATAAACATGGTTTTCAGAAGTGAGTCCGTAAGTGACTGTAGAGGCCAATTCTGGATCCACACTTCCTTCCACAGTGGAGACATAGGTTTCTGGGCTGTGGGGCATAGGTTTCCGGGCCAAGCGTGCCTTCCTCTTAGCACGTGTCTCCCTTGCGTCCTGAGTTCGAGTGTCTTCAAAACCCACAACACCATTGGCAAAGGCTGTTCTCCAACCAGAGCACTTGCAGGCCAGTGTTTCCTAGTTGTCCGTGTTTACACTGCATTAATAATAACAACAAAATTATCACATGGGAGATGGAGCAAATTTGTTTTCTCCTGTTTGGGGTGGGTGGGTAGGGCCAAAAACCAATGGATTCAAATGACAAGAAAGGAGATTCTGACTAAACGTCAGGAAAAACTTTCTGACGGTGAGAGCTGTTTGACAGTGGATCTGACTTGTTCGGAAGGTGACAGACTCTTATCCGCTGGAGGGTTTTAAAGAGAGGCTGGATGACCATCTGTCAGGGATTCCTCAGCTGGGATTTCTGGATGATCCTTGGTCAGGGGTCAGCAAACTTACTGCGCCTTGGGCTGGTGTCTCCAGTGCCGATCACGCGGTGGACCGGAGGGCGGGGGAGCGCGTACCCATACGCGTAAGCACATGCTATTTCTGACGCACTTCCGGGTCGGAGGAGCACTGGATATAGCTTGTGTGCCTGTGCACGGGCCTCCTCCAACCCGGATGTGGACTGGAAATAACACTTGCGCATGTGCACAAGCTATTTCTGGTGCTCCTCCAACCCGGAAGTGGGCAACCATGCAGTGCCTGTAAGAGCGGGCGACGGGGGTCGCCACAGGCTGGATAAATGAGTCCTTCGGGCCTTATCCGGCCCGCGGCCCTTAGTTTGGGGACCCCTGTCCTTGGTGTCCCTTCTAGAAGCTGAACGAGAAGCAGAGCTACAGGTGCCCCTCTGCAATCCAGAGAGCTGCCGCCGCCGCCACTTTTTGTCCTCTGTTTTGTGGGATGTGATGCATAAGTAGCAGTCAAGTACAACATTCCTTGTTTTCCTAGAGTGGACATGCAGGGGAATATTTGGCGCAGCCAGTTGAAAACTTCCTGTTTCCTGCTGGCTGGGACATACTTCCTTTGCATGTGACTAGAGGTGGGCGTGACCTTACCTGTCCAGGTAACAAAAGGACAAGGCACACTGCCACACTCTCTCTCTTTGACTTCCTCCATCGTTGGAGCAGCTTTTTAGCTAGAGATGCTCTGCTGGCTTCCAGCCAACAGAGGACACTGGGATTATCCCCATATGGGATAAATCCACATGTATTTTACTTTGTAACTAAGTCTGCCTTCAGGGATCCAACTGTGAACTGAGTGTGAGTAAACTTCTTTTATCGGCTTTACTCAAGATTGTGGCGTGTTTATTCTTTTAAGAGGGATATAAGGGAACTTGCCAGGAACCTAATAGTAAGAGGCTTACACAAGCCTGCAACCAGCTACCTGCCATGTCTTTAAAAGGGGAATGTGAAACTCTGCTAAGTTAAGGAACTTGCTAGCGCAAGTTGGGAAGGATGTTAATAAACAATATAGTGGTACTCTGGTCACAAACTTAATTCGTCCCAGAGGTCCGTTCTTAACCTGAAACCGTTCTTAACCTGAGGTACCACTTTAGCTAATGGGGCCTTCTGCTGCCGCTGGCGCGCGATTTCTGTTCTCATCCTGAGGTAAAGTTTTTAACCCGAGGTACTACCTCCGGGTTAGCGGAGTCTGTAACCCGAAGTGTTTGTAACCTGAAGTGTTTTTAACCCGAGGTACCACTGTATATCCCCTCCTGCCTCCCTGAACGCAGTCCCCATGTGTTTTGCCTCCCTGCAGGCGAATGGTGCCCAGGCCAAGGAGGAAGTGGCCCGGCTGATGCGCGGCCTGAGCGCCCTCTTGGAGGAGAAGCAGTCGTCGCTGCTCAACGCCATTGAGGAGTGCCGGCAGGACCGCGTCTCCAACCTGCGGGCGCAGCTGCACGAACACCGTGCCATGATGGAGAACTCCGGCATGGTGGGCTACACCCAGGAGGTGCTCAAGGAGACGGACCAACCCTGCTTTGTCCAGGCTGCCAAGCAGCTGCATAACAGGTGTGCTTGTGTGTGTGGATGCAACAAATTTAAAATGGCACCCGGGGAAGTTCGTGCCGTGGTGGGAGAGAACTAAATCCCCGGGAGCTTGCTTCCCTCAACTTTTTCTTGGCTGGTAACACAAATGTGCGTTTCCTAATGTCTTACTGGTCAGTTATTGTTGGCAGCTAGGTGAGAAACCTAGCACTGGAAGTTTCTGGAAGGAGTACCTGCCGCCATGTGGCGTTGGAAAGTTTGGCAGTTAGCTCTGGTAGAAAAATCGAGCGACAAGTGTCAGCTTTCGAGGGGTTTCTTATGGCGGGTCGGTATTCCTTCATTACGCCGGTGCTTTTTTCTGGGGGGACGCAGGGGTATGCGTACCCGAACGGGAGAAGAAACTAAAAAAACCAAAATTTTTAGTTTCTTCTCTAGCACAGTGAATCGTCAGTTCCGTTGCTACCCCTGATGGCGGCCACATTTCCTGTCACGGCGTTTCCTGAGTCTCAGACGGAAGTGAGCGTTTAATGTGTGAAGCAGTGTGGAATGTGGGTGTGTGGTGTTTTACTGATGAACGTTTGGTCTCATTGAGGGGCAGTATTTCAATATGAGTAGGAAAATCAGACTGGAATGCAGTTTTTAATGCCTTTAACAATAACAGAAGCAGGCATGTGCGGAATGAGAGTGTTGTTGTGTGTTGAGAGATAGCAACGTGGCCCGGTGCCTTTTGTTGTTTCGTCATGTGGCGCACCCAGTGGTGTAAATTCAAGCCAACATGCCAGTACATTGGTCAAAAAGCCGTGGTTCTGTTATGCAACAGGTACTGGGGTGCAAAATGAACATTAAAAAAGCATTGTACAGTGGTACCTCGGGTTAAGAACTTAATTTGTTCTGAAGGTCCATTCTTAACCTGAAACTGTTCTTAACGTGAGGTACCACTTTAGCTAAAGGGGCCTCCCGCTGCCGCTGCCACTCGATTTCTGTTCTCATCCTGAGGTAAAGTTCTTAACCCAAGGTAAAACCCATGTTTTGTGCCACGAACCCCGCTTTTTTTGCTGCCCCTGAAACTGAGTACAGTGGTACCTCGGGTTAAGTACTTACCATAATTCGTTCCGGAGGTCCGTACTTAACCTGAAACTGTTCTTAACCTGAAGCACCACTTTCGCTAATGGGGCCTCCTGCTGCCGCCACGCCGCCAGAGCACGATTTCTGTTCTCATCCTGAGCAAAGTTCTTAACCTGAAGCACTATTTCTGGGCTAGCGGAGTCTGTAACCTGAAGCGCATGTAATGCGAGGTACCATTGTAGTTAGGAAAACTAATGCAATATTCCGCACGTCTGAATGACCCCTGAGCACAATCGATGAAAATAGTACAGATATATTGAAGAGAAGTGTGTATCTCTACCGCAATTCAGTCTCACCTGACCTTTGCCCTCTGGGTGCTGTTGGACTCCGTCTCCCATCACCCCCAGCGCGGGCAGCCAATGGGTCAGGGTGATGGGAATCGTTGCACCCAGCGCCCAGAGGCTGGGCAGGACAGTAGGCCTCGGATCTGCCTTGGGAAACTGCTCCTCTTTGCCTGACCCCCTCTTTCCTTCCACCAAACCCCCCACCCCGCCGGCAGGATCGTCCGGGCGACCGACTCCCTCCAGGTCTTCCGCTCGGCAGCCAACTCGTCCTTCAGCCACTTCCAGGTGGATGTGAGCCGAGAGCTGAAGCTGCTCACGGACCTCACCTTCATCAAAGGTACGTACGGGATGTGTGGTGGACGAGGGGGCTTTGGCGTGGTAGGAAGCGGGCCTCTAAGGGATGGGGCAGCAGGGTCGCGGCACCCTTCCCTTGCCCTCGCGTTCCGTGCCGGTGCCGTTCCGCCGGAGGAAATCCTTACCCGGTCCAGTTTGCCGAAGGAACCGCCGCCCTTGCGTGAAAAGCAGCGGGCGCAGAGCCGGGATTTGTTTTTGATTGTAGCAGGACAAGCGAATTCCTCCTTGCCTGGGGCCTGTGAGGGGTGACCCCCTCCCAGGAGCCCTCGGGCCGCCCCCTAACAGTGGGGCTTGGCCTGCGCTGTGATCCTCCGAGGGAAGGTAGCTTGTGTGGCGCCGATCTGACAGGTCACGGCCCTTGGGCGCGGAGGGTAAGTATGGGGGCTGTTTCCCCCCCCTCTTCCATTCCGCTTCACCCCATTCCCCCTTCACGCATCCCCCTCCAGACCCAAGGTGGGCTGGGTGGGTGTTCGATTCCCCCGCCACCCCGTCTCTCACATCGCCTCTGGACCGCACCCTGGGATTCTTGGCCCCGGTCAGCTCCATCTCACCCCCCCCGACCTGAGACCCCTGCATCCCATGATCCATAGCCCACCCGATATTCCAGGCGCAGCGCCCGCCCCCCAGCGGCCCACCTCCGCCCCGTGCCTGGCTGCTGACCCATCTCAGACCTGCTTTACCTCTCTTTGTTTATAGGCTTTGGCTGCTGTTGAGTCATCATCGAAGTAAAAAAATGAGGCAAGTCATCTCCCGCCCAGCCGACCCCTCTCCACCTCAGCCCTCCCTGAGCCGCCTGACACTCTCTCTCACTTCTCTCTTTCTCCTCCCTCTGCCCCCATCGCCAGCCCTCGCGCCTCCATCCTGCATCCTTCGCCTGCATCCTCCCGTCCCCCCGTGTGGCTTAGGTTTTGTTCGGGTCCTCAAGATGCTCTGGCCGGGCCAAGCACCTCTGAGCACGTGCAGAGTAAAAAAAAAAGACTGCTCGGTCGCAGGGTTCCTTCCCGCTCACCGCTGATTCTCGATTTAGATTTGCTGTCAACGGTGTCTAAATACAGTGGTACCTCGGATTAAGTACTTAATTTGTTCCAGAGGTCTGTTCTTAACCTGAAACTGTTCTTAACTTGAAGCACCACTTTAGCTAATGGGGCCTCCTGCTGCCGCCGCGCCGCTGGAGCATGATTTCTGTTCTCATCCTGAAGCAAAGTTATTAACCTGAAGCACTATTTCTGGATTAGTGGAGTTTGTAACCTGAAGCGTATGTAATCTGAAGAGTATGTAACCTGAGGTACCACTGTAAGCGTTGACGGTTGGGACAATGAAATAGTGTCAGTTTCTTCCGCAAGGCATGACACAGAGGGGTGCTGGTTTGACGTAGAGAGTTCTAGGGGTCCTATGTCCACTGCCCCTTCCTTGCCCCCCAACTAAATTTAGTTCTTCCCTGCTCTTTCAAAACTCAAAAGCTTTTCTCCCAAAACAGTGGTACCTCGGGTTAAGTACTTAATTCGTTCCGGAGGTCCGTTCTTAACCTGAAACTGTTCTTAACCTGAGGTACCACTTTAGCTAATGGGGCCTTTTGCTGCCGCCGCACAATTTCTGTTCTCATCCTGAAGCAAAGTTCTTAACCTGAGTTAATATTTCTGGGTTAGCTGAGTCTGTAACCTGAAGCGTCTGTAACCCGAGGTACCACTGTAGCTTGACTTCTGCCAGAACTCTCCATTGTATAATTCAGGGGTTTAGGCCACAATTCAGCCCCCTCAAATGTTGCTGGATTCTAAGTCCCATCAGCCCCGGAGGCAATGGGGCTACAGGGAAGCAAAATCCTAGAGCGTTGGCTACCCCTGGTTTTCGTTTAAACATTTCTGTCCTGTCTGAACTGGGGGCCACCCTTATTCCTGGGAAGCAAGCCAGGCAGTCGCCTGAGGTGACAAAATACCAGCAGCGAGTTGGTGAGCTGCCTCAGCTGTGTAAATACAGTGGTGCCCCGCAAGACGAATGCCTCGCAAGACGGAAAACTCACTAGATGAAAGAGTTTTCCGTTTTGGAGGTGCTTCGCAAAACGAATTTCCTATGGGCTTGCTTTGCAAGACAACAATGTCTTGCGAGTTCCTGCGGGTTTTTTTTTCCTTTTCCCCCCTTTTTCTAAGCCGCTTATCAGCTGATCCGATAAGCCGATAAGCCGCTGTCAGGGGCTCAGGAACAGAGGTACAGGGGAGAGAGGAAATGGAGAGCGAAGGGGAAGAATCTGAGGGCAGCGTAGGGGAGTATGGCAGTGACCCGAGAGATTGCATGAGCTTCTCCAGCGAATCAGAGGATTCCCAGAAGGAGTCGCTGATGGTCAGGGCAAGGGGGGTCCCAGGGGAGACACACCAGAAACAAGGGGCCATCGGGGACTCCCAAAGCGGCAGCGGGAGATCAGGGCCAGCTTCCCCACCAGAGCGTAGTGGGGGGGAAGAGTCCCATGTGTCAGGGCCAGCGTCTCTTCCAGCAGGGAGAGAAGATGAGTCAGGGCTGACCACGCCTCCATCGGAGAGTGGGGGAACGGAGGGGAGGTCAGGTCCAGCTAGCCCCCCCGAAGGGGGAAGCAGTGACGGGAGCAGTGTAACGGTCAGGAGGAAGGTTGCCGGCTGGGTGCGCGCGCCAAGTTCGAATGTACAGGCGCGTGGGACAGCAGAAAACCCAGATGGGGAACCAGGTCCTAAAGCCCGCCGGAGGCAGGGGGAAGACTAAGGGGACTCAGCGTCAGAAGAGTCTAGGAAGGGCGAGACCCCAGCTGACAGGCGGGGCCAGAGGAGGAAAGAGCAAAGGAAGAGGTGGAGCAAGGCTAGAGTCTTAAACTGGTGTCTGGGGGGAGGAGATTCAGACGGAGCTTCGGCGGTCTAGAGTTTCAGATGTAGAGCTGCACGCTGCGGCTGTCAAAGCGAAACTGAACTTCAATAAAGACTTCTGTATATAACAGATGAACTGGCGTTGGTCCTTTGTGAGCTGGGACCTCGGTCAGTTCTGACAGCCGCTAATAGCGCTAATAGCGCTAATCCGCTAATCCTTCAATGGGCTTGCTTCGCAAGACGAAAAAACCGCTAGACGAAGAGAATCACAGAACGGATTCTTTTCGTCTTGCGAGGCACCACTGTATCATTGAATCATAGAATGGTAGAGTTGGAAGGGACCCCATGTTTCATCTAGTCCAGCCCCCTGCAATGCAGGAATCTCGGCTAAAGCATCCATGACAGAGGGCCGTCCAACTTCTGCTTAAAAACCTTCAAGGAAGGAGAGCCCGCCGCCTCCCGAGGGAGATGGTTCCATATCGGAGAGAGACTTCCTGTAGCTTGCAGAGATCTGTTGTGTTCTGGAGGACATCAACAGCAAAATCATCGAAGGGAGGCATTAGGCCTCTGAACACCAGTTGGGGAGAATTGAGGTTGTGTAGGGCTGTGTACCAGCATTAGACAAATCCCAGATTCTGAACCGAATGGGGTTGATCCAGGGTTTGCCTGGACAGGGCTGAAGTAATCCTGTATCACTCACACCCAGAGTGAAGTGGGGCTCTCAGAAGAAGACACGTTTTGATTTTTTGACCATTAGTGGTCTGGTTTGAAGGGGCCAGGACTCTCAAGCAACTTTACTCCCTGTTGCCCAAACAAAAACATGGATAATACCCTTTTAATTCTCTGGCTTTCTTCCTTCACCCTTTTCATTTTAGAGGTCCCGGGTTACATCTAACTGAATTCTTACACGCATTGAAACAAATGTCATATCCATCCATTTTTCAATAGGGCCTAACACAGGATACGACCCCCTGAATCTTGTTTTTGAAAACCACCTCCCTCCTCTGCAAAATATTAGTCTTCTTCCGATTTAACCAACAAACTGATCAAAAATATCTGAGGTAAATTAGCTCGCGTTGCCTTTCTAGGCAGTGGGAACAATTCCTGCAGTGGACTGCAGTGTAAGTTGCATATTTTGTTTCCAAAAGGGTTCGTTTCTCTGTCCCCATCACCACCAAGAAATAATAATAATAATAATTTTTATTTATATGCCGCCCTCTGACAGGGTTGCCCCGGCCACGTTGGGCGGCTTCAGGCGAATTAAAATACAGTAAGACTTCAAACATTTAAAACTTTTTTTTTAAAAAAAACTTCCCTATACAGGGCTGCCTTCGGATGTCTTCTAAAAGTCAGACAGTTGTTTATCTCCTTGACATCTGATGGGAGGGCGTTCCACAGGGCAGGCGCCACTACCGAGAAGGCCCTGTGCCTGGTTGCCTGTAACCTCACTTATTGCAGTGAGAGAGCCGCCAGAAGGCCCTTGGCGCTGGACCTCACTGCCTAGGCCGAATGAAACATATTATTTGTTTCATTTTTTACTGAAAGCAACTCAAAGGGACTAGCGGCAATCATTCAGTGCTGTTTTCTCCCCTTTTATTCATTTTTGGGTCCTACGGCAGGAGTGGGGGAAACTCATATCTGGCTCCCCAGCCCTCTCCATCGATGTCCTGGCCCTCTCAAGGCCACCACCATATCGCCTCAGCTCTCTCCTTCTCTTCTGTGTCTATTCAGCCATGGTCTGTCTCCTCCTGCCTCGACACCACCGCTCTTCCTCTCCTCTTCCTCCTCTCTTTCTTCCCCCTTTCCCTTCCCACCCTGCTCCCCGTCTCTCGCACTCAGCCTCTTTCTGCTCCCCGGAGTCTCTCAGCAGCTTGCCCCGTCTTCCCGACAGCTCTCCCCCCCACCCCGTTTTTTCGCCTTCTGGAACCCCCTTAGCCTGTAGCCAGTTGTCTGTCGGTCCGTGCAGAGCGCCCGTCGCCTGTTGTCCGCGGCGGCGCCTGACATCGCCTGTCTTTGTCCCCTCTCCCTCCTTCTTTCTCTCTCTCCCCCACCGCAGCGCCGGAGGCCCCCGTGATCGACACGCAGCGCACCTACGCCTACGACCAGATCTTCCTCTGCTGGCGCCTGCCACAGCACTCGCCGTCCGCCTGGCACTACACGGTGGAGTTCCGGCGCGCTGAGCCCAAAGGGAAGGCCCTCAAGCTGTGGCAGCGCCGCGAGGAGGTGCGTGGCACCAGCGCGATGGTGGAGTACCTGGACACCGACTGCGTCTATGTCCTGCGGGTCAAGGGGTACAACAAGGCCGGGTTCGGAGACTACAGCGAGGACATCTACCTGCACACGCCGCCAGCGCCCGGTAAGAACCTCCTAAAAATATAGGCGGTCTGTCTTTCTGACACCCTGGGCACGTTTACCTGGAAATACTGAGCCAGCTTCAAGGTTCTTTGGGTCCAGGGGACCTTTGGCGATCAACTCGATCACCGAGATTATCTGCAGGTGTGTTGTCGGCTCTTTCCTGAGTTGGCAACGATGAGAAACTGAGCCTTTAGAGCCGCCGGCCCGGTCCTGTGGAACTATCTGCCCCTAGAGATTCAGCAGACACCTTCTGTGCCAGCATGGTGTAGTGGTTAAGAGCATAGTTGTTAAGAGCGATAGATTCGTAATCTGGTGAACTGGGTTCGTGTCTCCGCTCCTCCACCTGCAGCTGCTGGGTGACCTTGGGCTAGTCACACTTCTCTGAAGTCTCTCAGCCCCGCTCACCTCACAGAGTGTTTGTTGTGGAGGAGGAAGGGAAAGGAGAATGTTAGCCGCTTTGAGACTCCTTTGGGTAGTGATAAAGTGGGATATCAAATCCAAACTCTTCTTCTTCTTCTTCTTTGAAAAGCCTGCCGAAAACTTTCCTATCCCACCAGGCAGGCGACGAAGAATGCGTCCTTCCCCAATGGTTAATTCATGCCTGTTTCAAACTTTTGAAAAATGTTTTAAACTTTTTTTAATGGTTTTATATTGGTACCTTGGTTCTGAAACTTAATCCGTTCTGGAAGTCCGTTCCAAAACCAAAGCGTTCCAAAATCAAGGTGTGCTTTCCCTTAGAAAGTAATGCAAAACCGATTAATCCGTTCCAGACTTTTTTAAAAAAAACCTAAAACAGCAATTTAACATGAATTTTACTATCTAACGAGACCATTGATCCATAAAATGAAAGCAATAAACAATGCACTGTACTGTAAAATCAATGAAACAGTATTGTAGATGATAAAAATGAACATGTATTTTTTCCCCTTACCTGCACTGTCTAAAGTGGCTTTGCAGCTTTTATCCATTTCCGCAGTCAATCAATCAATCAGTAGCTGAACTGGGTTCCACACAGTCACTAAAACAAAACAAAAAAGCCACAAAAACACAAAATAAATAGCATAAACAGACCTCACCGTGTGGCACTCAGAAAGAAAGTGTAACACTCAAATCGGAGCACGTTCAGCTTCCAAAAAAAGTTTGCAAACCGGAACACTTACTTCTGGGTTTACAGCGTTTGGGTTCCAAGTTGTTCGACAACTAAGCTGTTCAAGAAACAAGGCACCACTTTCCTGTACGGTTCTTGTTTTATTGTTATTGTTTATTGAATTTGTATACAGCCCTTCATCGGGGTGGTTCACAGTTTTACTGCTGTAAACCGCTTGGCTATTTTTAAATGATGTAGCGGTATACAGTGGTACCTCGCAAGACGAATGCCTCGCAAGACGAAAAACGCACAAGACGAAATAGTTTTTCGTTTTTTGAGTTGCTTCGCAAGACGAATTTCCCTATGGGCTTGCTTCGCAAGACGAAAACATCTTGCGAGTTTGTTTCCTTTTTCTTAAAACCGTTAATACCGTTAAAACCGTGCGTCGCAAGACGAAAAATTCGCAAGACGAAAAAACTCGCAGAACGAATTAATTTCGTCTTGCGAGGCACCACTGAACAAATATTTTTTTTAAACGAACAAATGAATGAGCCCTGTCTGCACTGTAGGTTTAAAGCAACATCAGACCACTTTAGAAAGCCAAAAAGTATCCCGGGAACTCTTAATATTTTAAGGGTGCTAGGAGTTGTCAGGAGAACCCTTATTCCCTTCCCAGGACTACAAATTCCCAGAGTGGTTTAACAATCAGTGCTTCTTCCTAAGGAACTCTGGGAATTGTAGCTCTGTGGTGGGGAATAGGGACCTCCTAGTGACTTTTTGCACCCTTGACAAACTACAGTTCCCAGAGTTATTTGGGGGAGAATCATGGCTGTTTAAAGTGTTGATGTGTCCAAAGTTTCTACACCTCTAAAGCTTTTGGTGGGGATGGGTTCTTCCTGGTTAAGATTCTTTCTCCTCCTTTTCCTTCTGCCTGCCTCCCACCTTCGCCTTCTCCCAAGTGCTGAACTTCTTCCTGGACAACCGGTGGGGGTTCAACCGGGAGCGCCTGGCCATCAGCAAGGACCAGCGGGCCGTCCGGAGCGTGCCGGGGCTGCCCATGCTTTTTGCCGCAGAGCGGCTGATGACCAGCTGCCACCTGTCGATCGACCTGGTGATCGGGGACGTGGCCGTCACCCAGGGGCGCAGCTACTGGGCCTGCTGCGTGGACCCCAGCTCCTACCTGGTCAAGGTGGGCGTTGGGCTGGAGAGCAAGTTGCAAGAGTGGTTCCAGGTACCCCAGGATGTGGCGAGCCCCAGGTGAGCAGCAGCTGTTCTGGAGGGGGAAGAGGGGCAGGTTTTCTCAAGGAAATTGTGTTTTTAATTTCATAAAGTTTATATATACAGTGGTGCCCCGCAAGACGAATGCCTCGCAAGACGGAAAACTCACTAGACGAAAGAGTTTTCCGTTTTGGAGGTGCTTCGCAAAACAAATTTCCTATGGGCTTGCTTCGCAAGATGACAATGTCTTGCGAGTTCCTGCTGGTTTTTTTCCCTCCCCCCCCCTTTTCTAAGCCGCTAAGCCGCTTATTAGCTGATCCGATCAGCAGAAAAACCGCTAAAAGCCGCTAATAGCGCTAATAGCGCTAATCCGTCAATGGGCTTGCTTTGCAAGACGAAAAAACCGCTAGACGAAGAGAATCACAGAACGGATTCTTTTCGTCTTGCGAGGCACCACTGTACAGTGGCACCTCGGGTTAAGTACTTAATTCGTTCTGGAGGTCCATTCTTAACCTGAAACTGTTCTTAACCTGAAGCACCACTTTACCTAATGAAGCCTCCCGCTGCTGCCACGCCGCCGGAGCCCGATTTCTGTTCTCATCCTGAAGCAAAGTTCTTAACCCGAGGTACTATTTCTGGGTTAGCAGAGTCTGTAACCTGAAGCGTATGAAACCCGAGGTACCACTGTATATAGAAAAACCTCCACCCAACTGTATTGCAAAAGGGATATTGATTAGGATATTGACTGAAATATTGACCAGCTTATTGATCAGGGTATAAATAGAAATACTGCTACATTGTAATAGCTCAGCTGGTTAGAGCGTGATGCTGACAACGCCAAGGTTGCAGGTTCGATCCCCGTATGGGACAGCTGCATATTCCTGCATTGCAGAGGGTTGGACTAGATGATCCTTAAGGCCCCTTCCAGTTGGAATAATAATAATAATAATAATAATAATAATAATAATAATAATAATAATACTGTACCCCACCCATCTGACTGGGTTGCCTCAGCCACTCTGAGTGGCTTCCAGCATAATAAAAACACAGCAAAATGTTAAACATTAAAAGCTTCCCTGAACAGGGCTGCCTTCAGATGTCTTCTAAAAGTTGTATAGTTCTTTATCTCCTTGACATCTGGTGGGAGGGCATTCCACAGGGCGGGTGCCACTGCCGAGAAGGCCCTCTGCCTGCTTCCCTGTAACTTCACTTCTCGCAGGGAGGGAACCGCCAGAAGGCCCTCAGAGCTGGATTTCACTGTCTGGACTGAATGATGAGGGTAAAGACACTCCTTCAAGGAGATAAATAACTGTACAACTTTTAGAATCGTCTGAAGGCAATCCTGTTTTCGGGAAGTTTTTAAACGTTTGCTTTGTCCCTTTATATTTTGTTGGGAGCTGTCTGATCTGACTGGCAGCCCAGCCAGATGGGCAGTGTATAAGAAATAAATGATAATGATGATTAACTGTCAGTCACTTATTGCGAAGGCTTATATTTCGGCCCAGGCTGGCTGGGGGCTGATGGGAGCTGGAGTTCGAAAACACCTCTGCCATGGCTGGCTCAGAGCTGGTGGGAACTGTAGTTCTTCGACTCCAGCTCCCATGGTAAGGTTCCCAGGGGGCTGGGGCCTTGACCGCGGTGCGAGCCAGCTTCCTAGGCTCATGCGCCGTCGGACTTGTTGCTCTGAGGCCTAACTCTTCCTCTCCCCCTGGCTTGCCTCCTCGTTTCCCGTGGCTCAGGTACGACCCCGACAGCGGCCATGACAGTGGCGCCGAGGACACCACCCTGGACACAGCGCCGCCTTTCGCCTTCCTGACCATCGGCATGGGCAAGATCCTCCTCTCGCACGGCGTGGCGCTGACCTCGCGGGACCCCGGCAACTGCACTGTGCCGCTGCCTCCCCGTGTGGGCATCTGCCTGGACTACGAGCGGGGCAAGGTGACGTTCTTCGACGCCGTCTCCTTCCGCAGCCTCTGGGAGTGCGGCATCGACTGCTCGGGACCCGTCTGCCCCGCCTTCTGCTTCATCGGCGGCGGCGCCCTGCACCTCCAGGAGCTGGTGGCCAACCGACAGGAGCGGAAGGTCACCATCGGCGGCTTCTCCAAGATGGACTGAGCGTCTCTTGGCATCTCTTGGCGCGAGGGAGGCGGAAACCGAGCAGGAGGCGGCCTCCGGTGCACGAGAACAGTCATCCCTCCCGCTAAACGGGCCTCCGGGCGCCTGTTGAAAGCGACGGAGGATGCCCGGGGCCTACAACAAAATGGCCGCCCTTCCGCTCGCGGGCCATACTGAGATTTGCCCCGCCTGGCGGGCTGATGGACCTTCCAGCGGATAGAAGAGACTCTGCCTTTCGAAAGACCGCGATCCTGTTGTAGACCTCCCCTCGTAGAACGTTTGCTGTGGAGATAATTTTGTGGGGGACAGGGACGGGACAGAGCGGGGTGCTGCCCCCATAAGCTACACTGTGTGTGCTTGTGGGGGGCGGGAATGTCTTTCTGTTTCATCAGGTCCTTTGTTTTTCCTACCCCCGCTACGCCCCAACATCTTTTCTGGTCCCTCCGTGTCCTTGTGCCTTGGGGTGGGGGGCGCTCTCCCAGTTGGGATGCTTGCCCCAAAGACTCTGAAGGAACCTAGCTCCCTGTGGGGCAGGAATTTTCATCTGTGGAGGAGGTAAGGATGTTTCGTTTGATGCATGGACGAATTAGGGATGTTTTTAACCACACACAATCTCCCTTTTTTAAACTCTGTAATCCATCTGTGCTCTTTCCCCCTACATCTTTCCATCGACACCCCACCACCAGCGACGGGGTGATTGGCACCTGTCGCGTCTCTCCTGGTCTGACTCCAATTTTGAACTGAATGTTTTTTAAAGCCCCCCCCCCCTTCCAAAGAGCCCCTTCCCCAACTTTGCAAGTCTTGCAAGGCCTCACAGGTGCCTCACCCGCCTCATTTTTTGATCGAGTCCCATCTCTTATCTTGTCTACATGATGTCAAAGTCTGTTTTTTCCAATCTGTCTTGGGTTTTGCAAACCGTGGATTTCTGGATTTTTGGCAAAGGGTGTGAAAGGGCAACGGGATGAATAAGTCACCCCTGTTGGGGGGGGGGAATTGAGAGTCCCCCTCCAAGGGAGAAAGGGAGGTGGGTGGGACAGAGGGGGGGTGGGCAGGGGTGAACTAAGGCAATCAAAACTGTTTTCGTGCAGGTTTAAGATTTTATAGTGTAGATCTGCCTGTTCACTTCAGGATTGTTGTGATATTAAAAAAAAAACATTAAACGGAACGGTGAATTGCACCTGGCTCTCTTCTGACTGACTGCGTTTGTTTTCTGGATGTTGCTTCTCCATGAAGGTCCCTAAAATGGATCCTTCACACACCTGAGATCTCCTCACTGTTGCCTAAGGAAGCCTCATTTCGCACCCAGAACATGACACTACGGTTTCCACTATTAATTTCTATGATTCTAAGTTTCAATGCCTGGTTTTCTTTTGAATGTCAGTGTATAAGGAGAACAGACATCCCTGCAGGACACCCCCACTCCCTGATAGCTGCTACCCACCCCCCAAAAGAAAGGAAGGTGAGTCACTTTCATCCACCATTAAGGACCGCCTAGGTAGAGATGATGTGGGGATGCGGGTGGCGCTGTGGGTTAAACCACAGATCCTAGGACTTGCCGATCAGAACATCGGCGGTTCGAATCCCCGCAATGGGGTGAGCTCCTGTTGTTCAGTCCCAGCTCCTGCCAACCTAGCAGTTCGAAAGCACGTCAAAGTGCAAGTAGATAAATAGGTACCACTCCAGCGGGAGGGAAACCGGCATTTCCGTGTGCTGCTCTGGTTCGCCAGAAGCGGCTTAGTCATGCTGGCCACATGACCCGGAAGCTGTACGCCAGCTCCCTCGGCCAATAAAGCGAGATGAGCGCCGCAACCCCAGAGTCGGTCACAACTGGACCTCATGGTCAGGGGTCCCTTTACCTTTACCTTTAGGTAGAGATGGGCAGATCCTTCTGGCATATGCAGACGTGATCTAGTGGGTCCTTCTCCTGCACATGTCTGAGAATAAAAGGGCATGTAAGTTAGGAGGGAGCAAGAGCCTCAGGCCCTCTGTGCCTCTCTATGCGGCCCTCAGAACTGTCCCTGGGCCGCTCAGTTCTTTCAACAGGTGTTTGGTTCTGGCAATAGCCAGCAGAGGGCGCTGCAGCACTAGGAACAGAGATATTTAAGTTTATGCTGTTCCAGCCAATAATTAATTGCTAGTTTTGTTGTGACTTGAGGGAGTTTCCACAGGGCAGCCTTTTGCAGGCTCGTACCTGCAGAGTGAGGGTTGCAGAGAGGTCATGGCATTTCTGCTGTGTTTTCTGTTTGCAAATGCAACAACGAAAGAAGGAAGTCTGGTAACATCTTAAGGGCTAGGCTCCATTATTATGGCATGCCCTTTCATTTGCTAGAGTCTGCCTCATCCATGATCTGAACAAAGCCTACTGTCTAGTAGTAGTTGTAGTAGTAGCAGTAGTAGTAGTAATTATTATTATTATTATTATTATTATTATTATTATTATTATTATTTTATTATTGTCTCCTGCTGGTAGCCACCAACCATCAAGGGTCACTGAGCAAGAAGAAAACACAATAATACATCTCATTATTAAGCCAAGTTACAGGGAACCAGGCAGAGGGCCTTCTCGGTAGTGGCACCCTCCCTGTGGAACGCCCTCCCACCAGATGTCAAAGAGAAAAATAACTACCAGACTTTTAGAAGACATCTGAAGGCAGCCCTGTTTAGGGAAGCTTTTAATGTTTGATGTATCACAGTATTTTAATATTCTTTTGGAAGCCGCCCAGAGTGGCTGGGGAAGCCCAGCCAGATGGGCGGGGTATAAATAATAAATTATTATTATTATATCATTATAACACACAAAACAATAACAGTAAGTGAAAAGTTTTAGAGCTTTTTTTTTAAGTTTTAACCAAAGTTGCTTAGCTTTTTAAAAAAAATAAATACCGTATTTTTCGCTCTATAACACGCACCCGACCATAACACGCACATAGTTTTTAGAGGAGGAAAATCTGTAGGCATGCCACCCGTAGGCATTCCCTCCATAACACGCACAGACATTTCCCCTTACTTTTTAGGAGGAAAAAAGTGAGTGTTATGGTGCAAAAAATACGGTAAATCTCAAAATAATAATAATGAAGTTTTAGAACTATTCTTAAGGAAATTCACCCAAAAAGAATTTCCTGGACACTGCAGCGATGTCCACTGTTTCAGACTGCCGTATTCTGGATGTATGGCAGCCCTACTGGAATGCATCTTCCTGTAGGAAAGGTAAGCTCTGCCTCTGTTTGCCTCTGGCCCCGCCCACATGTGTCCCCAGGAAGGTGGTCCGTGCCGCAACATGGCTCTCGTGCTGAAAAAGTTCCTCTGCCTTTGATGAACCAGCATGTTCCGATGTAAAGGTAAAGGGACCCCTGACCATTAGGTCCAGTCGTGGCCGACTTGGGTTGCAGCGCTCATCTCGCTTTATTGGCCAAGGGAGCCGGAGTACAGCTTCCGGGTCATGTGGCCAGCAGGACTCTGGCGAAGCAGAGCAGCGCACGGAAACGCCGTTTACCTTCCTGCCGGAGCAGTACCTATTTATCTACTTGCACTTTGACGTGCTTTTGAACTGCTAGGTTGGCAGGAGCAGGGACCGAGCAACGGGAGCTCACCCCGTCAAGGGGATTCGAACCGCCGACCTTCTGATCAGCAAGTCCTAGGCTCTGTGGTTTAACCCACAGCACCACCTGTGTCCCTTATGCTCCAATGTAGTAGCGGGGAAAGTCTGTAGTTCAGGGGTAGAGCATCTGCTTTGCATGCAGAAGGTCTCAGGTTCAAGGTCAGAAATTCTTCCTGTATGCCACAACAGCAGGAAGACTACTCCTCTCACAGAGATGGAAACAACAGGCTATTCCGACAATTGAAGAATGGCAGCAGAACGTATTGGAGCATGCAGAAATAGCAAGGCTAACTGGAAGAATCCGACAGCAGGATGATGAGAAATTCCAAAAAAGAATGGTCCAAATTTATGGTATACTTAGAGAAAACTGTACATAAATAAAGACACTCACAGGACCGAAATAAAACTCATAACGTTTCTTGTAAACATTTGGTTAGATCACAAGGTATAATGCTGTAATATAATAGGGAGCTGCCTTACACAGCCAGACCTGTGGGGTCTATCTTAGCTCAGCATTGTCTGCACCAACTGGCAGCTGCTGCTCTGCAGGGTTTCATGAAGGGGTCAATCCCCAGCCCTACCGGGAGATGCGAGCGATTGAACCTGGGACCTTCTGTTTGTCCCCCCCCCCCAATAATTTTTATTACTTTTTTTCCAAATATCTCCAACACAATATAGCTTAACAATATTATTCTCCTTTCCATCTATATCTTATCCGAATTAACTTCCCTCCACCCCTCTTCTGGCTTCTCTACATTGCTCTTACTTAAGCGTGATTACTATATATACATTCTGTAAGGTAAAGGTAAAGGGACCCCTGACCATTAGGTCCAGTCGTGACCGACTCTGGGGTTGCGGCGCTCATCTCGCTTTATTGGCCGAGGGAGCCGGCATTTGTCCGCAGACAGCTTCTGGGTCATGTGGCCAGCAGGCCTAAGCTGCTTCTGGCGAACCAGAACAGTGCACGGAAACGCCGTTTACCTTCCCGCCGGAGCAGTACCTATTTATCTACTTGCACTTTTTGGGGGGCGTGCTTTCGAACTGCTAGGTTGGCAGGAGCAGGGACCGAGCAATGGGAGCTCACCCCGTCGCGGGGATTCGAACCGCCGACCTTCTGATCAGCAAGTCATAGGCTCTGTGGTTTAACCCACAGCGCCACCCACGTCCCTATGTACATTCTATAAATGTCTATAATTCCTTAATAATTTTTTGTATTATACTTTAGACATACATTCCTTATTGCCCTATTTAAAACCAGCCATTTGACCAAGGGCATTGTTATGTACTGAAGTTCTCACCCTGGGCCAGCAGGGGGATACTGTAGATAGTTCAGGTCCACATATGCAAAAAGGGATCGAAAGTGGCGTTCAGTGATTGGATAGTTACAGAAAGTTGTTACTGTTGCATTGTAGTGGAGCTCTATATAAGCAGGCTGGCTGAACCCTTCAGTTCAGTTCTGTTCTGGCCTGTGAATAAACTAGAGCTGTCTGAAGAATCGCTGTGTCGTCTGATATGTTCACCCACAACTTAACGCTGGCGACGAAGGTGGGATGGATGGACAACAGAGCACAGCCAGGTGCAGCCACCCTCTGAGCGGAGCTGAATCACTGAGCTGAAACACCGAGCGAAATCACTGAACAGAACCAATTCGGAGCTGACCGTTCTGGCTAGAGCACTGTGTTCCATCCATCGCCCTCCACGTCGGCATCGCAATCATGGCTTCACTTGTGCCTCTACCACCGTTTGCGCCAGCCTCTGAATCATGGGACTCCTACCTCACTCGGTTCGACTGCTACCTCCAAGCCAACGAGCTGACAGAAGTATCACAGGAGCGGAAGCGGGGCCTATTCCTCAGCCTCTGTGGGCCTGAGGTGTTTGAGACGGCCCGAGCATTGGTTGCGCCTGAAGCAGTCCAGGCAACACCGTGGGACACAATTCAAGAGAAGCTCCGCAACCACTACGCGCCAAAGCCGTCCAAGATTGCTGCCCGCCATGCGTTCTACCACCGGAACCAGGCAGAGGGGGAGTCAATTAACAACTTCAGTACATAACAAGCATGAGGTCTGGGCTCTTTATTTCTGGGGAGATAGCTGAAGCTCGGTGCCAGGACACTTGCCTGGCTTGCAGAAGGTCCCATGTTGGACCCCCAATGGCATTTCCAGGTAGAGCTGGGAATATTCCCTGCCCAAAATCCAGGAGAGGCTCTGCCAGTCAGTGTAAGCAACAGTGAATTAGGAGGACCGAAAAAGCTTCCCCACCCTGGATTAAACAAACCAGGGAAGTCTGATTTTGCAAACATTAAAAAAAAAGAACAGGATTTCAAGAGGGTATCGCTGAAAAGAATGACTTGAGTGCACTCCATCTTCCTGGTATTGAGTGCCTCAGCCCTTTGTATGTTTTTTTGCGTGTCGAGAGAGGCAGGCACTCGTGGCTGGTTTGATTCTTGAGTGGGTGCAGCAAGGCTTGTTGCTAAGGTTGTTTACACACACACACACACACACACACACACACACACTTATTGGTTTTTTTAACATCATTGCCAACAATCATATAACGTAACTTCTTATCTTATACAATGCTTTAGACTTCTGTCAACACCTCTGATGATTTTCCGTTCTTTATCACTTATTCTGCATTTCTTAATTTCTCTATTACTCTTAACTAATAATTCTCCTCATAGTCTTTCTTGCCATATTTCATAGTCCTCCTTACAAAATTTCTTGCAGTCCTACTAGCGTAATCTGTTCATTACAATTACTTTTCAAATAGTTCGTATGTTTACTCCAGTCTTCTAAGAATCTCTGGTCCCGCAGGTTTCGAATCCTTCCTGTTAATTGGCTTGTTGCTAAGGTTGCCGGTTTGGAGATATAACAGCAGGGATCCTGCGGTCAGCAACTAAAGGGTTAATTCTGTTGACAGACAGTGAGCCAAGAGGGGAGGTGAAGGAGGAGGAGGAGGAGGTGTTTCCTAACAACCAGCCAGAATGCAGTGCTTGAGCTCTGATTGGCTACTAACCCTGCCCTGGACTAGGCCTGAACCCTAAGAAAGAAGACCCCTCCTTCTGCATATTTATATACTGTTTTGTTCACTTTACTTCAGTAAAGTGTGATCCGTTTTCTTTCTCGACTCTCATCTGCTTTATTCCAGTCACTCCGTTAACAGCCAGATCAAGGCCAGGGTGGTAGGGGAAGAACTGAGGCAGCTGCTTTGTACCAGGTTTAACCAATTGCCCATCAAGCCCACTCTGACTGGCAGCACCTCTGACTGGCTTACTCTGCTTACTCTGACTGGCAGCACCTCTGCAGAGTGATGGGCAGAAAGAAGTCTGCCCTATCCTTTTAAAACTGGGGGTGTCAGCGGTTGAGCCTGGAAGCCCCTACATGCAAAACTGGTTCTCTGCCACTGAGCTGCAAAGTGAGAAAAAAAGTCAGGTTCTAGTCCTCATGACTCTGGATTAAAGGGCTGGCTGAAACAGGACACGGCCTTATACCTAGCCACAATATGTCAGGATTTGAACCCGGGACCGCCTGCATGCCAAGTAGATGTTCCGCTGCTCAGCTGCAGTCCTTCCCATGAAAGAATTCAAGAAGTCAGTTGCTTGCTTTTTCCCTTGACCCTAATCAACCACCGGTCGATTTAATGCATCAGCGCTCATGCCAAATAAGCAAATTGGCAACCCTATTGTTCATTATTATTTACTTTACACAAATATACTTTCCTACTGCCAAACCGCTGCCCCCGCCCCCCATTGCTTACATAATAAAAAAAAGGGGGAATGTTTGCTTTCATTGTTGCCTTGGGAAACCGCGGAACGAACGCAAGCCAGCCCCGGATCTCGCTTCCTCCCACCCTGAGCATTTTTCGTTCCCGTTTCCTTGTCCATACAATACCGGCTACTGTGTTTTCTTATCCCTGAGGACTGCTTTAAGGAAGAAATAAAAATAGTGCCCTATTAGGAAGCGCAGGCTGTTGTTAGCAGGTTGTTCACCCAAGAACCTCCAGCAACAGAGACAGTCTACCTTGCAACTGAAGTTGGAGGGGGCAGAATGGACCAATGACAGAGGGAGGGCTGTGGCCTTCATGCCTTGTTTGCGAGTAGCCTAGAAGCATCCAGCTGTCCTCTGTTGGAAACAGGGTGTGTGGCTTGATGGAGCTTAGCTCTGGCTTTCCTATGGTTGTTGCAGCTCCCATCATTGCTGACCATTGGCCATGCTGGCTGGGACTGGTGGGATCTGGAGTCCAACGGCATTGGAAGAAGGTTTAATATATACCGTATTTTTCGCTCCATAAGACACACCTAACCATAAGACGCACCTAGTTTTTAGAGGAGGAAAACAAGAAAAAAACAGTGGATTTATGATTTTTGTGGTTCATGCTGTGGCCACAGACATGTGATTTGATGGTGAGTTTGGGGTAGCCCAGTGCAAAAATTCTGAGGATCCATGTGGATCCATGCTTTTTAACTACGTTTTTGCACCACTGCAGCCCCAGGAAACAGTGGGTGCGTGATTTTTTTGGTGCAGGCTGTAGCCATGGATATGCTGTGTGATCTGATGGTGAATTTGGGGTGATCCAATGTAAAAATCCTGAGGATCCATGTGCTTTTACCTCCCCGCTCTCAGGCAGCCTCCTTTATCACTAGCCTCCCTTATCTCTTTCCCGATCCCTTACTGATCAGCTGCTTCCTTTCAACACTCCCTTCCCTTTTGTTTGCCTTAGTGTCTTTTCCTTAGCTGGAGCAGTTTTTTGCTCCTCCTTTTCTTCTAATTTCTCTCCTCATTGCTTTAGTCTTCCTGTCTCCTTTCCTTGCAAGTTTGCTGTCTTTATCTCTCCCCTCCCAGGCAGCCTCCTTTATTGCTAGCGTCCCTTATCTCACTTCTGATTGCTTGCAATCAGTGGCTTTGTTTCAACACCCACTTCCCTCCCCCCCCCCAAAGCATGATCTGCTTTTTGCCCCTGGGCAATTCGGCTCCAGGGACCATGCATTCGCTCCATAAGATGCACAGACATTTCCCCTTACTTTTTAGGAAGAAAAAAGTGTGTCTTATGGAGCGAATGCATGGTCCCTGGAGGGCCACATTTGCCTCCCAGGCCTGAGCCCCTCACCCCTTTCTCTCACCAACTGTACAATGGCCGATGATGACATGTGAAATATACTCGGAGTCGAGAGTGAATTTCATGCCCTTTATTCAGCTCATAGTGGTGAGGAGGAATGGAAGTCCCCCCAAAGTAACTGCTTTATATACATTATTTACACAATGGGCTGCACATGATTGGCTAATTCCGGAATTCTCCTGTAGGCCAATCAGGTTGTGGATTCACTTCCATCTGGAGCTGGATTGGGTGGCTCCTGCAGACCAATCATACTGCTGCATTGTTCTAGGACCAATCAGACTGCTGTATTCTGAATCCTATTGTTCTAGGACCAATCAGACTGCTGCATTTTGGATCCTATTGTTCTAGGACCAACCAGACTGCTGCATTTTGGATCCTATTCAACTCAGTACATAACATCATGTATCTCGTTCCAAAATTGTCTTACCACCTTACACCCCCACCACGTATGGTATAGACTAAATGATCCTTATGGTCCCTTCCAACTCTACAATTCCACGATTCTAAAGCAAATAATGCGAAGTCCTCAAAAGTTTCCCCAGTGTTCTCTTAACCAAAGGAATCTTAACCAGGCAGCACCACCCATCTCTGGTACTCAAGGAAGCAGGATGATGAAAAATCTACAGCAGGGACAGTCAGGTTGGAACATCTGTTTGGGGATTTCCCAGAAGGGCTCGCATTCTTGTTTACCCTGTCCTACCCCAATTCCTGGCAGTGATTTTTGCACCACAGACCCAGCCCTCGGCACTCAATTAATTGCCCTCCCAGCCCACATTTTCTGTGTTTAATGGACTTCTTGCCCGTCTCACCCAGTTACGCACAGGCTGGATTTGACTGGGATTCCAGTTTTGATGGTTCCTGCTTGCTCCTCTTTGCCCCTGATTCCTCCAGGCACTGGCAGGATTTTGTGGGGAGAAATTTGACAGGGGGAAAAATGAGTATCAGAAGCGCTTTTTTTTACTCTCGTTCTTTTTTTGGGGGTGAGGATTTTTAATTTTGTTTTACTACGTATATAAAACAGGGGGGACAGTTGTGACAACAGACAAAAATGAAAAGAGGAAAGGCGAACTATAAAATAGGCCTGTAGGGTGAGTAGGAGTTGCGCATGGGTTAAAAGAACGAGGTCCAAATAAAGAACATGAGTGTTATTCAATTGTCAAGTGTCGTTCCAGACCTGCCAGGCTTTTCTTGGAAATGATGGTTCCGCTGTGTAAAGGAATGCCAACTCATATAAAAAGGGTCTGCAGGTTCTAGTCCTTGTCGCAATCTCAAATTATGAAAAATGTTCTTTGTGATTTCTTTTTTCGAGGCAGGGAGAACTGGGCTTTCAATGTATGGTGTGTACACAGCCCAAAATTGGCTCAAGGGCTGAATTGTGTGGATCAAAGGAACTTGGCTCCTCAAGTCATGACTGGAAAAAAAGTGGAAATTGTGGTGTGTGGGTAAATGAGGGGCTCACTGCCAGTTCCCTTCCCATCTCTCTCTGTGCACACAAACCTTCTATCTTATTCTTTTCTTTCGAAAGTGTCATCCATCACTTTCGCAGTCAGTTGAAATATTAAGTTTCGTTTCCTCATTTTTCCTCCGTTTATTGTTTGCCCAGAAGATTCTCTAGGACTCTGCTTTGGAACAGTTGACTGAGGGAAGAAAAAAAACACCTCAAACCACGTTGCAAGAGGCAAACTGGAGGCATTTCCCCCCTCCCCCGCTATTCCACAAATCAGCGTCAGAAGTTGTCTTATGCAGTCAGACCACTGGTCCATTGAGCTGAGTAATGCCTACACTGACTGGCAGTAGCTCTCCAGGCAAAGGTTTCTCCCAACCCTAGTTGCCAGGAGTTGAAGCTGGCACCTTTGATGTATGAATCATGTGCGCTCTCTCTCTCTCTCTCTCTCTCTCTCTCTCTCTCTCTCTCTCTCACACACACACACACACACACACACACTGAGTTATGGTCCTTCCCCTAAAAATAAAGCAAGATTCTGGTCCTCATCGTTCTACCTCAAGATGACGGGGATTGAAAGCAAGTTCCTAGGTTCCTTTTCTCAGGAGAGATGCCTAAGTCCAATGAGGAAAGGTTATAGCATTTGAGACTTCTTAGTTTACGGAAAAGGCAAGTAAGAGAGGACAGGGTAGTTTATAAAACACTTTCTGGCTACTGTTATTATTATCATATTAGTATTTTTAAATGCCTGTAACATTTGCATGGCAAAACAGGCTTTAATCCTACTGCGCTTTATCCAGATTGGAGGTCTGGGGCACTGGTGGGGGGAAACCCCACAATAACCAGCTTTCTGAAAAGGCCGGCTTTCTTTTTCCTTTTCCCAAGCAAGTTTCTAGTCATTATGGAGAGGAATATAGGTTCGGAAAGCACGTGGGTGACGCCAGTCAAAATCTTAGAAGTCAGAGGTTTGAAACAGGTTTCCCGCTGGAGGAAGGGGGACCCCCCACCCTCGATTTCTCTGCTCATCGCTGCTCATTGCCCCTCTGGGAATAAATTGTGCAAGGTAAGCAGAACACCAAGGCAAAGGTGCCGAATCTGTAAAAATATATATATATTGATTTCAGAATTTATTTCACATGCTCCTGGGTACAGATTTTGTGCAAAAGGTTGTGAAAGCATTTTGCAAAGTTGGCCAGTGGATAGAGTATTTGCAGCCCTGTGCAACGTGGCTGCGTCATTCGTGGCTCATTTGTGGTGATTTGGGAGCCTGCCAAGAAAACTCTTCCTGGCGCAGATGGGACAGTTGCCTTGTGTTACACACCGGCTGCTGGAAGCCTTTTGACCATTCACCGTTTTTTATCATCTCAGTATGATCTTATTACTTTATGGTCTTATGACCCGCAATTTGCCATGTAATTCCTTTTGAAACGGCAAGGGGTGGTTGTATGGGACAGAAATGTGGTCCGCAGGCTTCCAACTGAGTCAGCAGGTTTTTTTACTTACAAGCACATCAGACTTTTCCACTAAGGAGCTCAAAATGGCCAACGTGGTCCTCAACATCTTCCCAACAACCTTGCGAGGTAGCTTAGGCTGAGGCGACAGGGGCTGGTCTGAGGGCAATTCTCCATTCCATTCCCCTCCAGCTTTCCATTCCCTTCTGCCCCACAGATACTAGGGCAGGGGTCTGCAACCCACGGCTCCGGAGCCGCATGTGGCTCTTTTACACCTTTGCCACGGCTCCGGGGCGGATACTAGCGAGGGGAGGAGGTGCATTGTGCACCCCGACACTCCCCACTGTGGCGGGCGCTGTACTGGCTGTGACGTCGCATGGGGGCGGTGCGTGCGTTAGTCATGCACCGTCCCGACGTCACCTTCCCACCCGCCCGCCCACTACATTGTAAGGGGCATGTACGCTGGTCACTGCATTGAAAGGGGGCATGTACGCTGGTCACTGTTTTGAAGGGGAGTGAAGAACACACACACACAAAAAGGTAACTTGTTAATTTAATGTTTATTTCTATGAGGAGGAGTAATTCTGAGGGGTCAAAGAAAGAAATAATTTTTAAAAAGTGACAAAAAAGTTCTTTTTATAATGACGAGTTTTGCGGCTCCCAGGTTTTTGTTTTTGTTTTCCTTCGGAAACGGGTCCAAGTGGCTCTTTTTGTCTTAAAGGTTGCAGACCCCTGTACTAGGGGATCTCTGGCCACTGAGAATGTTTCTGTTTCTGCCACCCCACCCCGTTCCTGCTCCACTTACAGGATTGTGCCGGTCAGTAATGACATTGTTCAAAGTTGGAGTTATCTCTTTATTAGCAAAAGCATGATCGCCACAGATGTGGTTGAGCGTCAGGCCTAATAAGCAGATCAGCTCATTCGCGGTAGCCTTACTCTGAAAATCAGTTGCAGGGACTGAAATCCCTGCCTCTCCACAGCCGTCAGTTAAACCCCCTCCTCCCCAGGGTTTTTTTTCCAAGCAATCAGAGACTGTGCCTGTGTGCGGCCAGCCTCTCCTCCGCCTTTTTCATGCCTCTTCTGGTTCTGGGAGACAAGTGGGGAAGGGAGCTTGTCACAGCGGGTGGGAGAGACACCTGTGACTCTTCACCAGCCTGACTTATCTCTGCCTCTTGGCCTCCCTCATCCCACTCTCCTGCCTCCGATTCTGGACTCCTCTCTGCCACCGACTCTCCCAGCTCACTAAACCCTGTGACCTCTTCCTCTTCCGAAACCTCCTCTTCCTAGTCTTCTAAGCTAAATCCTTCGAAGACAGAGGTCCTGTGGCTGGGACGGGACGATATGGGATTGGGGGGGCAACTCCCATCTCTTGCGGGGGTGCAATTAGTGCCAGCACTGTCCGTTAAGAGTTTGGGTGTAATCTTCGACACCTCCCTTTCCATGGAGGCGCAGATTGCAGCTACAACAAAGGCGGCATTTTTCCATCTCCGCCAAGCTAAGCAGTTGGCTCCTTACCTCTCTCGCCCTGACCTAGCCACTGTGATCCACGCAATGGTCACCTCCAGACTGGATTATTGTAACTCGCTCTACGTGGGGCTGCCCTTGAGACTGACCCAGAAACTCCAGCGGGTGCAGAATGCTGCAGCGAGACTCCTTACGAGGTCTTCGCTGCGAGATCACATTCACCAGGTGCTATACCAGCTGCACTGGCTCCCGGTGGGGTACAGGATCAGGTTTAAGGTGCTGGTTTTAACCTTTAAAGCCCTATACGGCCTAGGATCCTCGTACCTACGGGATCGCCTCTCCTGGTATGCCCCACAGAGAAACTTACGGTCTTCAAATAAAAACATCTTGAAGGTCCCAGGCCACAGAGAAGTTAGGCTGGCCTCAACTAGAGCTAGGGCTTTTTCGGCCGTGGCTCCGATCTGGTGGAACACTCTGTCACAAGAGACCAGGGCCCTGCGGGACTTGACATCTTTCCGCAGGGCCTGCAAGACAGAGCTGTTCCACCAGGCCTTTGGCCAGGGCACAGCCTGACTCCCTCCCTCGGCAATCTTCACGGAGCTCTGGCCCAATGGTTGCCAGTGGCTTGAATTAATTAATTTTATAATGAATGATTTTTGAGTGTTGTTTGTGCTGTACTTTTGTACTGTTTTATTGTTGTTAGCCGCCCTGAGCCCGGCTTCGGCTGGGGAGGGCGGGATATAAATAAAATTTATTATTATTATTATTCTCCCTCTGACCACTTGCATCGTCGCCCCACCACCAATCCCAGGGCTCTGAGCCTTCCTCCTTTGGTGGTTTTCCAGCAGGTTCCTCCCGTTCCTCTGCAGCCAAAAAGTCAGTGACATGGGCCCAAAGAAAACGTGGGTTCAGATGCATCTTCCATCGCTTTGTGTGTGTCAGCCAAGCCAGTAAAAAAACTTTGCCGCCTTAGTTAGGTGATAAAAAGAAACCCGATTCTCTCTGAAGTTCCTGGTCCCTACCCCAAAAGCAAAGAAGGCAACACACCCTCGATACCAACATAGATCCATTTATTGTTAAATGTTATAAATATAGAATTTGTCACAGAAGCCACGACACTTCCTCTTCCTCCCCACGCCCTGTTTGCCTCCCCCCACAACTCCAAAACCCTTCACCCAAGAATCTTGAGGTTTGCTGTTGTACAAAACTGTCCACTGAAACACCCCCAGAAGCACCAAGATTTGCAGACAGATAAGGCAGTTGCCAAATTTGGCTTTCAAAAACCTCCCCTCCAAAGCATTTAGCATTACAATGCTGACTGGTTAGAAACCTGTATGGAGAGGACGGTGGACGACAGCATCCCTATGGAAGCATAGGATTTTTGGAGGGGAGGGGAGAGGTATCCCCAGCATTGAAGCAAGAAAGGGCATACAAGGGTTGGCAAGAAAGGGCATACTCTTTTCCTCTCCACCTTAAATAAATATTTCGCGTTAATCTTGTTCCTTCATGCGTCTGGGTTTGACTCCTCTGGAACTTTTTCTTGTTGAGGTGGAGGAAATAAGGTCAAGACGCAACTTGCCCCTCTGCATTCTCACTTGGGGGGGAAGATGCTGTAGCTTAAGAACATGAGCAAAGCCTGGCTGCATCAGGGCAATGGCCCACCTAATCCTGTATCTATTCTCACAGATGCCCCAACAAGAAGCTCACAAGGAGGATCTGAGCACAACAGCGATTCTCCTCACCTGTGATTCCTGGCAGCTAGTATGCAGAGATGGCAAGGTTGTCTGGAGCAAGGATTGTTCCATGTGTGGAGCAGGATTGCGGGGGAGAAAAGATTGGAGCACGGCTATTTCGATTATTGCACTCTGCCCTCTCCCAGGTTTCACAGGGGTTGAGATTTTGCATCCTAATCAGACAAATCTCCCCCAAAAGGCAGTACATTCAGGTCCCACTATCTGAACACAATGCGTCCCCTGGAAATCGTTCGGGAGGCAAGAGTTCATATAAGGAGTCGACGATTTCCATTGATTCCTATGGGGGAATTTCTAATGTGTTCCCAGCCATGGAAGTTTGGCCTCTAAAAGCCATAAGAAATAAATACAGATTAAACCCACCCCTAAGGAAAATCCTCTGAAACCTTACTAAAATACAGATCGCTACGGTTCAGTTCTGTTCCTCAGCCAACCAGCAAAAGGCAAACAAGGAAGTAAAAAATGCTCTCTGTTTGCATATCTGAATTTGCAATGTGTAGGTTTGGGTAGTAATTCCTCATGTTTGGATAAGTGAATTCTTGCAGAGTGAGCGTTTGGAAAGCAGGACCTGCATATTTATGTACATGTTGATCTCTTATATTGCAGTTTGAATTTTTTTACAAAAATCACTAATAGAATATTAATATTAATAAAAATAAAAATAATTAGTAAAAGTAAAAGCAAAAAAAGTTCAACTTTTTCATAGTGGTGATGGGGGAAATAGTCTGGAAACTCAGAATTTACAGTTCAGCAGCTTAGGTGGTTTCCTTTCGTCCTCATCTTCTTAGTTAATTTGTCCAGTGCAAGAGAATCTCCCATTGATCATTTGAGCCCTGGTGAGATCCTTGTGACAGGGAGTTCCGCTGAACAGAGCATAACATTCCAAGCTTGAGGGACACAGCTAGTTTTGCAAAGCATTCTCTAGTTGTCCTCATTGCTTTGGAGAGAGTTGCTTGCTCACCACACATTTGCAAGGGGTGGATTTTTTTGGCACATCTATAGAAGAGATTCTTTCAGTTGTTGAAATTGTGCTGCTTGTTCGCCTTCAGGCAATTTGAAACTCACCACAGGTGAGTAGGCGAGTGTCTATTTCCAAGCTTGTTTGCAGAACTCATCCTTCCCATATTCACACCGAAGCCCAACAATATCCCTGAATTTACCTGGCTCAGCCAGGTTCTGGCTAACCCCCCCTTGCCAAGTCCAACTGTAGGGTGTGCTCCACCTACAGTTCATCATTGGCCATTGTGGGGTTGGTGTAGGAGAAGGGAGCGTTACCATTCCTGGGAAGATTCTGTGGGGAAAACACACAGAGAAAGGAAAGGGTTAGTACAATCACCTAAGACATGTAGGAAGTTGTGCTTTGGCGCTAAACATCCCCTGCTGAGCGACTAACCATATTCACATATTTGGCTCCAGGGTTGCCAACTTCTCTCTACTGGCCTTGCTCCTCTGCCATTAGTAAGAGAGAAATGGAACAGGAGATGCAATGCTTCTTGCATTGCTGTGCCAGAAAAAGTTCCCCCAATGGAATTTCTATCTGTCCAGTGTGTTGTATTCAATATTATTCAAACTCAAACTGAAGGATGGGAGAGAAAATAGATTCAGCTTGCATTTGCAGCAGAACCTACTGAATTCGGACTTTCCAAAACAATACAAGAATGGAAACACAGCCCTTCTTTGAAATCTGTACTTTGAATTCTGAGATGCAATTCCCCAAATAACGTTTACTATTGCAATTCCCCAAATAACGTTTACTTGGTATCTGAAGAAGTGTGCATGCACACGAAAGCTCATACCAAGAACTAACTTAGTTGGTCTTTAAGGTGCTACTGGAAGGAATTTTTTTATTTTAACGTTTACTAAAAATGTCTATATTGTGGGGATATAACACATACAAAATGCATTATATTAGAATAAATCATTTGCAAAGATATGTATGTTAAGTCAAAACTGAATACAAAAATATGGGTTTTGAAAGGAGAAATTTGTACTAATAAGCTGATGAGTTTTCATGAGGATTCCGCCTCCCTACTCCCACCCCCCCAAAAAAAATCACAAACCACAGTAGGAAGGTGGATAACTGAAACCAAGCTTGGAAAAATAAGAAACAGAGAGACTCTAAATGGGCGGGACCATTCATCCCTACTTACAGCAGATCCATTGACATGAATGGCCATTAATGGCTAACGGGCATTTCAGTTGATTTAGTTTTGAGTAAAACTGGATACAGCATAGAGAGAAAGTAGAGTAATCTGCACAGGCTTGCCAACAGTTTTACGCGCTCTGATCCTGTGAACATTCAACAGCAACCTGCTTATCTGAAAAGGTTTAAACTGGGAGACGTGGGTCCAAATCTTGACCCATTCACAGACTTGTGGGTTTATAGCTTGGGGGCAACAAAGCCTCCTGGCCATGTAAAACTTCATCCTTCTTGATTTGACACTGGACTGAATAACTTACGCATGGACAAACATAGGTTTTAAAATTCTGAATATTGGCATGTCCTGTGTAAATTCTATTTACACAGAAGGCCACTGAGACCTTTACCTTGGCAACAGGGAAGTTCAGAAGTGAAAATGTCCAAAATTCTTTTGTGAGGCGTGCCAGTCATCAGGCCCCATAAAAGACGTTTTATGCCTCCTGTTCCCAGCAAAGGCACGAGGAGTTATTTTGTCACGTAACAATAAAAAGCAAACAAATGTGCCTCTTTGCATGCTAAAAAGGTTGGAACTTGGAGGATATGAGCAAATAAGGGCAGCTCAGCTGCAAGGTGTACAGATGAGGCAAGTGGCAGAAACAGGGTACTATTGCAGGGTGGGGAGGCAGATTTTGGATGACGCCACCTGTGGACAGCTTTGCCTTGGTAAGGGCCGGCATGTGTGAAGGCTTCCTGGAACATTGTTAACATCCCTTAGCCTTGCTTTTGAAAACATCTTTGTGAGCGACCTTGAGCCAAGGGAACACGAAAACGGGTTGTACATTTAAACCAGGTGGGCCCAGTTGCAACACAGAGTGCTGATGCTGCAGCCCGCCCGCCAGCCCTGCCCTTTTGCAGCATTCCCCATTCCACCCAGAAGGGATGCGGGTGGCGCTGTGGGTTAAACTACAGAGCCTAGGGCTTGCCGATCAGAAGGTCGGCAGTTCGAATCCCCACGATGGGGTGAGCTCCCGTTGCTCGGTCCCTGCTCCTGCCCACCTAGCAGTTCAAAAGCACGTCAAAGTGCAAGTAGATAAATAGGTACCGCTCCGGTGGGAAGGTAAACACCGTTTCTGTGCGTTGCTCTGGTTTGCCAGAAGCGGCTTAGTCATGCTGGCCACATGGCCCGGAAGCTGTATGCTGGCTCCCTCGGCCAATAAAGCGAGATGAGCGCCGCAGCCCCAGAGTCGGTCACGACTGGACCTAATGGTCAGGGGTCCCTTTACCTTTTACCATTCCACCCACCCCAAACAAAAGGCACTAAGGCTCACTGAACATGCTCTGTCTTTACTCGGTTGTTTTTGGGACCCCTGCTCTTTAGGTTCCCCCCTTCAAAATATTTTCTTTGCACTTCTGCAAACCTCAAGGGTCTCCCAAAGGCTGCCGGTGCCTCCATCTTGTGTAAGTGTGGGGAACCTTTGGCCCTCAAAAAATTGATGAACGGCAACTCTCATCATTGCTGGCGGTGGGTCATGCTTGCTGGGACTGATGGGAGTTGTAGTTCAGCAGCATCTGGGGGGGGGCTAAAGGTTTCCCACATGGGTGGCTCTGTCCCAGCTGTGGGTCATGAGCTTCACAGGATGGTATGATTGGCCATTGTTGGAACATAAGAACGCCCTGCTGGATCAGGCCAAAGGCCGATTTAACCCAGCATCCTTTTCCCCACAGTGGTCCATCAGAAAAGGAAGTCCACTGGGAGGGCGTGGACCCGAGACCCTTCCCTCACTGTAACCCATAAGAGCATCAGAAGGGGCCTCCAAGATCTGACCAGTGGCCCTGTCCTCACAATGGCCAAGTAGATGCCGCCATAGGAAGACTGATATGCTCCACGGAGGACCTTAAGGTCCATAAATAGCAACACTCTAGCGGCCCTAAAGAAGTCAGATTAGCCTCAACCAGAGGCAGGGCCTTTTCAACACTGCCCCCAGCTTGGTGGAACGCTCTGTCTCATGAGACCAGGGCCCTGCAGGATCTGATTTCTTTCTGCAGGGCCTGTAAGACAGAGTTGTTCCGCCTGGCCTTTGGCTTGGAATCAGTTTGGTTCCCTCCACCTCTTTCTTTTTTCCTTTCTCTTTCTGTGTTGGAACTCCTATTTGGGGACTTCCCTAGCTTTTTTCTGGCATCCATATAGGACCAGTCTTTATAGTTAGCCTTGGTGAAGACTTTTATCCCCCAAAAAGTTTTTGATTGAGTTCCACTGAAATGAGGCTGCATTTTAATGTTTTAATGTTGTATTTTAATTTTGTTTTTTAAGCTGTATTCTAATCAATTGTTTTGATATTTGGTGTTAGCTGCCCTGAGCGCGGTCTTGGCTGGGGAGGGCGGGGTATAAATAAATTATTATTATTATTATTATTATTATTATTATTATTATTATTATAGCGGGACCTGAACACATCAGCAGCTCTGCCTCCAACAGGGGAGGTAGAATATAGCCATCGATAGAGTGGTTTAACAGTCAATCCCAGGAAACTCTGGAAATTGTCACTCTAGGAGACAAATTGAGGGTGTCCTAACAACTCTTAGCTCCCCAAACGAACTACAGCTCCTATAATTATTTTTTGAGGGGGAAGCCATGACTATTTAAAGTGCTACTATAGTGCTTAAGGTTGTGGCCTAAGTTCTCCTTAGAGTTGACCTGTTGGGGAGCTATGTTTGCCACCGCCATCCATTGCAATGGGTTTGCTCTGAGCACAGACACTGGATACAGCCCTCCACGTCCTTCACTTCCCCTGTTTTTCTGCTGAGGAAACGGAGAGAAGCAAAGGGCTCAGGTGCATTTCCACCTTTCCCTGTGGAACACTGAGGGCTAGCGCCTTGCTTATCCCCTTCCGATAAGGAAAAAGCCAAGGTGCAGCAAGCTGACCTAAAGGGCCGTGTGCATGCAATTGTCCCAACATCCAGGGGGCCCAGATCGACCCCACTGAATGTCGCTTTCCCAGAGGGGTTAAAAACGCTGGGAGCAGCAGCCAGCTGCTGAGGAAAGAGCCTTGGAAGGCAGCCAGAAACATCACAAGCAGCTCAATGTCGTGTGTAAACATTGCCCAGTCACGAGGCTGGGGAGCGGCCAGGCCAGCTGAGGTGCTGGCCACGTACCCCCAGGCAACCACACCAAGGGCAAAGGGGCTCAGTCCTAGCCTGGGACCACCACCACGATGCCCGCTGTATTCATTTGCAGCAAGGGGACAGGGCGGGAGGGAGGAGGGTGAAGCCATTCCAGGAACCTGCGGTGCCAGGCTTGACCCTGCCCTCCCCTTTCTCTCTCCCCTCCTCCTAGATTTGCAAACAGTCCCAGGGCGCCGAGCTAAATATTTGCTCAACGTCTCCATGTTTGCTCAGCAGAGCCGCGTAGGGAACAGGACAGATGCACCCGGCTCTGTGGGGAGCGAGCGGGGCACGGCGCATGGCCGAGGTGACTTTAGCAGGCCTCTCCCTGCCACATGCGCAATGGCACCCACCCCTTCCTGAGAGCCACCTAATGCCCGGGAGGCCCTGCTGGGGTCGGTTGGCGCAGGTCGCCTTGGCAACATGGCCTACCCAGCCATGACGGTCACGCTGACCGTTCTCAAGGGTCAGCGGCCTGTCAGGAAGCAGGGTGGGTGGGTGGGTGTTATCTATGGAAGTTCCCCAGGCCTCAGCCTTGGAGGAAGGAAAAAGGTTTCCATGGCAACAGGTCGAAGGCTGCCTCAGGCGCGCTAGGCCGAAGCCTTTGCCGAAGCAGCCGTTGGCCGTTGCCACGGTGACCACAGCTGCGGCCTTTCGCACCAGCTGCCCCATTAAAGATTAACTCAGGGGCGGAGGTGGAGGGCAGGGAAACCCGCTCTGGGGTTCGAGGGCAGCGGTGAAACCGTTGTGTCATGAAGGATGAGAGGCAGGGGCTTCCGGGTGTCCTCCATCATGACTGGCAGAGATGTTGGCTGCAGGGAAAACCCCTTGACGTCGCTCAGCGAGCAGGGTCTCTGCCCGCAAGGGGATTGCAAAGTAAAGCCTGACACAGGGGGAGTAATACAGGGTAGGGAAATGAGTAGGACAGGCAGGAGTAATCAGAGGCAAACAACTGACTTGCGGCCCCATCTCGCCTGCAAACATGGTGGGGCTTGGGATAGTTCCCATTAGGCCCCAACCCCTCCAATTCTTAAGGCCTGACTGGAAGTCTGCCTTTGTTTACCTTCTTCTGTCCAATTTTTCAGATTTTAAGCTCCTTAGGGGCAGGGGCCTGAACTCCTGGAGTCCCTCTAATGTCAATGTGGGGGTTTTTTTTAAAATATTATTATTTCAATTTATATCTCGCCCTTCCTCCTGAAGGTGCCCTCCTGAAGGTGCCCAGGGTGAGGAGAATAATAATAATAATAATAATAATAATAATAATAATAATAATAATAATACACACACCATTCTAAAGACATCTGAAGGCAACCCTGTACAGGCAAGTTTTTAATGTTTGATGTCTTTTAATGTGTCGGACGCTGCCCAGAGTTGCTGGGGTGGCCCAGTCAGATGTGCAGCACATTATTATTAATAATAATTCTAAAAACAGTTAAAACTTTCTAACAGCATTTAAAAACGGTCCCTCAGACAGTGAACTCAGGGTTGCCAGGAACAATGTCTTTCAGCCATCAAATGCCTGGGTGAACAGGAATGCTTTTAAATTGTTCCTGAAAGCTACCAGGCGCACCTCCCCAGAGCCCCACATAAATAACACTGGTGACACGTAGGTGCCATGTGGCAAATTCAAGCCTGCCTGCATGAAACCATTAACTGTTTCTATGGGGCTTCTTTTTTGGGGGGGGGGGGAGAGGAATTAGATTAGAAAGGTATAGGTAAGGGAGGCACTAGGAATGGAAAGAGAAACTGAGCTCGATTGACCAAGGGCCTGACTCTGTATAAGGCAGCTTCCTCCATTCCTGTTTCATAGAATCATAGAATTGTAGAATTGGAAGGGACCACGAGGGTCATCTAGTCCAACCCCCTGCAATGCAGAAATCTTTCAACCAACATGGGGCTCGAACCCATGAACTTCAGGTTAAGGGGCTCATGTTATACCGACTGAGCTATGGTCTCAGGCCTGTGTTTAGAATCATGAGGCCTTTCTTTCTGAGGGAAGAGATGTAGCTCAGGGGTAGAGCATCTGTTTTGCATGTAGAAGGTCCCAGGTTCAATTCCCTGCATCTCTAGGTAGGGCTGCCAGTCAGTGCAAACAACACTTAGCTAGATGGACCAACGATCTGAGTCTGTATAAAGCAGCATCCTGTTTTAATCAGCCCTTCATTCAGAAACTTGAGGACTAGAATCTTTCTCTTAAGCGGAAAGGCCATAGCTCAGGTGAGAGCATCTCCGGCCCCCCTGTCTGAAATTATGGAGAGCCCCTGCCAGTCAGTGAAGACAATATTAGGCTAGATGGACCAATGGGCTTATTCGGGGGCATGGCAGCTTCTAACATTCCTATGTACTATGTCCTTTGTCACTAAAGAGCACCCCAGGATTGGGGTTGGGTGAGTGACTCTTGCTCACCTCGCTGTATGGGTTAGGCTTGCTTCCGGGGGCAACGTATCGCCCGTGTGTGTGGTACGTCGGGTACTCACTCATGACGTGGTAGGAGTCTTGGTTGCTGAGCAAATCAAGCTTCCCCCGGTGATTCCGTCGACACCAGTAGATGATCTGGAAGGGAGTGAAGAAGAGTAAGTGTAAGGAAAGGTCATGTTGCTGGGAGAGATGGATTGGGAAGGTGAGAGAGAGCTGTGAGAGCAGGGGGTTGGACTAGATGACCCGTTGGGTCCCTTCCAACTCTACAGTGCTAGGATTCCAAGTTCTACTTCTGAGTAACAACGTATGACAGAAATGGGGAGCCTATTTTCATCAGCGGGCTGCATTCCCTTCTGGGCAACCTTCCGAAGGCGACATGCCGCTAGTAGGTGGGGCCAAAGAGCTATTAGCAATCAAAGGGTATTAGCTAGGGTAGCTAAAGGAAGCCTCCAGCTCCAGAGGCACTCTACCTCTGAATGCCAGTTGGGAAAGAGTAACAGCTGCTGCTATTGTTGCCCTGTTTGTGAGTTTTTTGGAGGCAGGTGCTTGGCTGCTGTAGTGGAAAACGGGGCTGGAATAAATGGGTCTTTGTGACCTGATCCAGCAAGGCTCTTCTTAAGGCTCTTTAGCCACAGCAGCTCAATGGCACTTCCATGCTCCGTGGCAGTACCTCCAAAGGGCATATACTGGGGTGGCAAGGAAGACAGGAGGGTTGCCGGGACAAGAGATTTAGCTCTATGTTTCATTTTACCCAATGCACTATGGTGCATACGCAGCCTGGCAATCACCCTGTTCTGTGCAATGGAATCTGTAACGTGCACACTAATTTGCCTCATTTATTCTGGTTATATACCAGAATATTCTGGTTATAGGGACGCAGGTGGCACTGTGGGTTAAACCACAGGGGCTAGGACTTGCTGATCAGAAGGTCGGCGGTTCGAATCCCCGCAATGGGGTGAGCTCCCGTTGCTCGGTCCCTGCTCCTGCCCACCTAGCAGTTCAAAAAGCACGTCAGAGTGCAAGTAAATAAATAGGTACCACTCCGGCGGGAAGGTAAACAGTATTTCCATGCGCTGCTCTGGTTCGCCAGAAGCGGCTTAGTCCTGCTGGCCACATGACCTGGAAGCTGTACGCTGACTCCCTCGGCCAATAAAGCGAGATGAGCACCGCAACCCCAGAGTCGGTCACGACTGGACCTAATGGTCAGGGGTCCCTTTACCTTTATTCTGGTTATTGCAATGAGGACTAGAAATCGCCAGGCACGTCTGATTCACTACTGAGTAATAGGCTGCTACGCTAGATAGACACGAGGCCTGATCCTGCAGGTTCTTTCTTATGTTCCCCATATCTGCCAGGTGGTCCATTGGCTCTGCCCCAACCACACCCACTAGTCTTGCACCTCTGGCTCTGAGTCTATATAGAACCAGCTCCCTGAGTCTCCAGCCGCCTGGCGGGTTGATGTAGCTGGTGGCGGAGCTGTTGTTTTGGGCCCAGTGGGTCTGCACCTCCACCAGCTTGATTTTGAGAAAGAAGGCTGAGAGGCTTACCAGGATCAGGAAGGCGATGAGCGCCAGGAGAAGAAGGATGCAAACTAAGACGAGGAGAGCAATGCCCCAGCCTGGGACAGTCTCTGAGTGAGTGGTTGGGGTGGTTGTAGTCGAGGTTGTAGTCGAGGTGGTTGCCAGGGGGGAAGTTGCTGTTGAGGTTGGGGGTTTGGGGGGTTCCGTGGCGTCTGAGGTCACTGGAAGATAGCAAAGAATCCCATTAATAACCCACTTTAGGGAAACACCTGAGGGATTTGTGGCTGATGAAAAAGAGACATGCCTGTGGTCCTCTTCGGGGATTGGTACTAGAGGTGGGCAAGATTTGATTCAATTTTCAGGATTCCATACGCCTTTGTAACCGAAAGCCCCCTTCACTGCCTTTCACCATCAGCCATTTCCCATTTCATTCAAGAGCAGTTTGTTGATCTCTGTCCTCCTAGCTATCTGAGGGTGTTGTTGATGTCCCACCCCCTGTTTTATTGTCCCTTTCTGCTATTTCTTTGGACACTGCAGATCCGTGGGGGGAGAGGTGCCCTCCCCAGCTGCGGCAGGATCAGCCTCTGGAGAAGCCCAGTGAAGCAGCTAAGCCAACCTTAAACCTGCAGGAATGGGTATGAATGGGCGTCTCAAATGGGAGTCTCCTCCATGACCATTTTGGGAGGAATGGAAAATTTGTGGGGAAGATCCATGGCTCATCTGCGTTGCATGCAGATGGTTCCAAGTTCAGTCCCTGGCATCTTCAGGTAAGGCTGGGAGAGACCCCTGTCTGAATGGAATACCCTGAAGGATTATGGGAATTGTACTTTTCTAAAGGTGCTGGGAATTGTAGCTCCCTGTGGTAAAGTACAGTTCCCAGGATCCAGGGGCGAGGTGGGGGAGGTTTGCTTAAATGTTTAGTGTCTAACCATTAACAAAGATTTCTGCCTGTGAATGAGACAGTCCTCGCTCTCCTCCCAGCTCCCAAAGTGAACCCTGTGCTCCCTCCAGATCTGCTCCAGAAGGCCATGGGAACCCCAGAACAGTTTCAGGAGAGGTGTGGGGAGAGGAGAGCGTCCCCCTGCACAAAGAGAAATCCTCATGCTGATGGAGGAAGAAATCTAGCGCTACGCTGCAGTCCACCCAAGGGCCTTGAAATGTATGGTGCATTCTCCTCTTTGAACATCATGCCATTGTCTTGCATAATGCAATGTGCAATGAGCATACTAATCTGTAGAAGCAACACTGAGTGCTAGAAACCTGCCTAGACTTCCAGGAAGGGAATTCTGTGTCTCGAACTGCACGAGGGGCTCTGAGTCTTGTGTCGCAGACACAGCCCAAGGGATGCTTTGCAGTAGTACCCAGCCCCCCACTGTTCATCCTTCAGCCCTTCACCTTCAATCTGAGTCAGGTTGAGACCCTGCCGTTTGTCTTCAGGTGCGTCGCTCAGAGCAGTGCGGAGCTTATCGGCGGAAACACCTGCACTTTCCTGGAAGCGTACCGTTGTATCTGCCAGCACTGAGCCATTTCTGTACGTTAGAAAGGGAAAAGAGAAGTGTTGGCGGATTTGGAAATGCAGCTTGACAGCCCCACACTCCCATCACTCAGCAGAAGAGCAGCTGCTTTGCATGCAGAAGGTCCTTGGTTTAAATCTCTGGCTCTGCCAGGGAACGCGGCCAGAGAGGATTGTTTTCTGCCTGTGCATATCATGGCATGAAACCTGAATTGTAGAGGTGGAGGGGACCTCAAGGGCCATCTATTCCACCCCCTGCAGTGGAGACATGTACATGCTTAGCAGAAACACAGAGAGACACAGGAAGCTGCCCTATACTCAGCTGGACCCACGACCCACCTAGCTCAGGTGGGTGCCCTCATATAATCCCCCTTCCGTACCTGAAAGAATTCACCGTGTATCCCATATATTTCCCTTCAAAAGGGCATCCTGTGCAGTTGAAAACGTCCTCATACTGTGGAAAGAAAAGGGTATAACGCATGTTGTATTATGCTATTAACTCATTTTCTGAGGCTTGAGACATGGCTGGGATGAAGTCAGCCTTCTCACCTTCTGTTTGCCCCACCCCACCCCACAGGAAAAGAGAGGCACAGAGGAGAACGTGTGGGGCAGCAGGGACGAGGGGGAATTGAAAACTGCAGATAGGGGCTGACAATCCCCAGGAAGCTGCGTCAAATACCTGGAAGCCCCATAGCTCTGCAGTAGCACAGAGATATCTGCCCCATTCTTTACAGATGAACAGGCCCCACCCCACCCCCGGACTGAGAGGCTGGGGGGCAGCATTTCCCTCCCCAGCGCCCCCTCCCCCAGGGGTGTGGAAAGGCCACAGAACTTACCATCTTCTCGATACTCCCAGTCAGGTTGAGGTATGCTTCGGAGGACGAATCCAACAAGTCCTCAGTAAAATTCATTGTGATGTGGTAAGTGACGGTGAACGTCTGCTCTATGGGAGGCTTAGGTGTGGTTGTCTTTGAGGTGGTGCTAGCTGTGGTAGGAGAAGGTGGCGTCGTCTCCTGCTTGGTCACTGAGGTGAAAGGAAATAATCTCATTAGGACCCCTCCCTGAAGGAAAAGATTTGTGGCGGAGGAAGAAGAGGCAGGCCTGCTGTCCTGCTCAGGGATTGTGCCTAGAGGTGCTCAAGCTTGGGTTGGAGTCTTACTTTCAGGATTACGGGAAGCCCCCTTCTTTCCATTTGTCCCACTCCCAGCCCTTCTCAGTTCCATTGATCTCCATCCCCATATATAGTCACCTGCGGGGGTTGTTGAAGTTTGAGCATCTCTTTCTGCTCTTTCTATGGGCACCACCTGAGCAGGAAGCAGATCAATGGGGCGAGAGGGGCCCCCCAGCTGGAGCAGGAGGAGCCTCCGGAAGGAGACCCGGAAGCTGCCTCCACAGTCAGGTGTTCCAGCCCACCATCACCCCGCAATGGAAGGAATGTGTAGGTAGGAACGGGTGTTTCTGGTGGGAGTCCCCTCCATGTCCATTTACTCCTCTCCCTTTTGGGAGGAATGGGAAATCTGTGGGGAAGACCCATAGCTCACTGGGTAGATCATCTGTGGTAGAATAAGATGGATTCTGGAACCTCACTACATGCCTCTTCCTGTGTACCCACCATACGTTTAAATGCATGGGATCTCTGCAAGGATCCTGGGAACCAGGTTGCTAAAAATGCTGGGAATCATAGCTCTGTGAGCGCTCAAACACTGTTCCAGGATACTTGGGGGCAAGCTGAAGCAGGCGGCATGCAGCTATTGCGTCCTGTCCTCGCAAGGCTTGCTGCTTGCTCAATGGGACCTTTCCTCCTCTCCTCCCTCCCGGCCCAAGTGAACCCTGTGTCCTCTCCAGATCTGCTCCAGAGGTCTGGGGGGAACCCCCAGAGCACTTTCATGAGGGGTGTGGTGAGAGGAGAGCGTCCCCCTGGGCAGGGAGAAATCCTTGTGCCAATAGATGGAGAGGTTGAGTGCTACTTTGGTGTCCAACCAAAGGGCCATAAATATTTGGTGTGCTTCCTGCCTGAGCGTCATGCTGTTGTTTTGCATAATGCAATCTGCGGTGTGCATATTAATCTACAGAAATCATCCCAGTTTCAGCACTGAGGGCCGGAAACCTGCCTAGACTTCCAGGAAGGGAATTCTGTGCCTGGAGGTGCACAAGAGGCTCTGAGTCTTGTGTCGCAGACACAGCCCAAGGGATGCTTTGCTGTAGTACCCAGCCCCCCACTGTTCATCCTTCAGCCCTTCACCTTCGATCTGAGTCAGGTTGAGACCCTGCCGTTTGTCTTCAGGTGCGTCGCTCAGAGCAGTGCGGAGCTTATCGGCGGAAACATCTGGACTTTCCTGGAAGCGTACCGTTGTATCTGCCAGCACTGAACCGCTACTGTACGTTGGAAAGGGAAAAGAGAAGTGTTGGCGGATTTGGAAATGCAGCTTGACAGCCCCACACTCCCATCACTCAGCAGAAGAGCAGCTGCTTTGCATGCAGAAGGTCCTTGGTTTAAATCTCTGGCTTTGCCAGGGAACGCGGCCAGAGAGGATTGTTTTCTGCCTGTGCATATCATGGCATGAAACCTGAATTGTAGAGGTGGAGGGGACCTCAAGGGCCATCTATTCCACCCCCTGCAGTGGAGACATGTACATGCTTAGCAGAAACACAGAGAGACACAGGAAGCTGCCCTATACTCAGCTGGACCCACGACCCACCTAGCTCAGGTGGGTGCCCTCATATAATCCCCCTTCCGTACCTGAAAGAATTCACCGTGTATCCCATATATTTCCCTTCAAAAGGGCATCCTGTGCAGTTGAAAACGTCCTCATACTGTGGAAAGAAAAGGGTATAACGCATGTTGTATTATGCTATTAACTCATTTTCTGAGGCTTGAGACATGGCTGGGATGAAGTCAGCCTTCTCACCTTCTGTTTGCCCCACCCCACCCCACAGGAAAAGAGAGGCACAGAGGAGAACGTGTGGGGCAGCAGGGACGAGGGGGAATTGAAGATTGCATATAGGGGCTGACAATCCCCAGGAAACTGTGACACAAACCTGGAAGCCCCATAGCTCTGCAGTGGCACAGAGATATCTGCCTTACTCTTTACAGATGAGCAGGCCCCACCCCCGGACTGAGAGGCTGGGGGGCAGCATTTCCCTCCCCTGTGCGAGGGGGCACCCAGGGGGTGGAAAGGTTGTAAAACTTACCATCTTCCTGATTCTCGCCTCCAGGTTCTGGTACGCTTCGGAGGACGGATTCGACAAGTCCTCAGTAAAATCCATTGCGATGTGGAAGGTGACGGTGAACGTCTGCTCTATGGGAGGCTTAGGTGTGGTTGTCTTTGAGGTGGTGCTAGCTGTGGTAGGAGAAGGTGGCGTCGTCTCCTGCTTGGTCACTGAGGTGAAAGGAAATAATCTCATTAGGACCCCTCCCTGAAGGAAAAGATTTGTGGCGGAGGAAGAAGAGGCAGGCCTGCTGTCCTGCTCAGGGATTGTGCCTAGAGGTGCTCAAGCTTGGGTTGGAGTCTTACTTTCAGGATTACGGGAAGCCCCCTTCTTTCCATTTGTCCCACTCCCAGCCCTTCTCAGTTCCATTGATCTCCATCCCCATATATAGTCACCTGCGGGGGTTGTTGAAGTTTGAGCATCTCTTTCTGCTCTTTCTATGGGCACCACCTGAGCAGGAAGCAGATCAATGGGGCGAGAGGGGCCCCCCAGCTGGAGCAGGAGGAGCCTCCGGAAGGAGACCCGGAAGCTGCCTCCACAGTCAGGTGTTCCAGCCCACCATCACCCCGCAATGGAAGGAATGTGTAGGTAGGAACGGGTGTTTCTGGTGGGAGTCCCCTCCATGTCCATTTACTCCTCTCCCTTTTGGGAGGAATGGGAAATCTGTGGGGAAGACCCATAGCTCACTGGGTAGATCATCTGTGGTAGAATAAGATGGATTCTGGAACCTCACTACATGCCTCTTCCTGTGTACCCACCATACGTTTAAATGCATGGGATCTCTGCAAGGATCCTGGGAACCAGGTTGCTAAAAATGCTGGGAATCATAGCTCTGTGAGCGCTCAAACACTGTTCCAGGATACTTGGGGGCAAGCTGAAGCAGGCGGCATGCAGCTATTGCGTCCTGTCCTCGCAAGGCTTGCTGCTTGCTCAATGGGACCTTTCCTCCTCTCCTCCCTCCCGGCCCAAGTGAACCCTGTGTCCTCTCCAGATCTGCTCCAGAGGTCTGGGGGGAACCCCCAGAGCACTTTCATGAGGGGTGTGGTGAGAGGAGAGCGTCCCCCTGGGCAGGGAGAAATCCTTGTGCCAATAGATGGAGAGGTTGAGTGCTACTTTGGTGTCCAACCAAAGGGCCATAAATATTTGGTGTGCTTCCTGCCTGAGCGTCATGCTGTTGTTTTGCATAATGCAATCTGCGGTGTGCATATTAATCTACAGAAATCATCCCAGTTTCAGCACTGAGGGCCGGAAACCTGCCTAGACTTCCAGGAAGGGAATTCTGTGCCTGGAGGTGCACAAGAGGCTCTGAGTCTTGTGTCGCAGACACAGCCCAAGGGATGCTTTGCTGTAGTACCCAGCCCCCCACTGTTCATCCTTCAGCCCTTCACCTTCGATCTGAGTCAGGTTGAGACCCTGCCGTTTGTCTTCAGGTGCGTCGCTCAGAGCAGTGCGGAGCTTATCGGCGGAAACATCTGGACTTTCCTGGAAGCGTACCGTTGTATCTGCCAGCACTGAACCGCTACTGTACGTTGGAAAGGGAAAAGAGAAGTGTTGGCGGATTTGGAAATGCAGCTTGACAGCCCCACACTCCCATCACTCAGCAGAAGAGCAGCTGCTTTGCATGCAGAAGGTCCTTGGTTTAAATCTCTGGCTTTGCCAGGGAACGCGGCCAGAGAGGATTGTTTTCTGCCTGTGCATATCATGGCATGAAACCTGAATTGTAGAGGTGGAGGGGACCTCAAGGGCCATCTATTCCACCCCCTGCAGTGGAGACATGTACATGCTTAGCAGAAACACAGAGAGACACAGGAAGCTGCCCTATACTCAGCTGGACCCACGACCCACCTAGCTCAGGTGGGTGCCCTCATATAATCCCCCTTCCGTACCTGAAAGAATTCACCGTGTATCCCATATATTTCCCTTCAAAAGGGCATCCTGTGCAGTTGAAAACGTCCTCATACTGTGGAAAGAAAAGGGTATAACGCATGTTGTATTATGCTATTAACTCATTTTCTGAGGCTTGAGACATGGCTGGGATGAAGTCAGCCTTCTCACCTTCTGTTTGCCCCACCCCACCCCACAGGAAAAGAGAGGCACAGAGGAGAACGTGTGGGGCAGCAGGGACGAGGGGGAATTGAAGATTGCATATAGGGGCTGACAATCCCCAGGAAACTGCGACACAAACCTGGAAGCCCCATAGCTCTGCAGTGGCACAGAGATATCTGCCTTACTCTTTACAGATGAGCAGGCCCCACCCCCGGACTGAGAGGCTGGGGGGAGGCATTTCCCTCCCCTGTGCGAGGGGGCACCCAGGGGGTGGAAAGGTTGTAAAACTTACCATCTTCCTGATTCTCGCCTCCAGGTTCTGGTACGCTTCGGAGGACGGATTCGACAAGTCCTCAGTAAAATCCATTGCGATGTGGAAAGTGACGGTGAACGTCTGCTCTATGGGAGGCTTAGGTGTGGTTGTCTTTGAGGTGGTGCTAGCTGTGGTAGGAGAAGGTGGCGTCGTCTCCTGCTTGGTCACTGAGGTGAAAGGAAATAATCTCATTAGGACCCCTCCCTGAAGGAAAAGATTTGTGGCGGAGGAAGAAGAGGCAGGCCTGCTGTCCTGCTCAGGGATTGTGCCTAGAGGTGCTCAAGCTTGGGTTGGAGTCTTACTTTCAGGATTACGGGAAGCCCCCTTCTTTCCATTTGTCCCACTCCCAGCCCTTCTCAGTTCCATTGATCTCCATCCCCATATATAGTCACCTGCGGGGGTTGTTGAAGTTTGAGCATCTCTTTCTGCTCTTTCTATGGGCACCACCTGAGCAGGAAGCAGATCAATGGGGCGAGAGGGGCCCCCCAGCTGGAGCAGGAGGAGCCTCCGGAAGGAGACCCGGAAGCTGCCTCCACAGTCAGGTGTTCCAGCCCACCATCACCCCGCAATGGAAGGAATGTGTAGGTAGGAACGGGTGTTTCCGGTGGGAGTCCCCTCCATGTCCATTTACTCCTCTCCCTTTTGGGAGGAATGGGAAATCTGTGGGGAAGACCCATAGCTCACTGGGTAGATCATCTGTGGTAGAATAAGATGGATTCTGGAACCTCACTACATGCCTCTTCCTGTGTACCCACCATACGTTTAAATGCATGGGATCTCTGCAAGGATCCTGGGAACCAGGTTGCTAAAAATGCTGGGAATCATAGCTCTGTGAGCGCTCAAACACTGTTCCAGGATACTTGGGGGCAAGCTGAAGCAGGCGGCATGCAGCTATTGCGTCCTGTCCTCGCAAGGCTTGCTGCTTGCTCAATGGGACCTTTCCTCCTCTCCTCCCTCCCGGCCCAAGTGAACCCTGTGTCCTCTCCAGATCTGCTCCAGAGGTCTGGGGGGAACCCCCAGAGCACTTTCATGAGGGGTGTGGTGAGAGGAGAGCGTCCCCCTGGGCAGGGAGAAATCCTTGTGCCAATAGATGGAGAGGTTGAGTGCTACTTTGGTGTCCAACCAAAGGGCCATAAATATTTGGTGTGCTTCCTGCCTGAGCGTCATGCTGTTGTTTTGCATAATGCAATCTGCGGTGTGCATATTAATCTACAGAAATCATCCCAGTTTCAGCACTGAGGGCCGGAAACCTGCCTAGACTTCCAGGAAGGGAATTCTGTGCCTGGAGCTGCACAAGAGGCTCTGAGTCTTGTGTCGCAGACACAGCCCAAGGGATGCTTTGCTGTAGTACCCAGCCCCCCACTGTTCATCCTTCAGCCCTTCACCTTCGATCTGAGTCAGGTTGAGACCCTGCCGTTTGTCTTCAGGTGCGTCGCTCAGAGCAGTGCGGAGCTTATCGGCGGAAACATCTGGACTTTCCTGGAAGCGTACCGTTGTATCTGCCAGCACTGAACCGCTACTGTACGTTGGAAAGGGAAAAGAGAAGTGTTGGCGGATTTGGAACTGCAGCTTGACAGCCCCACACTCCCATCACTCAGCAGAAGAGCAGCTGCTTTGCATGCAGAAGGTCCTTGGTTTAAATCTCTGGCTTTGCCAGGGAACGCGGCCAGAGAGGATTGTTTTCTGCCTGTGCATATCATGGCATGAAACCTGAATTGTAGAGGTGGAGGGGACCTCAAGGGCCATCTATTCCACCCCCTGCAGTGGAGACATGTACATGCTTAGCAGAAACACAGAGAGACACAGGAAGCTGCCCTATACTCAGCTGGACCCACGACCCACCTAGCTCAGGTGGGTGCCCTCATATAATCCCCCTTCCGTACCTGAAAGAATTCACCGTGTATCCCATATATTTCCCTTCAGCAGAGCATCCTGAGCAGTTGAAAACGTCCTCATACTGCGGAAAGAAAAAGGTAGTATGGATGTTGTATTATGCTATTAACTCTTTTTCTGAGGCTTGAGACATGGCTGGGATGAAGTCAGCCTTCTCACCTTCTGTTTGCCCCACCCCACCCCACAGGAAAAGAGAGGCACAGAGGAGAACGTGTGGGGCAGCAGGGACGAGGGGGAATTGAAGATTGCATATAGGGGCTGACAATCCCCAGGAAACTGTGACACAAACCTGGAAGCCCCATAGCTCTGCAGTGGCACAGAGATATCTGCCTTACTCTTTACAGATGAGCAGGCCCCACCCCCGGACTGAGAGGCTGGGGGGCAGCATTTCCCTCCCCTGTGCGAGGGGGCACCCAGGGGGTGGAAAGGTTGTAAAACTTACCATCTTCCTGATTCTCGCCTCCAGGTTCTGGTACGCTTCGGAGGACGGATTCGACAAGTCCTCAGTAAAATCCATTGCGATGTGGAAAGTGACGGTGAACGTCTGCTCTATGGGAGGCTTAGGTGTGGTTGTCTTTGAGGTGGTGCTAGCTGTGGTAGGAGAAGGTGGCGTCGTCTCCTGCTTGGTCACTGAGGTGAAAGGAAATAATCTCATTAGGACCCCTCCCTGAAGGAAAAGATTTGTGGCGGAGGAAGAAGAGGCAGGCCTGCTGTCCTGCTCAGGGATTGTGCCTAGAGGTGCTCAAGCTTGGGTTGGAGTCTTACTTTCAGGATTACGGGAAGCCCCCTTCTTTCCATTTGTCCCACTCCCAGCCCTTCTCAGTTCCATTGATCTCCATCCCCATATATAGTCACCTGCGGGGGTTGTTGAAGTTTGAGCATCTCTTTCTGCTCTTTCTATGGGCACCACCTGAGCAGGAAGCAGATCAATGGGGCGAGAGGGGCCCCCCAGCTGGAGCAGGAGGAGCCTCCGGAAGGAGACCCGGAAGCTGCCTCCACAGTCAGGTGTTCCAGCCCACCATCACCCCGCAATGGAAGGAATGTGTAGGTAGGAACGGGTGTTTCTGGTGGGAGTCCCCTCCATGTCCATTTACTCCTCTCCCTTTTGGGAGGAATGGGAAATCTGTGGGGAAGACCCATAGCTCACTGGGTAGATCATCTGTGGTAGAATAAGATGGATTCTGGAACCTCACTACATGCCTCTTCCTGTGTACCCACCATACGTTTAAATGCATGGGATCTCTGCAAGGATCCTGGGAACCAGGTTGCTAAAAATGCTGGGAATCATAGCTCTGTGAGCGCTCAAACACTGTTCCAGGATACTTGGGGGCAAGCTGAAGCAGGCGGCATGCAGCTATTGCGTCCTGTCCTCGCAAGGCTTGCTGCTTGCTCAATGGGACCTTTCCTCCTCTCCTCCCTCCCGGCCCAAGTGAACCCTGTGTCCTCTCCAGATCTGCTCCAGAGGTCTGGGGGGAACCCCCAGAGCACTTTCATGAGGGGTGTGGTGAGAGGAGAGCGTCCCCCTGGGCAGGGAGAAATCCTTGTGCCAATAGATGGAGAGGTTTAGTGCTACTTTGGTGTCCAACCAAAGGGCCATAAATATTTGGTGTGTTTCCTGCCTGAGCGTCATGCTGTTGTTTTGCATAATGAAATCTGCGGTGTGCATATGAATCTACAGAAATCATCCCAGTTTCAGCACTGAGGGCCGGAAACCTGCCTAGACTTCCAGGAAGGGAATTCTGTGCCTGGAGCTGCACAAGAGGCTCTGAGTCTTGTGTCGCAGACACAGCCCAAGGGATGCTTTGCTGTAGTACCCAGCCCCCCACTGTTCATCCTTCAGCCCTTCACCTTCGATCTGAGTCAGGTTGAGACCCTGCCGTTTGTCTTCAGGTGCGTCGCTCAAAGCAGTGCGGAGCTTATCGGCGGAAACATCTGCACTTTCCTGGAAGCGTACCGTTGTATCTGCCAGCACTGAACCGCTACTGTACGTTGGAAAGGGAAAAGAGAAGTGTTGGCGGATTTGGAACTGCAGCTTGACAGCCCCACACTCCCATCACTCAGCAGAAGAGCAGCTGCTTTGCATGCAGAAGGTCCTTGGTTTAAATCTCTGGCTTTGCCAGGGAACGCGGCCAGAGAGGATTGTTTTCTGCCTGTGCATATCATGGCATGAAACCTGAATTGTAGAGGTGGAGGGGACCTCAAGGGCCATCTATTCCACCCCCTGCAGTGGAGACATGTACATGCTTAGCAGAAACACAGAGAGACACAGGAAGCTGCCCTATACTCAGCTGGACCCACGACCCACCTAGCTCAGGTGGGTGCCCTCATATAATCCCCCTTCCGTACCTGAAAGAATTCACCGTGTATCCTAGATATTTCCCTTCAGCAGAGCATCCTGAGCAGTTGAAAACGTCCTCATACTGCGGAAAGAAAAAGGTAGTATGGATGTTGTATTATGCTATTAACTCTTTTTCTGAGGCTTGAGACATGGCTGGGATGAAGTCAGCCTTCTCACTTTCTGTTTGCCCCACCCCACCCCACAGGAAAACAGAGGCACAGGGGAGAATGTGTGGGGCAGCAGGGACGAGGGGGAATTGAAGATTGCATATAGGGGCTGACAATCCCCAGGAAACTGCGACACAAACCTGGAAGCCCCATAGCTCTGCAGTGGCACAGAGATATCTGCCTTACTCTTTACAGATGAGCAGGCCCCACCCCCGGACTGAGAGGCTGGGGGGCAGCATTTCCCTCCCCTGTGCGAGGGGGCACCCAGGGGGTGGAAAGGTTGTAAAACTTACCATCTTCCTGATTCTCGCCTCCAGGTTCTGGTACGCTTCGGAGGACGGATTCGACAAGTCCTCAGTAAAATCCATTGCGATGTGGAAAGTGACGGTGAACGTCTGCTCTATGGGAGGCTTAGGTGTGGTTGTCTTTGAGGTGGTGCTAGCTGTGGTAGGAGAAGGTGGCGTCGTCTCCTGCTTGGTCACTGAGGTGAAAGGAAATAATCTCATTAGGACCCCTCCCTGAAGGAAAAGATTTGTGGCGGAGGAAGAAGAGGCAGGCCTGCTGTCCTGCTCAGGGATTGTGCCTAGAGGTGCTCAAGCTTGGGTTGGAGTCTTACTTTCAGGATTACGGGAAGCCCCCTTCTTTCCATTTGTCCCACTCCCAGCCCTTCTCAGTTCCATTGATCTCCATCCCCATATATAGTCACCTGCGGGGGTTGTTGAAGTTTGAGCATCTCTTTCTGCTCTTTCTATGGGCACCACCTGAGCAGGAAGCAGATCAATGGGGCGAGAGGGGCCCCCCAGCTGGAGCAGGAGGAGCCTCCGGAAGGAGACCCGGAAGCTGCCTCCACAGTCAGGTGTTCCAGCCCACCATCACCCCGCAATGGAAGGAATGTGTAGGTAGGAACGGGTGTTTCCGGTGGGAGTCCCCTCCATGTCCATTTACTCCTCTCCCTTTGGGGAGGAAATCTGTAGGGAAGACCCATAGCTCACTGGGTAGATCATCTGTGGTAGAATAAGATGGATTCTGGAACCTCACTACATGCCTCTTCCTGTGTACCCACCATATGTTTAAATGCTTAGGTTATCGGCAAGGATCCTGGGAATCGGTTTGCTATGGATGCAGGGAATCATGGCTCTGTGAGCGCTCAAGCACTATTCCCAGGATACTTGGGGGCAAGCTGAAACGGGCAGCATGCAGCTGCTGTGTCCTGTCCTCGCAAGGCTTGCTGCTTGCTCAATGAGACATTCCCCCTCTCCTCCCTCCCTGTCCAAGTGAAGTCTGTGCTCTCTCCAGAGCTGCTCCAGAGGTCTGGGGGGAAACCCCAGAGCAGTTTCAGGAGGGGTGCGGTGAGAGGAGAGCGTCCCCCTGGGCAGGGAGAAATCCTTGTGCCAATAGATGGAGAGGTTGAGTGCTACTTTGGTGTCCAACCAAAGGGCCATAAATATTTGGTGTGTTTGATGCCTGAGCGTCATGCTGTTGTTTTGCATAATGCAATCTGCTGTGTGCATATTAATCTACAGAAATCATCCCACTTTCAGCACTGAGGGCCGGAAACCTGCCTAGACTTCCAGGTAGGGAATTCTGTGCCTGGAGATGCACGAGGGGCTCTGAGTCTTGTGTTGCAGACACAGCCCGAGGGATGCCTTGCTGTAGTACCCAGCCCCCCACGGTTCATCCTTCAGCCCTTCACCTTCAATCTGAGTCAGGTTGAGACCCTGCCGTTTGTCTTCAGGTGCGTCGCTCAGAGCAGTTCTGATCACTTCGGTGGAAACACCTGCACTTTCCTGGAAGCGTACCGTTGTATCTGCCAGCACTGAGCCATTTCTGTACGTTAGAAAGGGAAAGAGAAGCGTTGGCGGATCTGGAACTGCAGCTTGACAGCCCCACACTCCCATCACTCAGCAGAAGAACAGCTGCTTTGCATGCAGAAGGTCCTTGGTTTAAATCTCTGGCTTTGCCAGGGAATGCGGCCAGAGAGGATTGTTTTCTGCCTGGGCATCAATTGGCATGAAACCTGAATTGTAGAGGTGGAGGGGACCTCAAGGGCCATCTGTCCCCCCCCCCCCGCAGTGGAGATATGTACATGCTTAGCAGAAACACAGAGAGACACAGGAAGCTGCCCTATACTCAGCTGGACCCACGACCCACCTAGCTCAGGTGGGTGCCCTCATATAATCCCCCTTCCGTACCTGAAAGAATTCACCGTGTATCCTAGATATTTCCCTTCAGCAGAGCATCCTGTGCAGTTGAAAACGTCCTCATACTGCGGAAAGAAAAGGGTAGTACGAAGGTTGTATTATGCTATTAACTCTTTTTCTGAGGCTTGAGACATGGGTGGGATGAAGTCAGCCTTGTCACTTTCTGTTTGCCCCATCCCACCCCACAGGAAAACAGAGGCACAGGGGAGAACGTGTGGGGCAGCAGGGACGAGGGGGAATTGAAGACTGCATATAGGGGCAGACAGTCCCCAGGAAACTGCGTCACAAACCTGGAAGCCCCATAGCTCTGCAGTGGCACAGAGATATCTGCCTTACTCTTTACAGATGAGCAGGCCCCAGCCCAGCCCCGGACTGAGAGGCTGGGGGGGCAGCATTTCCCTCCCCTGTGCGAGGGGGCACCCAGGGGGGTGGAAAGCTTGTAAAACTTACCATCTTCCTGATTCTCGCCTCCAGGTTCTGGTACGCTTCGGAGGACGGATTCGACAAGTCCTCAGTAAAATCCATTGCGATGTGGAAAGTGACGGTGAACGTCTGCTCTATGGGAGGCTTAGGTGTGGTTGTCTTTGAGGTGGTGCTAGCTGCGGTAGGAGAAGGTGGCGTCGTCTCCTGCTTGGTCACTGAGGTGAAAGGAAATGATCTCATTAGGACCCCTCCCTGAAGGAAAAGATTTGTGGCGGAGGAAGAAGAGGCAGGCCTGCTGTCCTGCTCAGGGATTGTGCCTAGAGGTGTTCAAGCTTGGGTTGGAGTCTTACTTTCAGGATTACGGGAAGCCCCCTTCTTTCCATTTGTCCCACTCCCAGCCCTTCTCAGTTCCATTGATCTCCATCCCCATAGTCACCTGCGGGGTTTGTTGAAGTTTGAGCATCTCTTTCTGCTCTTTCTATGGGCACCACCTAGGGAGGAAGCAGATCAATGGGGCGAGAGGGGCCCCCCAGCTGGAGCAGGAGGAGCCCCCGGAAGGAGACCCGAAAGCTGCCTCCACAGTCAAGCGTTCCAGCCCACCATCACCCCACAATGAAAAGAATGTGTAGGTAGGAACAGGTGTTTCCAGTGGGAGTCCCCTCCATGTCCATTTACTCTTCTCCCTTTGGGGAGGAATGGGAAAGCTGTGGGGAAGACCCATAGCTAACTGGGTAGATCATCTGTGGTAGAATAAGTTGGATTCTGCAACCTCACTACATCCCTCAAGCTCTGTACCCACCATACGTTTAAATGCATGGGTTATCTGCAAGGATCCTGGGAACCAGGTTGCTAAGGATGCTCGGAATCATAGCTCTGTGAGCGCTCAAGCACTATTCCCAGGATACCTGGGGGCAAGCTAAAGTGGGCGGCATGCAGCTATTGCGTCCAGTCCTCGCAAGGCTTGCTGCTTGCTCAATGGGACATTTCCTCCTCTCCTCCCTCCCGGCCCAAGTGAACCCTGTGTCCTCTCCAGATCTGCTCCAGAGGTCTGGGGGGAACCCCCAGAGCACTTTCATGAGGGGTGTGGTGAGAGGAGAGCGTCCCCCTGTGCGGGGAGAAATCCTTGTGCCAATAGATGGAGAGGTTTAGTGCTACTTTGGTGTCCAACCAAAGGGCCATAAATATTTGGTGTGTTTGATGCCTGAGCGTCATGCTGTTGTTTTGCATAATGCAATCTGCGGTGTGCATATTAATCTACAGAAATCATCCCCGTTTCAGCACTGAGGGCTGGAAACCTGCCTAGACCTCCAGGTAGGGAATTCTGTGCCTGGAGATGCATGAGGGGCTCTGAGTCTTGTGTCGCAGACACAGCCCGAGGGATGCTTTGCTGTAGTACCCAGCCCCCCACGGTTCATCCTTCAGCCCTTCACCTTCAATCTGAGTCAGGTTGAGACCCTGCCGTTGGTCTTCTGTTGCGTTGCTCAGAGCAGTTCTGATCACTTCGGTGGAAACACCTGCACTTTCCTGGAAGCGTACCGTTGTATCTGCCAGCACTGAGCCATTTCTGTACGTTAGAAAGGGAAAGAGAAGCATTGGTGGATCTGGAACTGCAGCTTGACAGCCCCACACTCCCATCACTCAGCAGAAGAGCAGCTGCTTTGCATGCAGAAGGTCCTCGGTTTAAATCTCTGGCTTTGCCAGGGAATGCGGCCAGAGAGGATTGTTTTCTGCCTGAGCATATCATGGCATGAAACCTGAATTGTAGAGGTGGAGGGGACCTCAAGGGCCATCTGTCCCCCCCCCCTGCAGTGGAGACATGTACATGCTTAGCAGAAACACAGAGAGACACAGGAAGCTGCCCTATACTCAGCTGGACCCACGACCCACCTAGCTCAGGTGGGTGCCCTCATATAATCCCCCTTCCGTACCTGAAAGAATTCACCATGTATCCTAGATATTTCCCTTCAGCAGAGCATCCTGTGCAGTTGAAAACGTCCTCATACTGCGGAAAGAAAAGGATAGTACGAAGGTTGTATTATGCTATTAACTCTTTTTCTGAGGCTTGAGACATGGGTGGGATGAAGTCAGCCTTCTCACTTTCTGTTTGCCCCATCCCACCCCACAGGAAAACAGAGGCACAGGGGAGAACGTGTGGGGCAGCAGGGACGAGGGGGAATTGAAGACTGCATATAGGGGCAGACAATCCCCAGGAAACTGCGTCACAAACCTGGAAGCCCCATAGCTCTGCAGTGGCACAGAGATATCTGCCTTACTCTTTACAGATGAGCAGGCCCCACCCCAGCCCCGGACTGAGAGGCTGGGGGGCAGCATTTCCCTCCCCTGTGCGAGGGGGCACCCAGGGGGGTGGAAAGGTTGTAAAACTTACCATCTTCCCGATTGTCCAAGTCAGGTTGCGGTATGCTTCGGAGGACAGATTCGACAAGTCCTCAGTAAAATCCATTGCGATGTGGAAAGTGACGGTGAACGTCTGCTCTATGGGAGGCTTAGGTGGGGTTGTCTTTGAGGTGGTGCTAGCTGCGGTAGGAGAAGGTGGCGTCGTCTCCTGCTTGGTCACTGAGGTGAAAGGAAATGATCTCATTACCACCCCTCCCTGAAGGAAAAGATTTGTGGCGGAGGAAGAAGAGGCAGGCCTGCTGCCCAGCTCAGGGATTGTGCCTAGAGGTGCTCAAGCTTGTGTTGGAGTCTTACTTTCAGGATTACGGGAAGCCCCCTTCTTTCCATTTGTCCCACTCCCAGCCCCATTCAGTCCCATTGATCTCCATCCCCATAGTCACCTGCGGGGGTTGTTGAAGTTTGAGCATCTCTTCCTGCTCTTTCTATGGGCACCACCTGAGCAGGAAGCAGATCAATGGGGCGAGAGGGGCCCCCCAGCTGGAGCAGGAGGAGTCCCCGGAAGGAGACCCGGAAGCTGCCTCCACAGTCAAGCGTTCCAGCCCACCATCACCCCACAATGAAAAGAATGTGTAGGTAGGAACAGGTGTTTCCAGTGGGAGTCCCCTCCATGTCCATTTACTCCTCTCCCTTTGGGGAGGAATGGGAAATCTGTGGGGAAGACCCATAGCTAACTGGGTAGATCATCTGTGGTAGAATAAGCTGGATTCTGCAACCTCACTACATCCCTACAAGCTCTGTACCCACCATACGTTTAAATGCATGGGTTATCTGCAAGGATCCTGGGAACCAGGTTGCTAAGGATGCTTGGAATCATAGCTCTGTGAGCGCTCAAGCACTATTCCCAGGATACCTAGGGGCAAGCTGAAGCGGGCGGCATGCAGCTATTGCATCCAGTCCTCGCAAGGCTTGCTGCTTGCTCAATGGGACATTTCCTCCTCTGCTCCCTCCCGGGCCAAGTGAACCCTGTGTCCTCTCCAGATCTGCTCCAGAGGGCTGGGGGGGAACCCCCAGAGCACTTTCATGAGGGGTGTGGTGAGAGGAGAGCGTCCCCCTGTGCGTGGAGTAATACTTGTGCAAATAGATGGAGAGGTTTAGTGCTACTTTGGTGTCCAACCAAAGGGCCATAAATATTTGGTGTGTTTGATGCCTGAGCGTCATGCTGCTGTTTTGCATAATGCAATCTGCGGTGTGCATATGAATCTACAGAAATCATCCCCGTTTCAGCACTGAGGGCCGGAAACCTGCCTAGACTTCCAGGTAGGGAATTCTGTGCCTGGAGATGCATGAGGGGCTCTGAGTCTTGTGTCGCAGACACAGCCCAAGGGATGCTTTGCTGTAGTCCCCAGCCCCCCACTGTTCATCCTTCAGCCCTTCACCTTCAATCTGAGTCAGGTTGAGACCCTGCCGTTGGTCTTCTGTTGCGTTGCTCAGAGCAGTTCTGATCACTTCGGTGGAAACACCTACACTTTCCTCGAAGCGTACCGTTGTATCTGCCAGCACTGAGCCATTTCTGTACGTTAGAAAGGGAAAGAGAAGCGTTGGCGGATCTGGAACTGCAGCTTGACAGCCCCACACTCCCATCACTCAGCAGAAGAGCAGCTGCTTTGCATGCAGAAGGTCCTTGGTTTAAATCTCTGGCTTTGCCAGGGAATGTGGCCAGAGAGGATTGTTTTCTGCCTGAGCATCAATTGGCATGAAACCTGAATTGTAGAGGTGGAAGGGACCTCAAGGGCCATCTGTCCCTCCCCCCCCTGCAGTGGAGACATGTACATGCTTAGCAGAAACACAGAGAGACACAGGAAGCTGCCCTATACTCAGCTGGACCCACGACCCACCTAGCTCAGGTGGGTGCCCTCATATAATCCCCCTTCCGTACCTGAAAGAATTCACCGTGTATCCTAGATATTTCCCTTCAGCAGAGCATCCTGTGCAGTTGAAAACGTCCTCATACTGCGGAAAGAAAAGGGTAGTACGAAGGTTGTATTATGCTATTAACTCTTTTTCTGAGGCTTGAGACATGGGTGGGATGAAGTCAGCCTTGTCACTTTCTGTTTGCCCCATCCCACCCCACAGGAAAACAGAGGCACAGGGGAGAATGTGTGGGGCAGCAGGGACGAGGGGGAATTGAAGACTGCATCTAGGGGCAGACAATCCCCAGGAAACCGCGTCACAAACCTGGAAGCCCCATAGCTCTGCAGTGGCACAGAGATATCTGCCTTACTCTCTACAGATGAGCAGGCCCCACCCCAGCCCCGGACTGAGAGGCTGGGGGGCAGCATTTCCCTCCCCTGTGCGAGGGGGCACCTAGGGGGGTGGAAAGGCCACAGCGCTTACCATCTTCCCGATTGTCCAAGTCAGGTTGCGGTATGCTTCGGAGGACAGATTCGACAAGTCCTCAGTAAAATCCATTGCGATGTGGAAAGTGACGGTGAACGTCTGCTCTATGGGAGGCTTAGGTGTGGTTGTCTTTGAGGTGGTGCTAGCTGCGGTAGGAGAAGGTGGCGTCGTCTCCTTCTTGGTCACTGAGGTGAAAGGAAATGATCTCATTACCACCCCTCCCTGAAGGAAAAGATTTGTGGCGGAGGAAGAAGAGGCAGGCCTGCTGCCCAGCTCAGGGATTGTGCCTAGAGGTGCTCAAGCTTGGGGTGGAGTCTTACTTTCAGGATTACGGGAAGCCCCCTTCTTTCCATTTGTCCCACTCCCAGCCCCTTTCAGTCCCATTGATCTCCATCCCCATAGTCACCTGCGGGGGTTGTTGAAGTTTGAGCATCTCTTTCTGCTCTTTCTATGGGCACCACCTGAGCAGGAAGCAGATCAATGGGGCGAGAGGGGCCCCCCAGCTGGAGCAGGAGGAGCCTCCGGAAGGAGACCCGGAAGCTGCCTCCACAGTCAGGTGTTCCAGCCCACCATCACCCCGCAATGGAAGGAATGTGTAGGTAGGAACGGGTGTTTCCGGTGGGAGTCCCCTCCATGTCCATTTACTCCTCTCCCTTTGGGGAGGAATGGGAAATCTGTGGGGAAGACCCATAGCTCACTGGGTAGATCATCTGTGGTAGAATAAGATGGATTCTGGAACCTCACTACATGCCTCTTCCTGTGTACCCACCATACGTTTAAATGCATGGGATCTCTGCAAGGATCCTGGGAACCAGGTTGCTAAAAATGCTGGGAATCATAGCTCTGTGAGCGCTCAAACACTGTTCCAGGATACTTGGGGGCAAGCTGAAGCAGGCGGCATGCAGCTATTGCGTCCTGTCCTCGCAAGGCTTGCTGCTTGCTCAATGGGACATTTCCTCCTCTCCTCCCTCCCGGCCCAAGTGAACCCTGTGTCCTCTCCAGATCTGCTCCAGAGGTCTGGGCGGATGATATCCAGCTCTACCTCTCTTTTAAATCAGAACCAGTGAAGGCGGTGAAGGTCCTGCGTGAGTGTCTGGAGGCGGTTGGAGGATGGATGGCGGCTAACAGATTGAGGTTGAATCCTGACAAGACAGAAGTACTGTTTTTGGGGGATAGGAGGCGGGCAGGTGTGGAGGATTCCCTGGTCCTGAATGGGGTAACTGTGCCCCTGAAGGACCAAGTGCGCAGCCTGGGAGTCATTTTGGACTCACAGCTGTCCATGGAGGCACAGGTCAAATCTGTGTCCAGGGCAACTGTTTACCAGCTCCATCTGGTACGTAGGCTGAGACCCTATCTGCCTGCGGACTGTCTCGCCAGAGTGGTGCATGCTCTGGTTATCTCCCGCTTGAACTACTGCAATGCGCTCTACGTGGGGCTACCTTTGAAGGTGACTCGGAAACTACAACTAATCCAGAATGCGGCAGCTAGACTGGTAACTGGGGGCGGCCGCCGAGACCATATAACACCGGTCTTGAAAGACCTACATTGGCTCCCAGTACGTTTCCGAGCACAATTCAAAGTGTTGGTGCTGACCTTTAAAGCCCTAAACGGCCTCGGTCCAGTATACCTGAAGGAGCGTCTCCACCCCCATCATTCTGCCCGGACGCTGAGGTCCAGCGCCGAGGGCCTTCTGGCAGTTCCCTCATTGCGAGAAGCAAAGCTACAGGGAACCAGGCAGAGGGCCTTCTCGGTAGTGGCACCCGCCCTGTGGAACGCCCTCCTACCAGATGTCAAAGAGAAAAACAACTACCTGACATTCAGAAGACATCTTAAGGCAGCCCTGTTCAGGGAAGTTTTTAACGTGTGATATTTTACTGTATTTCTGTTTTCTATGCAAGCCGCCCAGAGTGGCTGGGGAGGCCCAGCCAGATGGGCGGGGTATAAATAATAAATTATTGTTGTTGTTGTTGTTGTTGTTGTTGTTGTTGTTGTTGTGAGGGGTGTGGTGAGAGGAGAGCGTCCCCCTGTGCGGGGAGAAATCCTTGTGCCAATAGATGGAGAGGTTTAGTGCTACTTTGGTGTCCAACCAAAGGGCCATAAATATTTGGTGTGTTTGATGCCTGAGCGTCATGCTGTTGTTTTGCATAATGCAATCTGCGGTGTGCATATTAATCTACAGAAATCATCCCAGTTTCAGCAATGAGGGCCGGAAACCTGCCTAAACCTCCAGGTAGGGAATTCTGTGCCTGGAGATGCATGAGGGGCTCTGAGTCTTGTGTCGCAGACACAGCCCGAGGGATGCTTTGCTGTAGTACCCAGCCCCCCACTGTTCATCCTTCAGCCCTTCACCTTCAATCTGAGTCAGGTTGAGACCCTGCCGTTGGTCTTCTGTTGCGTTGCTCAGAGCAGTTCTGATCACTTCGGTGGAAACATTTGCACTTTTCTCGAAGCGTAGCGTTGTATCTGCCACCACTGAGCCATTTCTGTACGTTAGAAAGGGAAAAGAGAAGCGTTGGCGGATCTGGAACTGCAGCTTGACAGCCCCACACTCCCATCACTCAGCAGAAGAACAGCTGCTTTGAATGCAGAAGGTCCTTGGTTTAAAAGACCTCAAGGGCCTTTTATTCCATCCCCCTGCAGTGGAGGAACATACATGCTTTGCAGAAACAGAGGAAAAGAAGAAGTCGCTATATAGTGAGCTGCACCTTTGGTCCACCCAGTTCAGTATCATCTACACTGACTGGAAGCAGCTCTCCAGGGTTTTAGACCGGGGGTCTTTCCCAGCCTTACCTGGAGAAGCTGGGGGTTGAACCTTGGACCCTCTGCATGCCAAGCAGATGCTCTGCCACTGAGCATTCTGCATTCTGGCCCTTGAATGTAGTGCTTGGCTGTGTAGAGCACGCCAAGGCACTTCAATGTTGTACAACGGTTTGTGGAAACAGGCCTTCAGTGCCTGGCCCGAAAGAAACAACCCTGAAAGTCTTTCAATAGTGGAACTTGCTGATTCAGAAACTGTTTCACCCCTCTTTGTTAGGGTTATTGTGGAGAGTGCCACCTATCAAGAATGCTGTGGCCGTGGATTTACTGCACATTGGCATGCGGTTGCACTGGGTGACCTTTCAGTTCCCTTGCATCACTATGATTTGTACCGGTGGTGGTGCAGAGAATTCATATTCAAAGTGGAAATGTTGGATTTGAAATGTGACCGTCCAAATGTGAGTGGAGAAACTGTATGTTTCAGACCAAATTATATGTGTGTGTGTGTGTGTGTGTGTGTGTGTGTGTGTGTATATATATGTGTGTGTGTGTGTGTGTGTGCGCGCGCATATATATGTATATATGTGTGTGTGTGTGTGTGTGTGTGTATGTGTGTGTGTGTGTGTATATATATATATATATATATATATATATATATATATATATATGGCCCACCTGGTTGGGTTGCCCCAACCACTCTAGGTGGCTTCCAACACATATAAAAATAATAATAAA